>NW_022589770.1:301135-493737 GCF_004348235.1 Phoca vitulina | reverse complement strand
TTTTGTTTTTTTTTTTTTTTTTTGTGAGAGCCCAGTAAGAATGAGAGGTGTGATGTAAATATTAAAAGTTGGTGTTAATTGGGGCGCCTGGGTGGCTCAGTCGTTGGGCGTCTGCCTTCGGCTCAGGTCATGATCCCGGGGTCCTGGGATCGAGCCCCGTATAGGGCTCCCTGCTCAGCGGGAAGCCTGCTTCTCCCTCTCCCACTCCCCCTGCTTGTGTTCCTGCTCTCTCTATCTCTCTCTGTCAAATAAATAAATAAAATCTTAAAAAAAAAAAAAAGTTGGTGTTAATTGCTTGCTCTTTTAGCAGACAAGCAATCTGTTTCAGTGTGTGAGTTTCTAGGTCATTTCTGTACCCCCTGAAAAAAGCTCACCTAGGCTTTA
This sequence comes from Phoca vitulina, assembly GCF_004348235.1. Taxonomy (NCBI): domain Eukaryota; kingdom Metazoa; phylum Chordata; class Mammalia; order Carnivora; family Phocidae; genus Phoca; species Phoca vitulina. The sequence goes on along the minus strand of NW_022589770.1, from coordinate 493,353 downwards.
CACTTGTCACCAGCAGTTAGATGAGTGATTAAATGAAAGCTTGTATTCAAACTGTGGTAGAGTTTAAACAATTTTGCGAAAATTTGGTTCTTTCTCTCTTAGAAGTTTTGATCTTTGAAAAAATTTCTACTTCAAACATGTGGTTGAACTTTTAAGATCCTGTTATTTAGGCTTGAGCTTTTGGATTTTTTTTGGTTTCGATAGTGTGAATTAATCTGTTCCAGGATTTGCTCTAATGGGAAAAACCAAGAGTGGTTGAGCATTTTAGTTTATTTATCAATCATGGCATTTGTGGGCCGAAGTGGTTGGTGAGCATATTCCAGCAAATACGCTGCAGAGCTCTATGCTTTATTTCTATTGTTGTCTTTGGAATGAATTACTTTTATGTTATTTGAGGAATAATTGGTTTGAAATCCTTTTTCGGACTAACAAATACTCTTTTGTTTTGATTACAGAGTCCGCATATATACATGTAAGAGAAGCAAAAATGTCAGATGATATCAGGAAAAGGTTTGAATTTCCAAATTCTCTTATCCAATCACAGGTAATTTTTATTTAATTATTTTTGCTTCATGGTAACAAATGAACCGCTTTGGTGGATTGTTAGTAGAACTTTACATTTTCAACATTAAATGTTTTATTCTATATATAGGATTCTACATATATATATTGCTTTATTAACTTTTATATAAGTTAATTTGAAAATTTATATTTGAGGGGCACCTGGCTGGCTCTGTCAGTGGAGCATGCTAATCTTGATCTTAGGGTTGTGAGTTCCTGCCCCACGCTGGGTGTAGATATTACTTTATTTTATTTTATTATTTTTTAAAGATTTTATTTATTTGAGAGAGAGCAAGGGAGAGGGAGAGGGACAGAGAATCTGAAGCAGACTCTGCACTGAGCACAGAGCCCGACGTGGGGCTTGGTCCCATAACCGTGAGATCATGACCTGAGCGGGAACCAAGAGTCGGGTGCTTAACCGACTGAGCCACCCAAGTGCCCTCATATCTTGTAGAGATTATTTTTAAAAAATTAAAAAAACCCTGAAAATTTATATGTGACATAGGAAAGTGAATATTTGAAATTGACCAATCTCAGCTTTTTCTTTTTTAAGATTTTATTTATTTAAGAGTGAGAGAAAGAGAGAGAGGGAGAGGGAGAGCATAGAGAGAGAAGCAGACTCCCTGCTGAGCAGAGTGCCCGACGTGGGGCTCAGTCAAGGACTCTGAGATTATGACCTGAGCCGAAGGCAGATGCTTAACCAACTGAGCCACCCAGGCGCCCCCCAATCTCAGTTTCGATTTATATCATACTTTTCTTCTTAGACATAATAAAACCTTGATTAACTAGGAGGACCCTGGATCTGTATTTTTTTTTTTTTTAAGTGTATAATGAATTTTTGGGAATAGAAGTAAATGGCTGTACATCTACGGAGTATGAGAGATTGACATTTAAAAGGATATGTTTTACCCCTGTACAGTTATTAAGAATAAGAGATTTTGACCATAATACCTAACATTCAGTAAGTAAAATGTCCTGGATTAAAAAATTTGATGTCTGTACTAACACAGGCAGAGGTTGGTGATAATTTATTTTAGAGAGCTTTTCAGTTATTAGGGTTCAAACAGAGGTGGTTTTCTGGTTAGCCTTCCCCTAACTGGAAGCATTCTAGTTAGTCAAGGTACCGTCATAGCTTACTGTCTTTTCTTGTGAGAGTGAAGCCAGGGGACCAGCAGAAGCCAGCCCGAAGACCGAACGACGTACAGCGTCTTGGATGCTTTCGACAGTTTTCTCCGGAGATGCCTGCTGTGGGAATTGACTTAGCTGGGTAGTGGGGAACCCTTCCATGAGGAGTAGAACACTCCTTATGCAAGATTCCCTTCTACCTGACTGGGTTGGAGTCCTATCCTGTGCAGCACAGGTCCTTACCATGAAGAGGAAGATGAAGGCTTGGAGGATACCGTCCACAGTTTCTATTTTTCTGTGCTTGGAGTCCCTTCATTAGCGTAGATAACCGAGAAATGCCTATGTGTTTTACTGTTAAATTAAATGAGAAGTGTACATGTATTGTTTCATGGAGGATGTCTCTTTCAACTATTCTATTGTGGAAAACTTAAGTAGCAATATAGGGTCATTTATCCTTGGATTTTGTACTTTAAAATCAATTTAGCCTCTATTCTCTGATTTGTTAGAAGGATACATAGAAAGGCAAACTGGAGAAGTTGGACCTGGTGGGGGGATGTTTGTCAGTAAGCTGATCTTCTTTTAGTCTTTTTTTCTAAATATGAACGGGAGTTGTTGTTGTTGTTGTTTTTTTGTCCCTGTTATGTTTCATACTGGTTTTATTTGGTTCTTGCAACTGTCCCTTGTTCTCTGTGAATACTTCTTATTGTTCTTTTGTAACCATTGCTCAGTGTTAGCACCATATTTCATTGATTCACACACATTTTTTCACATCTTAGCATCTTTGAAATTGGGTCGCATCTAGTAACTCGTGGCAGCAGTTTTTACACAGCTGGTATTGCCTGCACGTGAACTTGGCCGGGATTTTCTAAAGGAACTCTTTCACTAATATAAAATCAAAATTTGAAATTATAAGGCGCATTATGTAACACAGGTAAATGGGCAGCCTTTCTTCCTTAGAGGTAGAAATAAAATAATGGTGCATCTTGCAGTTGATGGCCAGTTGCATTCAATGAAATATGGTATATTTTGTAAACAGGCACCAAAACTGTTCACTGGTCTTAATTCTTGTTACTGTCCCTTAAACTAGGAGGTAAGAGACAGTTAATTGATCGAAACTTAATATTCATGTAAATGCGTGATTTATATTATAAAACTGAGATCATCAAGCATTGAGGTCTTAAATCATTTCCAATGTGTGAAATACAAAAACAAAGGAGGAGGTGCTGTGTTTTTGTGTGACCTTTTCTGGAGACTACAAGACTGACAGGATTCACAGTTGTATCATACGTTGGTCCAAGTGCAGGATCAACACTTGCTGCAGTTAGAGAGTTTTTTCCAGCCCCTGCGCAGGATGGCTCTCATTGTTGCTAGCCTACAGCTCTAAAACAGCAGAGCAGTGCTGGGGAGTGGTGCAGAACCAGGAGAATGGAGTTGAGGTGGTAGGAAAGAACGATCTATATTATTTATGTTATCAACACTCCTTTATAAATAGAGTCTTAGATTTAACTTTGGGCTTTTTGACCAAAGCAGGATATGGGAACATTTTAGAGATTTATGAGACTAAAAGCTTATGCAAGGGCTAAAACCTATGAGAAAATAATAAAGAAATTAAATCATAGAGCCTAAACGAGAGAGAATGGTTGTGGTAGGGGGAGACCTATTGGTTCAGTTCTGTATGGGCCGTGGTCATAAAGATGGGGATGAGTTTTCTCCATCTTCATTAAGGACATGATGAAGCATGATGGATTGCATTTAGATGCAAAAATGATTTTAAAAGCTGTGGAGTTTCTCATTTGTCTCACGGTTTAATGGATGAAGCAATCTCACATTATCTTCTAATACTAAGTGACAGCAATTTGAACTGAAAATCTGGCAATTTTCTTAATATCTATGAACTGTAGATTGCTTATTGGAATAAAAATGCTTACCTTGAAAGTTGTTAGGAAGCTAAGAAATTATGTACGTAGAATGCCTAATTCAGTGCCTTCCATAGAGCGCACTCTCAGATGAGTGGGAATTCTATTATGACTTGACTGGCTGGCACACTCATACTCCTATCACCTCGTTTTTTTTTTTTTTTATATCAACTAGTATTGATAGGAGTTACCTTCAAATGCACTAATTGGAGAGAACTTCTGATGCCATGTATTTATTGATTTTTTTTTTTTTTTTTAAGGCTGTGGGTCATCTTATTGCTGCAGTCCTGAAGGAAAATGGTTTTTCAGAAAAGATCCATCAATCCACAAACCAGGTCTGTATTCAACTTTGCACTTGAGTTCTATTCAGATACTGTTCCCAGCTGCATGTAGGCACTCCTTCTGTTTCAGGTCACTGTAGAAATGATTTTGAACTGGTTTTGTTTGTTTGTTTTTTGGTTTGCCAAGTTCTCCTTCAAAATTATTACTATTATTATTATTATTATTATTATTTTTTAAAGATTTTATTTATTTGTCAGAGAGAGGGAGAGAGAGAGCATGAGCATAAGCAGGGGGAGCAGCACAGGGAGAAATAGGCAGAGGGAGAAGCAGGCTCCCCTCTGAGCAAGGAGCCTCATGTGGGATTCGATCCCAGAACCCTGGGATCATGACCTGAGCTGAAGGCAGATGCTTAACCGACTGAGCCACCCAGGCGTCCCCCTTCTTCCAAATTCTTTACAATTTTAAAATTGGTTACAACAGACTCCGGGAATGAGATATGGAGGGGATGGTAAAGGGGAATATTCTTGTGACTCTTAGTGAAAAATAGCATGGGTGGAATGAGGATAGACATACCTTAGAGAAGGTTGGTAGGATTACCTCTGAGGGAATCTTTCTGTTTAATGGAGAAAGTGAACATAGCGGCTCTGTTTGGATGTAGGAGATTTTTCCTACTTTAGGGTGCCCCAAATATGAGTTCTATGTTGGAAAGGTCATGCTTTGGTACTTGGAGCTGAAGGAAAATGTCCATACATCCATGCATAGGGCAGGTGAATGCTAAGATTGAAACTGTGCTCAGCTTCCTGAGATGTAGACCACTTGGGTTTTGGTCAACCAGTGTTGTAGATTTTGACCTGCTGGTTGGAAACTGTGTGGTGCTCTCAGGTAAACTCTTTGGAGAATGTAGATGATGGAAATAAGATTTTTTTTTTTCACAGAAGAAATAATTGATTTTCTTTCTCTCACGTTGCTTTTTTTTTTTACCACCTCACATTGCTTTTGATTAGCTACTCCAAGTTACATCTCTCTCCAGCGTCTGCTGCCATATTGAAATTAGTGTAGAGGCAAATTTCACTAATTGGCATTTATCTGGTATTTGTATGTAGTTGTATAAATTAGGTTTTCTGAGAGCGCTGATCTTAATCCTGCCTATAATCACATTATGTACTATGAGGTGATCTAGTGGTTTTACTTAAACAGCCGGGATTTATTGAATTGTCAAATCCCTGTGACTGTTTTCTCTTCTATTAATAAATGAATGCTTACTTCCACAAGGGCACAGTAATACCTGAGGCAGGAGTTTTTTTTATTCATTTATTTCGTTTTTCTGGTTAAAATGGACTACTGACATTTGGAACCCTTTGATATTGGCCATACAGGTGAATAAAATTTCCTTCTGAATAAAAGAACTGGTATATAAATATTTCTTTCCTGCAGTGACTGTTAACTGTATTGTTCTGTTACAGTGGGATCCTTAGATTGAAAAGGCTCTCAAAGCCAGCTACACTGGGAAAGTGGGCACAATATGCTGATTTTCATTCTTTTGGTTATTCTTTTTTTTTTTTTTTTTTTTAGATTTTATTTATTTATTTGACAGAGAGAGACACAGTGAGAGAGGGAACACAAGCAGGGGGAGTGGGAGAGGGAGAAGCAGGCTTCCCGCTGAGCAGGGAGCCCCATGCGGGGCTCGATCCCAGGACCCTGGGATCATGACCTGAGCTGAAGGCAGATGCTTAACCGACTGAGCCACCCAGGCGCCCCTCTTTTAGTTATTCTGTGGGAGCTGAGGATCTTAGTTTTTTTCCTCAAATTATATATTTTTCTAATAACTTATGTTAGGAAGAGGGAAAAATAGCTTCATGATGTGTTCTTTAATAAAACAAAACAAAACCCAAACCACATGTAAATCTAAATGGACTTAACCCACAGTACATTCAAATATGGGTTTATCATTAGTCATGAACCTCTGGTGGGGTGGGTCATGGATGCTTGAGGAAGTTATGAAAGCTCGAAGCTCTGCATTTATAGGATTTTTCAAAATAAAGATCTTAACATTTACTTATGTGCCCTTCTGGTGCTTTTCTATCAAAGATGACAGATTAATGGTCGGAGGGGGCAAAAAGTCAGTTTCTTTCTTTCTTTTTTTAAAGATTTTATTTATTTACTTGAGAGAGAGAGAGAGAGGGAGGGAGCATGAGCAGGGGGAGGGGCAGAGGGAGAAGCAGGCTCCCCACTGAGCAGGGAGCTGGATGTGGGGCTCGTTCCCAGGACCCCGAGATCATGACCTGATTTGAAGGCAGATGCTTAACCAGCTGAGCCACCCAGCCATCCCAAGTCAGTTTCTTTCTTGACCACAACAGTTTTCTAGGCTTTTGTTGGAAGCCATGGAAATACCAGTTTGCTGTCCCCCCCCCTTAACTGTCTTTCCTCTGGGCCCACATTAGACTTTAGTAAATTGGGGCAGGGGCCGTGTGGGGGGTGGTGGAGTGCATGTAGGTGGTAGAGATTGCTGGTAGGAGAGCAGAAACACGTTCTGAAGAGGGAGAAGCAGGCTCCCTGCTGAGCAAGGAGCCAGATGTGGGACTCGATCCCAGGACACTGGGATCATGACCTGAGCCGAAGGCAGACGCTTAACTGACTGAGCCACCCAGGCATCCCCGGACGTGTCTTTTAATCACTGGTTTGATTTCAGACTCCGGCTTTGAACTTGCTGTGGGAGAAGTGTTGCAGTGATAATGTGGTGGTTCGAACAGCCTGCTGTGAGGGTCTAGTGGCCCTTGTTGCTCAGGATCACGCAGAGTTCAGCTATGTGCTCAATGGGATACTCAACCTGATTCCATCAACCAGGTATTCTTTCTTTCATGTTTGATCAGTAAAACACATTTTTAGAAAAAAAAAAAAAGTCACTAATTTGCCATTAAAGGTCAACGTTCACTCTACTTGCCAGTTGTTTTTCTCTCCCTTAAGATGTCACGAAGTTGGTATTTCATATGTGCTGATTTGGACTCTATAGTCTTGGAATTGTGGTCATTTGCTGTATGTAAGACTTCAGGGCTTTCTGAGGCGCCTTTTTTTTTTAAGATTTTATTTATTTATTTGACACAGAAAGCACAAGAAGGCAGAATGGCAGGCAGAGGGAGAAGGAGAAGCAGGCTCCCCGCTGAGCAGAGAGCCTGATGTGGGGCTCAATCCCAGGACCCTGGGTTCATGACCTGAGCGGAAGGCAGATGCTTAACCCACTGAGCCACCCAGGCGTCCCTAACTTACTGATTGATCTTAAGCAGGCCATGTAGATTTTTCCTTATGCCCTTTTTTCAGATGCAGGTAATGGTATTTGTTTCCCCCTAAATCTTTTCAAATGCCTTAAAATTCATAAACATAAAACCTATTTGCATTGTGCACTTGTACTATTTATATTCAAAAGTAAGTTTCAGCCGCTAAGGAGCCAGGGTAATGTCTCTGTCTACGTAAGGAATAATTAGAGCAGGTTAGATTATACCTTTTTTTTTTAAGATTCTGTTTTTAAGTAATTTCTACATGGGGCTTGAACTTACAGCTCCGAGATCAAGAGTTGCATGTTCTACCAGCTGAGTCCGCCAGGTACCTGAGATTATACCTTTAATTCCAGAAGGTTATGTTAGAAAATTATGCTGTGTGGGATGTCCTTCATACCTCATTATAAGTCTGTCATTACTATTGTAAACTGAAAAGCATAAGATTTGCTGATGGTGAATCAACATGTCATCTGTATATGTTATAATTTGTTAGTGACCTTAGATTTTTTTTAAGATTTAAAAGTGTATTTTTGGGGGGCACCTAGGTGGCTCAGTCAGTTCAGTGTCTGACTCTTGATTTTAGCTCAGGTCATGATCTCAGTGTTGTGAGATTGAGCCCTGCTTCAGGCTCCATGCCCAGCTTAAGATTCTCTCTCTCTTTCTGCCCGCCACCTAAAAAATTAAAAAAAAAAAAAATGTATTTTTTGAATAAGCAACACAATCACATGGAAAAAGTCCTAAAGGGTATATGAGGCCAGGTGTCTGTCTTGTCTTACTCCTATAATTCAGTTTTTCTTCTCAGAGGCAAAACTCTTACCAGGTCTTATTTTCTTTTTAAAGATGTTGTATGTACATATAACTGACAATTTATGTGTTTATATTTTTCCTTAAGAAAAAAAAAAAAAACTAATAGCCTACTGCACACAGTATTTATTTTTCATTCTTTAGTGAAAAAATATATCTTGGAGACTGGAGATTGTTCTTTAACAAAAATAAAGTGCTTTCTAATTTTTTCGAGTCGTATAATATTCCATTGTATGAATGTGCCATAATTTACCAATTCCCTATTATTTTCATTTTTTTTCTTTTTTTGCAATTATAGTCAGTGCTTCAATGAGTAATCTGATACATATAGATGACCATTAGTTTTCAAGGGTCATCGGAAACATGGTCAAGTCATAGAAGAAAGCATTGTATTTTATAGTAAACCTATATAGGAATTTTAACGATTGGAAGCTCCTGGGGGGAAATCTTTAAGTTTCTTATCTGAGAATGTTCTTGACTAACTTATAAGCCACAGGGAGATGGAGACAGGGTAGACCTTGAAGCTAACCAGTTTAATTTTTGAATCAATTCAATGACGAAATGTGTTATATAAGTGCTACGTTTTCTTTATTGTTACCAGTAGAGATAATAATTATGTGTGAATAATTTTTTCATTTGTTTTATTTCAAGTAGCAGAGCTTTGTGGTTTGCAATGATTACAAAGACTATACTTTGCATTGTTTCTGTCTTTAAAAAAAAAAAGAATCAAATTTAAGAAATTAAATTTAATTTAATTAAAAACAGGAGACCCAAACAGCCTTCTCCTTCAAATGCTGTTCAGGGAATTTTCTGACACAGAAAACCATCTTTTTACCATGAGATGGAAGCAGAAAGAAAACTGGGGCACCAGTACTTATATTGTACAAAATAGCCTTTAAAACAAAGACTGTACCAAGAAACAGAGAAGAACACTATATAATGATAAGGGAACAATCTAACAGTAGGATATAACAATTCTAAATATTTATGCACCCAACATGGGAGCACTAAATACATAAAACAGCTGTTGATAGACATAGAGGAAGAAAACAGTAATAGAAGACCGTAACACCCCACTTACATCAATGGACAGATCATCCAGACAGAAAGTCAACACGGAGACAGTGGTTTTGAATGACACATTGGACCAGATGGACCTAACAGGATATATCTAGAACATTCCATCCAAAAATAGTGGAATACACATTTCTTTTCAAGTGCACGTGGAACGTTGTCCTGAATAGATTACATGTTAGGCCACAAAACAAATCTCAATAAATTAAAAAAGATTGAAATCCTATCTTGCATGTTTTCTGACCACAGCAGTATAAAACTAGAAATAAAAATCAAACAAACATACACCCCGCCCCCCCATCTTTATCTTTGGGATATAAAAGCAGGAATGACTTTGTCATTTCCCTGTGCTTCTTGCCTGAGACATTTTGGATCTTCAATTTACAGCATTTAAATTTCTACTTGTCTCTGGATTTCTCTTCTTCAAAGAGAGATTTATCAGAATCTAGAGGCACCCTGGGAACAGAGCCACATAGTAATTGCTCAGCTTTGACGTAGAACAGTAATTCTAAAGGGTAATCTTTTTATTTTGCCTACCTGCTAGCGTAGCATCCTTCAGGAACTGAGAGATTGAGAGAGGGAGGTAGTGAGCCATAGGGAGAAGCAGCCTTCTGTAGAAGAGAGATTTAGAGAATGTAGCTTCTGGAGCTTTCTCAGCATTGCAGGAAATGTTGAAAGGCACAAGGAGAGATGGAAGGAAAAGTCTGTGAGGTCATCTCCCCTAGCTTTATAACCTGCTTCTCGGCCCTTTGTCAGTCTAGTCTATAAATTCTCTTGGAACATGTATGGGAGCCCTCCCCCCACCCCTGGCCATTCAACCTGCAATTTAGAAACGTTGGTCTAGAGCCTGCTACATTGTATAGTCTAACTTTGCAAAAGACTTGACATTTGCAAAGCTCTGGTTGTCTAAACTTCAGGGAGTGGCTGGGAAAGTGTCTGGCTCTGTTTGAGAGACTGTTCCTTCAAAGGAATAGTTTGATGTCTAAGAGTGTTCTCGGTTCAAAGCTGAGGCAACATGAAACAATTGTAAACTAGTTTTTATAGCTTCTGTAAACAAAGAAATGGATTTAAGAGGTCTAAAATGTTCTTTTAATCAGTAAGGAAATTTGAAAAAAAAAAATTATTCCCTAGGGAGGGTGAAGGAAAGAAGGGGGACCACAAAGGAAACACAGTAAGGAAATCATTATCACCAGTTAAATGTGAATTTTGAAATTAAACAAACTGAAATTAAAGTGAATGATACATGGTAGCATGTACTTTTCTTGTCTCTTCAGGAACTGCTTGTTTTAAGTTTAGATTGTTTTAGATTTTGTTTATTTTTGTTTTTACATTGAATTTATCCTGAGATAACGATTCCCAAAGCAAGTTTTTCCATTTTTCTGTTCTTAGATTCGCCCGCCCCCCCTTTCCCGCACTAGCTTCTAGAAAGCTCAGGCAGCCATTGTTGCCATTGCTTAGTAACGGGATTGTGCATAAAAACTGTACTCTCCTGTGGAACCAGGTAGTCAGTGTTCGATATTGAGATGTCATGACAGCCTGTAATTTCCGTTCCACTGCTTCCCCAACCCTTTCTTTTAAAAATGTGTTTGGGAGGATGGTTATGCGCTAGATAAACTAGGCTAGCCCTTGATTTGTGTGCCTTTTGTGCTTTTTAAATAAGGGAGAGACCTGCAATTTATGTGTTTGGGGAAAATAAAGTGTGTTAAGGTGTGAGAGATTAAAGTCTGTTTTCTGAGATTCCTAAAGGCAAGCCTACTTTTTATTTTTACTTATTTTTATTTTTTAAAGATTTTTATTATTTGAGAGAGAGAGGGCAGGAGGCAGGGGAAGGGCAGAGAGAGCGGGAGAGAGAGAATCCTCAGCCGACTCCACACTGAGCGCAGATCCTGATGCGGGCGGGGCTTGATCCCAGGACCCTGAGATCATGACCTGAGCCCAATCCAAGATTCGGACGCTTAGCTGACTGAGCCACCCAGGTGCCTTGCAAAGCCTGCTTTTTAATGAAATCTTGCATAGACTATTAAAGATGCCCATGGTGGTCCTGACTAAAGCTGATGGATTCAGGGAGTCTTTGATTGTGGATTGATGGAAGGTCCAAGTTGTTTTAAAATTATTCTAAGAACTATTGGGAGTTAATGTTTAGGGTAATTTAATGAGAAAAATTCTGTGTTTCAGGCTCTTCTTTTTTATTGATGACTCTGTTCCTTGGGAAACTTAATTGTTCTGTTCTCTTATAGGCAATGGCTAGCAACTGAGGAGACACTGTATTCATATCTTGTATTATTGAAGCTTTTCTGTACTATTTAGGTTCTCCATTTTTATTTTATTTGGCAGGAGAAGAAGCATCAAGGAAGGATGACTTCATGAGGTTTCCCCAAGATTTAAGGGGTCTAGTCATAGCATGCTTTCATCTAGTTGGGGCGTCAGTGTTTTTCTTGAATTTGAGATGGTTTCAGGTTTATATCTACATGGGTATCATTGCTTATTTCACTCTTATCTGAGAGTGACAGAATCATTAGACCATGTCTGTTTCCCCATCTTGTCTTCTAAATATTCCTGTAAGCTGTTTAGCTTGTTTCCAGATGTTCTCCTTTTCTTTTCTCCAATCCATTTTCTTTCCCTAAAATCCCAGAACCTCTCTCAGCTTGCAGCTCGTAACCAGAAAAGTGATTCCAGGCACTTTTTTCGTCTAGGACATTCTGCCCTATTTCTTTTCATGTTCCTTGATCTGGTTGAAGCTTTGTTTGTCTCAAAATCTTCCATTGTAAGAGCCATGTGTTTGTGCTAAGATGTTTCTAGGTGATTTAGGAAAAGCAACTACTGAAACACATGTTACTTTTATAGTGGGAAAAGGCTTCAGAAGAAATCAGGCTATTTTCTGGGACTGAGAAGACAAATGAGTATGTAGAACTTCCCCAAGCAAAAAGTCAATAGCATTCTATTTCTTAGATTTTTTTTTTAAAACATTATTTTTTGTCATTTATTCAAGCCTGGGTTCCCCAGAACTGTTTTTGATTTCCTTCCTTTCTTCCTGGTTTTCTTTGTCTCTCTCTCTCTCTTTTCTCATATAATTTTATAACAAATTTAGAAAATGATTTGATCATTAATCTAGTGTTTAACATTCTCTTATTTGCTGGTGACTAACTGTGCTTAAAGCTGACCAATTATCCTTTCTGGTGAAAAAAGAGACTGGGCCACATTTGTACCATTGTCCCCATCATACCCAGGGATGCCCCCTTCGGAGATAATTTGTGTCATACAATGAGAATTTGTAATTCTCATCCCTGGTCCAAAAATTAGTATGGCTACTTCCTTGTACCTCATATTTGGAATATTTCAAAAGCAAAGGACCAAGCATTATTTGAGGTCTTTCGAAAAAGAGACTGAGCATACATGAGCAGTGTTTCATGTTATAATCAAATCAACCCCAAACAAAGGAAACCTGATGCATGCTATTCATATGCACGATAGTAACTGTGCTATATTTACCTAGAGAAAAGCCATCTTTGTGGGTGGTTTTAATTACTGTAGTTTGTACAGCTTGACCAAAAATGTTTTCTTTTCTGTCTTATTTATTTATTTCTTTGGAATACTCAACATCATTCCTGACCTGCACTCCCTCTCATGATAAGATCTGGGTCTCAGCTCTTAGGCCCAGTGAAAATTGAGGTTCCTTTTTGCATTGCCTCTTGCCATTCTGCTGGTAGGGCAGGCCTGAAGTTTCTTTTTTTTTTGTTTTTTAAAGATTTATTTATTTATTTGACAGAGAGAGACACAGTGAGAGAGGAAACACAAGCAGGGGGAGAGGGAGAGGGAGAAGCAGGGAGCCTGATGCAGGGCTCGATCTTAGGACCCTGGGATCATGACCTGAGCTGAAGGCAGACGCTTAACGACTGAGCCACCCAGGAACCCCAGGCCTAAAGTTCCTATTGCTGTCACTGAGAGGGTTCTTGAATCAATTCAGCTTTTTCTGGCACCTTCCCAAGGAAGAACTTGTTCCAGCTGATCTTCACTGAAGGACTTTTGGCAGCAGGTTACTGAGTGTGTTAGGACTCTTTGGGCTACAAGTTACAGAAACCCACTTGAACTAATTTGAGCACAAAAGGGTGCTTTTTATTTTTTGGTAAATGGGTGTCCCCTAGGACCCAAGAACAGGGATGCAGCCGGGCCTCAGAAAGGAATTGGGTACAGACTGTGTGTTTCCCCCCTCTTGCCGCAGACTGAGTCTCTCTGCCTCTGGTCTCCAGGGCACCACCTGCTCCTGGGTTAATAGCTCTTTTGTATAAGAGACAGCCCAACTGAGGTTGGCCACAATTACAGATTTCCAAGGACCCGTGTGTGTGAGATGTTCACTCTGGACCGGTCAGGTCTGCCAGGGGCTATGTGTTCGTTTCCTAAGGCTGTTGCAACAAAATTGACCACAACTTGGTGGCTTAAAATAACAGAAATTTATTATTTCACAATTCTGGAGGCTAGAAGTCCCAAACCAAGAAGGCCACAGGATTGGTTCCTTCTGGAGGCTGGGAGCACGCGTTCCATTTCTCTCTCTTAGCTTCTGGTGGCTGTTGCAACCTTTGGCGTTCCTCGGCTTGTGGCTGCATAACTCTGTCTTTTCAGGCCCTCCTTGTCTGTGTGTCTGTCTCTGCTCTCCCTCCCCTTTCTCTCAGAAGCACACAAGTCATTGAATCTAAGGCCCCCCCCTGGATGATCTGATCTCGAGATCCTTAATTATATCTGCAGAGACCCTATTTCCAAATAAAGTCACCTTCACGGGTACCAGAGGATAGGACTTAGATGTATCCTTCTGGGAGACACAGTTTAACCCTCTAGAGGCTGTGTCTGCACTGTGTGAGCATATGGGTGCTAGGTTCCCTACACAGTAACCACACGAATGGGGAAGGAGTGGCGAGTCCCCACACAGGAGGCTGGAACACTGATTCCAAGGAGTCTTCTTCCCTGGGATTGAACTTGGAGGGAAAGCCATGACTTGGGAAATAGGTATCTTTCAGCCCCTCAGCTCAGCTGTAGCTTTGAACTATAATTGTGCTTAAGTGACTGGTGTTAGACTGGTGTTGCTCAGAGAGGACTAGAGGGAGGAGACACTGAGTGGATAGAGAGTCACTGTCAAAGGTAGTAACATAACCGTGTTCCTGTGTTGGTGAGATGCCGCCATGTTTTCCGTTGTCATCGTCCTCTGGAATGTTCTTTTGAAACTATGTATTACCTCTCCAAACAGCAGCAATGGTAGAAACCCCCACTGCCTTGGTTGCCAGGGGGACTGAGGGAAGGAAACTAGCATATAGTGTGACACAAAAAAATTACCAAGAAAATCTTGGGCACAGTTGGTGTTAAAAAGAGGAACTTCTCCTATGATTTTAAAAACTTTTTATAGAGAATTTCAAAAGTAGGTAGAATAGTGTTATGAACCCTCATGTTCCTTTCACGCATCCCTATAGCCACTAAACCTGCTCTTTCCATAGCCCACCCCTGTCCATGCTTGGAAGCAAATCCCAGGCATCGTATAATTTCTTCTTTAGATATTTAACTGTATACCTCCTTTTAAAGAACAATAATGTCATTATTATACCTGGATATATATGTGTGTGTGTATAATTCTTTAAATGTATAGTCAGTGTTCAGATTTCCATTTGTCCCATATTCTTTTTTTTTTATGATTTGTTTCTGAATGACCATCCAAGAATTTGTTGTTATGTCTTTTACACCTTTTTTAATCGATGGGATCGCCCCCCTCACATCTACTCATCTCTGTCTCTGTGTGTCTCTTTCTTTTTTTTTAAATATATATTTTTTAAGATTTTATTTATTTATCAGAGAGAGAGAGAGACAGGCAGGCAGAGGGAGAAGCAAGGCTCCTTGCTGAGCAAGGAGCCCCATGTGGGACTCGATCCCAGGACCCTGGGATCATGACCTGAGCCGAAGGCAGATGCTTAACTGACTGAGCCACTCAGGCGTCCCTGTCTCTCTTTCTTGGACTCTGCTGAATGCATCTCCATGGTGTACTTTAACTTATTTCTCTATATTTCCTGTAAAATGAAAGTTTGCTTTAGAAATTTGATGAGATTTATGTTCAGTTTTTTTTTCTTATTGGGAGGGATGTTAGGGGAGGGAAGACTTCTTATAGATGGTAATGTGTTCCCTAGTCAGGAGGGAAATAATATCTGATTTTTTTTTTTTAAAGATTTTATTTATTTGTCAGAGAGAGAGAGACCACGTGCATAAACAGGGGAAGTGGCAGGCCTAGCAGGCAGAGGGAGAGGCAGGCTCCCCAGCGAGCAGGGAGCCCGATGCTGGACTCGACCCCAGGACCCTGGGATCATGACCCGAGGCGAAGGCAGACGCCCAACCGATTGTTTTCTTTTTTGGAAATGTTAGCTGTTGATGCTGAATGGTTAGATCCATTAATTCGTTAGGACCTTCAACATGGTTGAAATCCTATCATTTTTTCTTGGCTTGCTTCCTGAAATATTGCAATAAAGAGACTCTTCCCCGCATCTATTATTTGGTCAACCCAGTAGTACAGCTTGTATAGGAAAGGCAGGATATATAGTGGATTCTTTCTCAAATAAATTTGGTCAACTTCAAAATAGTCAGCTTTTTCATAGCATCCTTCAGTGTTGACCAGTTCGATTTTATTTTATAAAGAATTACAATGTGTTCATGGATTTAGACTTAATTGATGTATTTCAGTTTTCTTCCCTCTTTTTTAAAAATCCTTTTTTGAGACTTGAGTATCTTTTCACTGTTTTTGAGTTTGTTCCAGACCCACTCTTTTTTACTATCTCCTATATACCTGTGCTTGGTGCTATGATATCATGGTGAGGAAAGCAGAAATAGTCATTGTACTTATGATGCCTTTGGTTTAGAGGCAGGGACTGCCACGATCACATAGTTGCACAGTTAGGTATTAAACTACATTCAGACAAAGTACACCGTGCCAGGAGTCCCTTTAGTATCATCCTGATGAAGTAACACCTAGGATGAGACTGAGGAATGAATAGAACTTATCTAGGCAAATAGGAGTGGCTAGGCTTTCTCATTACAGGAAATAGCATGTGCCAGGTCCCTGTGGTAGGAGGGAAGATGGCTCATAGGAAGACCTAAAAGAATGTCAAAAGCTGGGACATCTGGGCGGCTCAGTTGATTGTCTGCCTTCGGCTCAGGTCATGATCTCAGGGTCCTGGGATCGAGCCCTGTATGTACCTGGGGTTGAGCCCCATGCTCAGCATGGAGTCTGCTTGTTCCTCTGCCCCTTTCCCAGCTCCTGTGTGCACTCTCTTTCTCTCAAATGAATAACATCTTTACAAAAAAAAAAAAAAGTGTCAAAAGCAGAGGGAGAGTGGTTTGAGATGAAGCTGGGAAGGTAGGTAGGGGCCAGATAATGCGGTTCACAATGGCTAATCTTGAGGATTTGCATCTTTAATCCTGAGTGCTGAGGGAATCTACTGAAGTATTTATCTAGTGGGTATCAGGGGTTTCAAAAGGGCCACTCTGGCTGCAGTATGCACATAATATAAAAGTGTTGGAGGGCGCCTGGGTGGCTCAGTAGGTTAAGGGTCTGCTGCCTTTGGCTCAGGTCCTGATCCGAGACTCCCAGGATCGAGCTCTGCATTGGGCTCCCTTCTCGGTGGGGAGCCACTCTCCCTCTGCCACTTCCCCTGCTTGTGCTTTCTCGCTCGCTCTCTGTCAGGGAAATAAAATCTTAAAAAGAAAAAAAAAGTGTTGGGTTTTGGGTAGGCAGATAGAATGGATATAGGGAGATGAGTTTAGGTGGCTATTGCTGTAGATCAGGTGAAGGAAGATACCTGCTTGCATCAGAGATGGAGGGAAATAGATGGATTTTTGAGATATAGAAGGGGTGAAGTTGGACCACCTGGGTCAGTTAAGCATCCGACTCTTGGTTTCAGCTTAGGTCGTGATCTCAGGATCATTTGATCGAACTCCATGTTGGGCTTCGCGTTCGGTGTGGAGTCTGCTTAGGAGGACTCTCTCCCTCTGCTCCTCCACCCCGTGCTCTCTCCCTCTGTCTCACATAAATAAATTTAAAAAAAAAAGAAAAAGAAGGGGTGAAGCATTTGAGGTGGATTAAATATGAGGATGACTGAAAGGAATATGTCAAAGGTGACTCCTTGATTTCTGACTTGCCAACTGGTAGGTAGGGAACATCGAAAGAAAAGCAAGAAGAGCAAGAGTTAGGATTTAGACATGTTGAATTTGAGGCACAGTTCCGACACTGACGTGGGAATATCTAGTAACAGGTTATACTGTGGATAAGTTAGTCATAATATGTAACCAGATCTTTTCTGTCCTGATTAAAGCCTTCACTTCGATTCATTAAAGTACTCTTCTGTGTAGGTACGTACACAGAGAACCTGCTCATCTGAGGACTAATTCCAATTCCTGAGAATGTTCCTCAGAAGTCTACTTTTTCATATTAACATGTTTTTGTGTTTGTGCCAAACTGTGACTAATGATAGGTTCTAAATAAAACATACCATGGTTGTTTCATTGTTTACTTAAATTTCTGCTCATATTATTCATCTAGGAGATCAGATTTACTCTCCTATTTGTGATCAGCGAGTCCTTCGTTGTGAGATTATAAATCTCTTCCCCCGCCTTTTTTTACTAATAAAAAAATAAAAGTGTGCATACTTTTTTGAAAACTCAAACAGTGGCACTTGCAGGTAGTGAAAGTAGTTAAGTGGTAAAACTTTTCCTTTTTGTCATCTTCTCTCTCTTCTTTTTTAAAAATTCCGTTTCTTTTTGGGTCCTGGTGAAAACTGGAAAGTAGAAGACTCATGGCTCCTAGCCTGTTTCAGAGGTGCCTTCAAATCTTAACTTCGTTCCCTCTGGAATATAGAAGGAGCTAGGGTGATGATCTGCAGTCAGGACCAGACACATGGGTGGAATCAGGGACCAGCTAATTCCATTGAAGTTGGAGCCCCATTTCTAGACCTATAAAGAAAGTATTTATAAGTACATACACTCCCAAGTATTTTAAAATTGGGTAATCCATTCCTATGTATATTGTTCTAAAACTTGCATTTTTTCACTCAATAGGTATTGGATATCTTTCTGTATATCCGTTTGCATCTTTGTTAACAGCTGCAGAGTATTCGTTATTATGAATGTATCATATTTTATTTTATTATTTTAAATATTTGTAAAGGGCAAGGGAGGGCGTGTGCATGCATACAAGTCGGGGCAGAAGGGGAGAGGGGGACAGGCAGACTCCCTGCAGAGCGAGGAGCCCAAGGTGGGGCTCAATCTCTCAACTCTGGGTTCATGACCTGAGCTG
Source organism: Phoca vitulina (assembly GCF_004348235.1). NCBI lineage: Eukaryota > Metazoa > Chordata > Mammalia > Carnivora > Phocidae > Phoca > Phoca vitulina. Next base: position 475,003 of record NW_022589770.1, on the reverse strand, counting down.
AAACCAAGAGTTGGATGCTTAACTGAGCCACCCATGCGCCTGAATGTATCATATTTTAAACATTTCTATATTGACAAACATGTTTTTCTTCTTCCATTTTTTAAGGTAACAAATACAGTGTAAGATCTTCTTTTGCCTATATAAGGGTATTTCTATATGATGGGTTCTTAGAAGTGGAATTTATGGGAGAAAGGGCATATACATTTAGAATTTTTTTATGGATTTAAACATTTATGGATATTGCCAATTTACTCTCCATAAAGACCGAACCAGTGGGGGCACCTGGCTGGCTCAGTTGGGAGAACATGAGACTCTTGATTTCAGGGTTGTGAGTTCAAGCCCCATGTTGGGTATAGAGATTACTTAAAAAAAAAAAAAAAAAAAAAGACTGAACCAGTGTATGCTCAACCTGAAAGTGCTTATTTCCCCATTCACTCATCAACACTGGATATTTTGAACCTTATTTTTCTGTGATTTGCATATCTATATTCCTTGCTCATCTTGCTATTATATGATTAGCCTTATTTTGTTGCTTTTCTTGTTTTTTGGATGTTAACGCTTTGTCTGTCGTATATGTTGTTAAGTATTTCATCTCAGATGGTCTCTTGTCTTAAGGTTTTTTCTCCTCTGAAAACCCTCCCCACTAACTTTGCTAAAACTATCTGGAATTTTAGTTATAGGTTGTCTTTTTCTCTTGTTCTTTTTCACACTCTCCCCTTCTGCTCTCCAAATCCTCTCTGAACAACTGCTTTAAACTTTGTAGTCACATTTGAAAAATGTTAAAGACTTGATGACAAATTCTTCTGGTATTCATTCTGACCAGTTCTTTGTAGTCCATCTCTTTCTATTTTGTCAATTCTTATGCTTTATCTTTTTCTTTCTTTCTTTTTTTAAATAACAGCCTCAGTGAGATAAAATTCTCATAGTAGAAAATCATCCTTTGAAAGTATATAACTCAGTGGTTTGGGATATCTTTACAAAATTATGCAGTTATCATGTATTATCTTTTTTTATTAACATATAATGTATTATCATGTATTTTTCTTTTAACTGGAGCACTTATTTAAGAAGAATTTCATAGTATTATGTCTGAAAGTATTTCTTTTGTCTTCATACATTACTCTTAGTTTTTTGAGGGGTAAGACTTATTAAGTTATATAAACCTTTCCATTTCCATTATATTTCCATATATATTTCTTCATTCAGTGTTGCAGATGAGAATTCTGATGCCAAATTAGAAATGATGTCAGTCTCATGGTCTTTATTTGTTATTATTATTTTTTAAATGGTCTTTATTTTATAAATTTTATTTTATAAAATCTGAGAGGTCATAGGATTTTCCTTTTATCTTTGGATTTGAGAAATGTCAGCAATTTTTTCACAAATCTTTCCTAGCACTTGGTAGCCTTTTTAATTTGAAGGCATAGATTCAATGAAGAATTTTTCTATCTTTGATTTTTGCTCCTCTAGTGGTTATATTTTCTTCTATTTCACCATTTTGATTTTCAGTACTAATCAAACTAGTATTTATTTATTTAAAAAAATTTTTAAAGATTTTATTTATTTGAGAGAGAGAGAGAGAGAGAAGAGTGAGAGGGTACAAGCAGGGGGAGCAGCAGGCAGAGGGAGAAGCAGGCTCCCCACTGAGCAGGGAGCCTAATGAGAGGCTCGATCCCAGGACCCTGGGATTGTGACCTGAGCTGAAGGCAGACGCTTAACTGACTGAGCCATCCAGGGGCCCCTAATCAAACAGTTATTGTATCCTCTTTCTGCAATCATACAGAATTCAGTAGAAATTTAGTTTTTTTAAGAGCCGATCTCAGATACAGAGTAACAATGGCTTAAAACAAGAAAAAGAGGGTTTTGCGAGGAGAGATGGAAAATACTAGGAGTTAGGGTAGTTTTGGGTTTGTAGGTAGTTTTATTTTTATTTTTTTATTATGTTAATCACCATACATTACATCATTAGTTTTTGATGCAGTGTTCCATGATTCATTATTTGTGTATAACACCCAGTGCTCCATTATGTAGGTAGTTTTAGACACATTCCAGTTTTAAGTATTTATGAACTCACATTTAAGCTTGTGTTTGCATAGCCTCATCTGTAAAGAGGGAAAAACATTACAATCTTTATGGTACAGTTACATGCATTAGATTATCACAATTTATTGAAAAAATAACCAGGTGTTTTACTGACATACTCTTATTTATTCTTTATCAACAACACAAGAGGTGGGCTTATCATGATTCTAGATTATATAGATGAGGATGTTGTGGCTTCTGTGTGTTAAGTGCCTTACCCAACATTCCCTAGCTAATTAGAATTAAAGCAGGGGTTTAAATAAAAATCTGAAACCAGGGGCACCTGAGTGGTTCAGTCTTTAGGCGTTTGCCTTCGGCTCAGGTCATGATCCCAGGGTCCTGGGATCGAGCCCTGCATTGGGCTCCCTGCTCGGCGGGAAGCCTGCTTCTCCCTCTCTCACTCCCCCTGCTTGTGTTCCCTCTCTTGCTGTGTCTCTCTCTGTCAAATAATAAAATCTTTAAAAAAAAAAAAAAATCTGAAACCATCCCTCTCAGCCCACTTGAAATATTTAAATAATCTAAATAATTATTCAATTGAATTCAACTGCTATTTGAATGGATTTGATTGATGCCATCATTTTTCAAAACTTAAAATCTATTCATGCTACACACTCACTTAAAATATAGTACACTTACTCATTCACACAGTAAGATCTGGATCCACAAATAAGGCCAAACAAGACCAAATTTAAAGGTTAGAAAACTGGAGTTCAGGGGCACCTGGCTGGCTAAGACGGTAGAGTATGCAGCTCTTGATCTTGGGGTAGTGAGTTCAAACCCCCCTTTAGGTGTAGAGATTACTAAAAGTAAATAAACTTTAAAAAAAAGAAAACTGGAGTTCATTTATTAGCCTCAGTAGTTCTGTGAATGAAATGCAAATATGATGTATGTGTTTTTCTCTGGGATTCTACTGCTTTTATAAAGTGGTAGGTGATCCAAATTGGTTAAAAATCGTAAGTCTGGATGGAGGTTCCTCAAAAAATTAAAAATAGAATTACCATATGACCAGTAATTCCATTACTGGGTATTTACCCAAAGAAAATGAAAACACTAATTAGAAAAGATCTATGCACTCCTGTGTTTCTTTTATGCACCCCTATGTTTATTGCAGCATTATTTACAATAGCCACGATATGGACGCAACTGAACTGTCCATCGATAGATGAATGGATAAAGAAGGTGTGGTATATACGTACAATGGAATATTATCCATAAAAATGATTGAAATTTTGCCATTTGCAACACCATGGATGGACCTAGAGGCTATATAATGCTAAGTGAAATAAGTCAGAGAAGGACAAATACCATATGATTTCACTCATATGTGGAATTTAAGAAACAAAACAAATGAACAAAGAAAAATAGAGATAAACAAAAAAACAGAATCTTAAATACAGAGAACAAACTGATGGTTGCCAGAGGAAAGGAGGTGGGGGCGATGGGTGAAATAGATAAAGGGGATTAAGAGTACATTTATCTTGATGAGCATGGAGAAGTGTATAGAATTGTTGAATCATTATATTGTACACCTGAAACTAATCATGTATGTTAATTATACTTCAATAAAAAAACCATAGGTCTGTTATCTGTCTTCTCTAAAACTCTAATCATATGAAAAGTAAATTATTAGGTAAGGAAAGGTGAGTCACAAATGTGAGCCACATATATACAAAATTTTCTCATAGCCACATTAAAAAGTTAAACAGGTGATGTTAATTTTAATTATATATATTATATGCCCCATGTATTGAAAATAACATTTCCATATACAGTCAATATAAAAAATTACATATAATATTTTATGTTCTTTATTGTGTCCTAAGTCTTTAAAATCCAGTGGGTACTTTACACTTCTAGCGCATCTCAGTTTGGATTCGCCACATTACATGTGCACATGACAGGTGCCGTGTGGCTGTTGGCTACTGTAGTGGACAGTGTGGGCAAACCTTATGTCAGTTGGAAAACTTTAAATGTTGTAGAAGAGTACACTAAAATAACACCTCACATAATTGCCCCAAATGATACCAATGAATTAAGTCCAAGTCTTGTCCTAGCCTAAAAATAAAGTGATTTGTAACTTACTATATTTTGGATAGTAAATGACAATACATGTTAAGCACTTAGGGGAGTACTTAGCTTACAATGGATGCTCCATAAATATTAACAACCATGATTTAAAACATAATTACTTTTTTTCCCATTTAACAAGCAATATTTTTTTATTTCTAAGATTTCTTTTTCATTCCCAGAGAGAACCTTATTTAAAAAGGGCAGGCTAGTTTGTGCCAACATAGATGAACCTGGAGGGCATTATGCTAAGTGAAATAACCCAGAGAAAGACAAATATGAGTGGTCACACTTATATGTGGAATAAAGAAAAAAAACAACAAACCAAACTCATAGAAACAAGGTAGAATGGTGGTTGCCAGCAGCTGGGTGGGAGAAATGGGGAGAGGTGGGTCAGAGGATACATCCAAACTTCCAGTTGGAAGATGAGCAAGTTCTGATGATCTAATGTATAGCATGGTGACTAGAGTTAACAATACTGTATTGTATACTTGAAATTCCTGTGAGTAGATCTTTAGCATTCTCACCAAAAGAAAAAAAAAGGTGAAATAAAGTATGTGAGTTGATGGATGTGTTAATTATAAAATGGTTGCCATAATTAAGTTAATGTATGCACATATCACATTGTATACTTTAAATATACTACAATTGTATTTGTCAATTTTACCTCAGTAAAGCAGGAAAAAAATTCCATGTCACAATTAAAAAAAAAAAATAACGAAAGAAAAAGGGCAGGGTCTTCTTTCCTTCCTTCCTTCCTTCCTTCCTTTTTTTTGATATATTATCCTCCTGCCTCTTCCAGAGAATAAAGAAAAAATTTAAGGTTTTATTCCCACTCCCGTTTATTTTATTGGGGGTTATTTGCTCTGAATGGTCCCCTGGCCCACTTTTTTGAGTGGCTAATCCATTTCATATGTCTGGTTATTATTCATGGTCTACTAATATTTATAAATGAAAGACTTAATTATTCAGTACGGGGTAACTGATGTGGTCACTGCCTGCAATTATGTGGGCTAATGTTTATTTTTTCCTCATTGATACCCCCCAGGCATGTGTAGAGAGGTGATAGGTTGGTGGTTTGATTCTTTGTCTGACTTCTCTTTTAAATATGTTGGATGAGAGCTGTCTACCTTTGGGCCTCTTGGCTGCCCTGTAGAATGAGGTGGGTGCACGTGGGTGGTTACTGTTCAGTGTGGGTGGCAAGGGTTCAATTATTTAAAAACGGTTGATTTAAGTACCTGATTAGATATTCACTTTATATCTATAGCATTTAACATGTTGTTATATTTCTTTACAGGAATACACATGGCTTGATAAAAGCCATTATGAAATTATTACAAATGCAAGCTCTTAAGGAAGGACAAGGTGGGGAGAAGAATATTCGGAATTTATATACTATTAGGTATGCCGTTTCTCCTTTAAAAAATTTTTGTGTGTGTGTGAATTGTTAACTAAGTTATGAACAGATACACTAATCGATTAAGAATTATTTAATTCAACAGTGATGTTGGGTCTTAGACCTCTCGGGAAGTTAGTATTTCAAAGACATAGAAGATGGAGATAGATTTGAAAACATGCTGATATCACCATTGTGGGTTTCACGGTTGCTTCCTTGGAATTGGAATCTGTTACCCAAAATTCTTTCTGCTCTGGGATATCTATAACCATCTTCCCAATACTATGAAAACTGAAAAGTTGATTGAGCAGATGTACTGAAAGCAGGAGGGGTTTAGGTAAGGTAGGAGGGTACTATAAAAAGTAATAGGCTATTTAAGGGTTAATGCTCAGGGCAAGGTTAGTAGGTAGGAGCCCTGATTTGCCTTTTCTTTGTCATCTATATAATGTAACATGGTAGAATTATGTTAAAAAAAAATACACATAGCAACAATTATAGTGAAATACATTGGATTTTATTGAGGAGTTTGGACAAGGGAAGGCATCGTACTTACTTGTAAAGTTGGCCCTAACATTGCCTTGAAGGTCCCAGGAAGCCATTTCTTAAGAGAGGGGCTCCTACTTCGTGAGCAGAGCGTCCCAGAAGATGCCATGTAACTAGTGTATGTTGTAGAGTCCTGGGATCGAGTCCCGCATTGGGCTCCCTGCTCAGTGGGGAGTCTGCTTCTCCCTCTGCCGCTCCCCCTGCTTGTGTGCTCTCGCTGTGTCTCTCTCTCACTCTCTCTTTCAAATAAATAAATAAAATCTTTATTCATTTATTTGAGAGAGAGACAGAGAGAGAGTGGGAGGGGCAGAGGGAGAGGGAGAAGCAGAGTCCCCCATAAGCAGGAAGCCCAGTGTGGGGCTTGATCCCAGGACGCTGGGATCATGACCTGAGCTGAAGGCAGACGCTTAACTGACAGAGCCACCCAGGTGCCCCTATTTATGATCTTTTTTATTGAGAGTTTAAGCCAATTTTTTAACAAGGGCAGATTTTCATTTTATGTATTTTTTTTCTTAATGTGGTTTTTTGAATATTTTCAAACATACAGAAAATTTGGAAGAATGTAGGATAATGAATTAGTTAATTCATTGTTAACTTATTAATTCATAAGTTAATTTATTTTTAAATTTGAGAAGCAAAAGGAAAATTATTTTTTGAAAATACCCTGGAAACCTGGGGTGTGTAAACTCTTCCAAAATGATAAATATGCTTTTATTTCTTTTTTTTTTCTTACATACTGTGGTGCTCTATGACCTAACAGGGTTTTCATTTCAGGTTTCTCTTTTATCCATTACCTTAACCAGAATTGAACCTAAGAAGAAGATGAGTAGATCTTAGTATTTCTAGATGAGTCATATAAATATCTGTGTTTTTTTTTTTTTTAAAGAATTTCAAACTCTTGGGCCAGAATTCCAGGATAGAAGATAATTCCAGGGGCGCCTGGGTGGCTAAGTCGGTTAAGTGTCTGACTCTTCGTTTCAGCTCAGGTCATGATCTCAGAGTCCTGAGATCGAGCTCCACGTGGAACTCAGCTCAGTATGGAGTTTGCTTAAGATTCTGTCCCCAAACTCTTCCCCTCCCCTTGCTTTTGTTCACTCTTTCTTTCTAAAAATAGATAAATAAAATCTTAAAGAAGAGAGAAAATAATGCCATTTTATTATTGTTCAGTGGGAGTTATTTATTTTAAAATAGGAAAGCCATTAAAGTTTAAAATTTTTATATAAGTTTTATCGAGATATAATTCACATACCACAGGATCGACCCATTTAAAGTATACAACTCAGTGTTTGGTTTTTGTTTTTGTTTTTTTTTGGTATATTCACAGAATTACACAGCCATTGCCATTATTAATTTTAGGACATTTTCACATCTCCCCGAATTCCTCACTCATTAGCAGTCACTCCATATTTCCGTCCTCCCAGTGGGCTATTTTTAATTCAATGGTTCGCAACACTGGCTGCTTATTAGAACCACCTGGGTGTGCTTAAAAACAAGCATAGGAACAATCAAATAACCCAGATCAACTGCATCAGAATCTCTGCTGTAAGGCCTCGGCATTTGTATTTCTTAAAAGATCCCAAGTGATTCTGATACAAGATGGAATGTCAGCTGCCCTAATGTGCATACGAATTGCCTGGGACCTTGTTGAACACAAGATTCTCTTTCTTCAGGCTGAGGGTGGGCTCAGGATTCTCGAGTAACAAGCTCCCAGGTGATGCTGACCCTTCTCTCCCCCACACTATGGGTAGTGGAGCTCTGCCTCGCCGTCAGCGGTACCTGGGAGCCTCTTGGAGAGTGGGGTCTCCTACTCCATCTCACACTACCTGTATTGGCACCCGCATTCCAGTTAGATTTTGCAGGTAATCCGTAGGCACCTTAATGTTTTAAGAAGCTCTGGTTTAGATGATGGTAAAAGGAAATTTCCTGCCAACAGAAGGGTTAGAGTTACTCTCCCTTTCCCACCGATTGTCCTTACCATGTGTGAGTGCCGGACCTTCAGTCGTCTGTCACACTTCACCTGTTTTCCTGCTTTATAATTCATTTTCTCCACTGGTTGGTTCTTCAAAAGACAGTGGGTGCAAGGTGTGGATAGGGAACCCAGCTTGAGGAGCTGAAAGCATACTGGATACATAAGTCACGTCTTTAGAGCGGCGGCACATCGAGAGGTCCAGAATCAATCACCTGAGTTGGCATAATCCAGTAATGTTTATGGAGAGCCCTTATGTGAATGGCTGTGTGGCACTAAATCAGGAGAGTGTAATCGAGTGTATAAGAGCCTTCAGTTCCTCCAGGGGGACTGTGGAGGGCGGGAACGCAGGAGAGGTGAACCTGAAGAGCAGACACCCCTCAAGAGAGCTATGATTACCTGAGTCAAGCATAAAATTGCCCTGCTGTTTTAGAGCTTTCTATGCCACATGTTGGTTAGCAGTATCCTCCAGCTTTGGAGAGGCGACTGATGAGCTGCGTACGAAAGCACAAAAGGGTTGTGAGAAATACAGAACTCCACTGAGAGGTGTTCCCTGGTTATGCTGGCAAATTAATTTCAGATGGAAGTTGTAGGACAGATAATTGGAAGCTTTCTGCGAATGAAACTCATCTGTGTGTGTGGTTTTTTTAAAGATTTTATTTATTTATTTGACAGACAGAGACGCAGCGAGAGAGGGAACACAAGCAGGGGGAATGGGAGAGGGAGAAGCAGGCTTCCCTCCGAGCAGGGAGCCTGATGCGGGGCTCGATCCCAGGACCCTGAGATCACGACCTGAGCCGAAGCAGACGCCCAACGACTGAGCCCCCCAGGCACCCCTCACCTGTGTTTTTTACGGTATTGAGGACTCAGCTAGCGTACAGTTTTGGAGTTTGCGCATTTTTCACTTCTTCTTGTCCTAATAGCCGATTAATTTGAATTCTAGTACAACGGAATACGTGGTTGTTTTAAATAGGTTGGTGCTGAATTTGCTTACGCCAGTATGGAAGTGAAGGGAGGGGGCTGTGAGGACCGGAAATGTGAGCCAGTGGCTTCCCCTGGTTCCTGTGAATTTCAGGGAAGGCGCTCTAGAGAGGGTATTCTCTTTGTTGAACCTAGAGCTCAGTGGTTCTCAGACTTCCTATGCCAAAGAAGTGCCTGGGGAGCTTGTTAACAGTGCAGCGTTTCAAGCCCTTGCTGGAGATTCTTACGCAGTTGGTTTTGCACGAGACTTAGGAATCAGTGTGTTTACCCAGCTGCTCAGTGATCTGGATATAGGTCATTTGTGGTTCACAATTGAGAAATATTGCTTGAGGCCATGGGAGCTTAAAGGTACCACATAGAAGCAGCAAGGAGCCCCTTGGGGATACACCAGGGGGGATATTGAGATGCTTAATCCTGTCTCCTGGCCTCTGCTCCCTGTTGGGGGGCAAAAAGCCTGTTTCCTCCTAAGCGCCAAGGCACCGAGTTCATCAAACCACGTCTACCATGGACAATAGAGAGGCCAAGATCAGAACCAAAGAGCATTTCTGAAGGAAAAGCAGACTAGTGAGGGCAAGCCAAGTACAAATGCAAGAGAGCATGTAAGAGATTTAAACCTCATTGCTCTATTCTTCTGTGGCCCCAGCAAGTGAGTGTTCTTCATGGTCAGATGGTAGATGCTTGTTTGGAGCAGGAGGGGAAGAGAGCCCTCAGCAACTCTCTTAAAAAAGCAACACTGGTTTTCAGTGTTTACCGTGCAGCAGGAGCTCACGCTCCGAGTTTTTGTTATGTATGTGTGGAACATGACCGGAAACCTGCATTTTAACAAAATTTAGATGCATAGGTAGTCTACTGACCTTGCTTTGAGATATAGTAGACTAGAGTGTGTATGGCTAATGAAGTTCATTTTGCTTACCTGGACCCTTCTTTAGTTTTGTGACTTAAGATTAAATGGGGATGTTTAAATGTGGTTTCAACTCTGATGATTTTTAGGATAGGGTTAGCTGGAAGAACACCACAGCACGTTTATACTTAGCATATGTTATGTGTGAAACTCTAGGTGCATGAATCTCGACTCTGGTTGCACAATAAAGCCTTTGAGGAGCTTTTATTTTATTATTATTATTTTTTAAAGATTTTATTTATTTGAGAGAGTACAAGGGGGTTTGAAGGAGAAGCAGACTCCCCACTGATCAGGAAGCCCCACAGGGGGCTTGATCCCAGGACCCTGGGATCATGACCTGAGCTGAAGGCAGACGCGTAACGACTGAGCCACCCAGGTGCCTTGAGGGGCTTTTAAATGTACAGGTGCCTGGGCTTTCCCTAGAAGGACTGGAGGGTGTGCCTCAGGCATTGGTTTTTCAAAGCTTCCTAGATGGTTTCCAATCTGCTGGTAGCGGGGAGAACTGCTGGCCAGTTGTTGAAACGAGGCAATAGGGGTTCATTGTTGCGAGACCTTCAGATCTTTCAGTATTAATAACATTTTATATGAAATCTCCCGACCACCGAATGCTGGAAGACAATTCAGATTTTTAAAAATACAGGGTAGGCAGACAAAACACATCTGATCCAAGGGCAACAGCTTTGTGACCCCTGTTTTAGGCATTTAACAGTTTTCAAAATCTTAGAAGCTCTTTTCTACCTGTGAGCAGTTTTTATAATAATTGCCTTTTGTAAAAGTTTATTTATTTTTTGTAATCTCTATACACCCAATGTGGGTCTTGAACTCATGACCCCAAGATCAAGCGCGCTCTATCGACTGAGCCAACCAGGTACCCCTCCCCCCCCCATCCTGCCTTTTAAAAACTGCTACTAATGTATCCTTTAGTTTAGGCTTATCTTTCTTCTCCCCCTTTTGTTTGGTCCGGATTTTTTTTTTTTTTTTAAGATTTTATTTTTTGACAGACTGTGAGAGAGGGAACACAAGCAGGGGGAGTGGGAGAGGGAGAAGCAGGCTTCCCGCGTAGCAGGGAGCCCAATGCGGGGCTCGATCCCAGAACCCTGGGATCATGACCTGAGCCGAAGGCAGACGCTTAACAACTGAGCCACCCAGGCGCCCATGGTCCGGATTTTCTGTTGGTTACCTTGAACTCCATTTTTCTGTAACACACTTATATTTAAGTTACTTAAACATTCTTGAATATTGACCATAGAGGAAGTGCAGCAGAGAACGATCTGCGGTGTGTATTTCAATTGTGAGGAAGAATAACTAAGTTTTTACGATTCATAAATTATTGAGGCTCATTTTCTTAGTTGCTTTGTAATATGCCATCCCCCCCCCGGAAATTTTATCATGTGCTCTGCCTTTCGTTTTTCCTCTGCATATTCATATTATGGCAATCTTTTCAAGATCTCTCTTCCTTTTGCTGAAGTGAGGAAGTAGCTGTGAATTCATGAGCGGTGACTGCTTGTTCCAGAATTCATGCACCATTCTGATGTGCCAGACAGTGGCTGACATGCACACATAGCAAATGTTAAGAATCTCGTTTGTGGAAAGGTTTGGTCTGATCCACATCAAGCTGTACTTTCTGAAATTAGGGAATATTAAATGCTTTTGGCAGATGGTGTGCTCTGAATGGGTGATGGGGCCAAGGGTAACGGAGGGTTATACCCTGAGCGGATTAGTTATGCACCCTCTATGTGTATTCGTTCATCTCTTTGGACAGTGTTAGGTAGTTTATTTAGATAGTTGATTTTTTTTTTAAAGATTTTATTTATTCATTTGACAGAGAGAGCACAAGCAGGGGGAGCAGCAGAGGGAGAAGGAGAAGCAGGCCTCCCCGCCAAGCAGGGAGCTGGATGTGGGGCTCGATCCCAGGACCCCGGGATCATGACCCAAGCCGAAGGCAGACGGCCACCTGACTTAACCACCCAGGCGTCCTAGAGACTTAATGTTAAGAACGTAAAGATGTGTGTCCTGAAGGCTGAAGTACTTTGTAATTCATACTGATCTTTTTCACTTTGTTCTTAAGGCAAACATGTTCATCCCTTAGTTCTATCACATAGAAAAACAAGAGAGTCCCAAGAGAAGGACTGACACGCAGTGCACTGAGACCAGTTTGTGGCTGTGGACATCAAAACGTAGCCCCAGTTTTAATTTTGATAACTAGCTTTTCCTCAGCATTAAACTCCTTCTGCATTTTCTCTTCTGCCCATTTTGAAGAATGAGATGGAGTCAACCATGGGAAGAGCACAGGAAGGGTGTGGAGATTGAGGTGGAAACAGGTGCCTCCGTGCTGGAGTAAGAGCGAGCTGGTGCATAGGAGCAAGGCACAGGAGGCCCAGTGGCTGGAGCTCAGTTTCAGGGAGGGGGAGGCTGGGATGGAGGCCCAGGAGAGGGAGCATGGCCCAGAATACACAAGGCCATGGCAAAGACTTTGGGTTTTAGTTAAAGAGTAGTGGGGAGTTTTGAAGGTCTGTCTTTTTAACTTATTATTTGGAAATAATTTCAAGGTTCCAGAAAGATTGTGCAAATAGTACAAAAGACCTCCCGTATATCATTTACCTTGATTCATGAGTTTAATACTTTGCCACATTTGCTTTATCATTCTGTCTATTCAGTATAATTCTTAAAAAACATTTGTGAGTAGATTATATGTATTCAATAGTGTGTATTTTCTAAGAACAAGGGTATTATATAATCAGAGAACAGTTATCATACTGAGAAAATTTAACATCGATATAGCAATCTATAGTCCATATTCCAGTTTTGTCATAGCATCCTTTTATACCTTTTTCCTTTTTATTTTTAGTGTGTAGGATCTAATTTAGGATCACATGTTACCTTTAGTTGTCCTATCTTTTTAGTCTTTTAAAGTCTGGAACAGTCTCTCTTCCTTTCGTTGTCTTTCATGACATTGACATTTTGGAAATCTATAGAAGTGATGCCGTGTCCTTCTCAGGATCTCACACCTGGAGGCCCTGATGTCCATCTCATCCCTTACTGGTGGTTTTAAATTAAAAAAATTTTTTTTTAAGTAAACTCTACCCCCATCGTGGGGCTCAAACTCATGGCCCCAGGATCAAGAGTCACATGCTGTACTGACTGAGCTAGCCAGGTACCCCTCAGTAGTGACTTTAATTTTGGTTACCCAGTCAGAGGTGATGTCTGGTTTCTCCACTGTAGAGTTAATCATTTTTCTCTTGTAACTAATAAGCAATCTGTGGAAAAGACTCTTGGAACCATGCAAATATCCTGCTCCTCATTACATCCCCAACCTCCCAACTAATTTTCACTGTGATGATTTAAAAATGGTGATTTCCCTAGCCTACCACTCCTTTCAGATTTGCTGGTGGCACTGGAGAAGTGGAAATGGTAAGAATCCCTGGAAATGCACTTAATCTATAGATTCTGATTTAGAAAACTTGGGTGTCAGCCAGTGTGGGTACCTAGAATCTATATATTTTTAAAAAACGTCTCAAGGGATTCTGATGTGGAAACAGGTTTGAGAATCACTGGATGAATGGCTAAAATAACCAGACAACATCATGGTATTTCATAGTGATTAGAAAAACATATAACTCTCTTGCCTCCCACATCTGCATCCTTAAGAATGGGCGTAATCGTGGTGCCTGGGTGGCTTAGTCGGTTAAGCGTCTGCCTTTGGCTCAGGTCATGATCCCAGGGTCCTGGGATCGAGTCCCGCATCCGGCTCCCTGCTCGGTGGGGAGTCTGTTTCTCCCTCTCCCTCTGCTGCTCCCCCTGCTTGTGCGCTCTCTCTCTCTCTCTCTCTCTCTCCCAAATAAATAAATCTTAAAAAGAAATGCGCATGATCAACCAGGTGTACTGGGGTAATAAATGAGATTCTGATTGAACTTACTTCCTTTGTAAGGGAAATTCAAGTTATTTTGATTCTGTTGGTGGTGTACTTCACATGATACACATGATTTTTTCTAAAATCAAGAAGAGGTTAACTAAATTTAAGATTGTATGTGGCTGAATTAAATTTGAAAATTTTTTTTATCTTTGTATTGTTTAAGTAATCTCTACACCCTACGTGGGGTTCGAACCCATGACCCCAAGATCAAGCATCACATGCTCCACTAACTGAGGCAGCCAGGCACCCCTGAGATATTTTTTGGAGATATAATTTATATACCATAAAATTCAACTTTTTAAACCATACAATTCAGTATTATATCCATAAAGTTGTCTAACCATGATCACTATCTAATTCTAGCACATTTTCATCACCCCTAAAAGAAGCCTCATTAACAGTCATTCCCTAGTATATCTTACCCCCAAGCCCTGGAAAACACTTTTTTGTTTCTGTGGATTTGCCTCTTCTGGACATTGTATATAAATGGAATCCCTACAATACATGGCCTTTTATGCCTTTCTTTTTCCACCTAGCATAATGTTTTCAAGGTTCATCTATATTGTATGGCTGAATAATATTCCATTGCATGGATAATACCACATTTTATTTATTCTGTAATCTTTTTGTATGCTTACCAAGTCCAGTCAACTTTTAGTGTTTTGCCTTTTACATTTATTTTTTGGAGGTATTCTTTGTAAGTTATGGAAATAAACTCTTTAGTCTTTAATTAAGAGTAGTTAATGTTTTTTTTTTTTAAAGATTTTATTTATTTATTTGACAGAGAGAGACACAGCGAGAGAGGGAACACAAGCAGGGGGAGTGGGAGAGGGAGAAGCAGGCTTCCCGCGGAGCAGGGAGCCTGATGTGGGGCTCGATCCCAGAACCTTGGGATCATGACCTGAGCTGAAGGCAGACACTAAACGACTGAGCCACCCAGGGGCCCTAAGAGTAATTAATGTTATATGCAAGTGATGAATCACTAAATTCTACTCCTGAAATGAATATTACACTATATGTTAACTAGAATTTAAGTAAAAACTTGAAACAAAAAAAATTAAAAGAGTAACTATTGTTTTTCATTTCTATGCAGATTTCCATATTACATTGCTTTTCTTAATGAGGTTGCTTGGAATCCTGTAATTCTTTAAAAACTTGACCGTCTAGCTTTTTTTTTTGTGGGGGAGGATCAAAGTGAGCATTTTGCTTTTGGGGGAGCTAATTATTTCAGTAATTGAATATATTATCTAGAGGGATCGCCTGAGATGTAGATGTTTGGTTTTATTTAGCATAAAATAAGCATGACCCCATTATTAAAACATCTGTACTACACAGTCAAGGTGCCATAAGGAATTGGAACCAGTAGAATACATTAAGATACTTAATTTTGCTGAAGTTAGAAAAACTTCAATACTTGGGTACCTACCATTTTGGGGCACATAGTATGTAACCTTTTTTTGAGGGGGGAGATTGTGCTTACTTTGTAGTTTTTTTTGAAAGCCAGAGTTTGACGAGCCTGAATTGCAGTAATCACCTTACCTATACTTAAATTCACTGGTATTTACTGTTTTTTTTGTGGGGGGGGGTGTGAGCAAGAGCCTTCTTTGAGAATCTCATAAAAGTTTTGGTCCTTCCTTAGAAAATGTACACACACACACACACACGTCCTTAAAATTTTGTGTATCATTTTGGAGGGCTTGTGAATTCTTGCTTTAATGGATAAAGGGACATCTTTATAGAAAATTCATGAAAACGAATACGAGTAAGAAGGGATTATCAGCGTCAGCTCTGACTAGGACAAAGCCCAGCAGAATTAATGATAAGAAAAGCGAGGGTAGTAACAGGGGAAGCATACCCATTACTTTCCAAGGGCCATCTGGCTCTTTGCAGTTTGATGCTTTCTGTTGAACTGCATGTTTTGCTTCTGTTTTCATTTCCTCTTTTCTCTCCTCTTTCCCACCCAGGGAAGTCTTTGTTCACAGTTTATGGTTCTAATCACCTGGAGTTTACACTTGGGATTTATAATCAGACCTAAAGAATAAGCTACACATATTGTACGGTCTTCCAGTTAAGCGATTGCCCCTAGAAAGTGCTTTTAAGTTCTTCTAAAGGTGGATGTTTAATTTTAAAAAATTGCTATGGTAATTTGATGATCCGTGTCTTTAAGGGTATAAAATGTCATTTTGGCCTTATTAGCCAATTTATCTTGTCTCTAGTTTTTAAATTTAATTCAATTTTATTTTTATACAAATATATATATTGCAATCATGGCAGGTTACTTAAGAATAGAAGTTTTGGAACCCTAAGTATTTGTTTCCCCACAGCCATTACCTTCTACCGAGAATAGTTTCAGACTTCTAACGTTGGCACACACCTTTGCGTTAAAACCCTGCCTCTCAAAATAGGATTCCTGCAAAAGGTTCAGTATAAGGGCAGAATCAATTGTAATATGAACTATGTTTTCAAAGAAATCTTGCACTTTCCCTATCTGCCTTATGGACCCAAAGGAAATAGTCAAATTCATCAAAATTTGTCAGAATGTCCAAATTAAAATACTTTTTGCTCCAAAAGTCTTCTTCAGCTTATGTGGAAAGGAACAATACATGTGCCTTAAAAACGCAACAGTATAATTCATAATTATTGTGTAGTTTTTCTTTTTTATAGTAATATTCATTGTGGAATCTTAAGTTTTTGTTATGTATTTTTTTTAATCTTAAAATCTGCAGAGCGTTGTTTTTTTTTTTTTTTTTTTTTAATCCCTTTTTGGCTTCTAACCAGCACTTTCAAATCAAAATTCAGAGCAGGTAGAGAAATGCTTTTAAAATGCATATTTGATGTAGTAAGTGCTATGTTATGCTTCTGAAAGTGCCTGGGTCACAGCTGCATACATGAAAATGCATGGTGACTGTAGGCATTGTTTCCTCACACAGAAAACGCAGTCTGTGTCTATCGCTGAATTTATGATGTAAATCAAATCCTAGCTTTCCTGTATTCAGAGATGGAGCAGAAAGGTTGAGGTGACCTAAAGGTTACAAATAACTTTGGCTTTTTGATTTGCCTACTGCAAGCCTCATTTTTTTTTTTTTTTTTTTTTTAACTCTTTTCTATTAAGATTGATGTATTTAGATTTGGAAAGGTGAATCTAGTTCCATACCTTATTCTGTCATTGCCTCGTGCTAGTCTCACGGAACCGTGCATTTATCATT
The DNA here is from genome assembly GCF_004348235.1 of Phoca vitulina. NCBI lineage: Eukaryota > Metazoa > Chordata > Mammalia > Carnivora > Phocidae > Phoca > Phoca vitulina. The sequence continues at coordinate 457,948 of NW_022589770.1, read as the reverse complement.
CATTCCTGCCCCACTCCATCCTGTTAGGATGCGTGTACTGCACTGTGTTGTTGACAATATTATTAAAGGGTGGGGAGGACTCCAGTGTTAGGGACCAACTCTGCATGCTTCCTCTGTGCTTTTTATCCCTCAGCAATGTGGACCTTGAAACCATGTACTAGAGGCACTGGGATAAGTTGGTTTTTCACGATCCAGTGAAAGAGTTTTAAAAGGTGCTTTGGGGAGAGTGTGCGTGTGTGAGTTACATTTATTGGAGCTTTGCCTCAGCACTGAAAGGGAAACCTAACAAGAGTAAGACAGATCCAGCTCTCAGGCAACCTCTGCTCTGGTTTAAGATACAAACCTACCTGCCTGATAATCAGAATGGTACCCCATGGATGGAGTATTCCGTGTGCTAGGTACAGTGTAAATGCTCTACTGAAAATGGCAGTTAAGACATTTATAAATCATGAAATGGGAAGGTGCCAAAGAATGGAGGACAAATTGGTTCCTCTATGGCAGAAACAAAAACCACACAGTGAGGGAGAGATAAGAGACACTAGAGGCCAATGAAGGGTGACCGAGACACAAGAGGCCAGTGAAGGGTGACCACGTCTCCTGGTTTATATTGATTTTAATCTTTAGAAACAGTACTCTTCCCTTTTAAGAGGAGAGCAGAATCTATTGGATGTCTTAGGAGTTGGGAAATTCTGACTTGAAAATTAGTGCTCATTCTGGGCACCGTACTTCTCTCTGAAATAAATATGCTATGGTTTATCTCTTTGAGATTAGAAATAGGAGATTCCTGAGGCACCTGGGATCAGTCAGTTAAGCGACTGCCTTCAGCTCAGGTCATGATCCCAGGGTCCCGGGATCGAGTCCCTCATCGGGCTCCCTGCTCAGCGGGGAGTCTGCTTCTCCCTCCCCTTCTGTGGCTCTCTCTCTCTTGCGCTGTCTCACTCTCTCTCAAGCAAATAAATAAAATCTTAAAAAAAAGATAAAAATAGGAGACTCCTTTGTGAGGCTTAGATTTTATTAAACATTAGCCTTAGAGCCACGTAAGCTTGGCATAGAATTATTAACAGTTGAGAGCCTTCTGTACTGCTTTCTGCCTTTCCAGGGTTTGGTCCTACATTTAGTCCGGAGCAGTACGAAGGTTAGGCCTTTAATGGATGGCTTGCGTTGTCTATCTTTAGCACTGGGAGCTACTTAGTCTGATGTCCTCATTTTATAGACGAAGAAACTTTGCCCAAGAGAGGTTAATTCTCTTGCCTGAGATCACACGGTTCGTTGCAGAGCCAGAATGTAAATCTGGAACTCTTGACCTTTTTAGTTCATTTTAGTTCATTGCTTTCCCTTCACTATTTTCCCTCTCCTCTCTGCTTGCAGTTTTTTTCCGAGGTAGGAAACAGTAAGTGATTCCAACGAAGCTAGGTAGGCACTGCTTGTATGAATAATAATGATGACAGCATCCCATGGTTGTATTTGTTCCTCAAAACTTGCATAGCTTATTGTCTGCCACTATTAATTTTACAAGTGATCAGGTTAATTGTATGGTCAACCCATCTACCATTTTGAATAAGGTGTTATAGTCAACTTTGTATATCTTGAGTAATGGGTTTGGGGATAAGTGAAATTTTAAGGCATAACTAAGGTTTTGCTTGGTGTTCTTTTGTACCACATTCTTTTTTTGATCAACAGTGCTTCTAATGAAGAACAGAGGGGACTTGTTTAAACTGTGGATCCTTCCATTTACCTTGACCTTTCTCAGTTGGATGTACTTGAACGAAGTGGAATGGCTAACGAGTAGTGAATGAGGGGAAGAAGGAAAAGAGAAATCTTGAATAATCCATAAATTTAATAGCCCCTGAATGCATGAAGAATGAATTATACTTAGCCTTATGACATCTTAAATGTTCCAATGGTAATATTTTAAATAGAAAAATGACCATTTTCTATCATATCCAAATTAGTAGGTATATTATTGAATACTGTTTATTTTGGAACATGATTCTGTATTTTGCAAAGGAATAATTTTCCATGAGTTTTCCATTTAAAATTCTGGAGTTTCTGCTGTATTGTGTTACTCTTGCGCACCTAATGTTAATATTTGATGACTATATTTCTTACAGACATTTGAGTATGATCGATTGCTTTTGGTTCAGTGTAAGGAAGGGTAGAGGTGGAATCATAGTCTTTTTTTTTTTAATAGCTCTGGAATGGTACCATGGTTTAATCAGTTTTGTGCCTCTCATAAGTGCTTGTCATTTTACAGTAACGCAAAGGTTCTTAACCAGGGGCAGTTTTGCCCCCCAGGGGACACTTGGTAATGTCTGGAGACATTTTTGATTGTCATAACTATATTGAATGCTATTAACATCTTGTGGGTAGAGGCCAGGAATGCTGCTGAATATCCTTCAGTGCATTGGACGACCCCCAAAAGAATTCTCTGACCCCAAATAGCAGTAGTGCAAAGATTGAGAAAACTTCATGCATGGCATTTGCACCATAAAGTATATTGAATTAGAAAATGCATTCATTCTAGTAAGCATAAAGCTTTCTAGATTTGTATTCACACACCAATTTGATGATTCACAAGGGAGAATTTAGCTCTTCATTATGCTCAAAGTATTAAAACAAAATTTTGGCAATTATAATTGATTTTAGGTTAGTTGTATTCAGTTGAAATAGTATAATATTATAATCAAATGTTAATCACTAGTAAGATTCAATGTTCTTATTTTGGACTTCTCTTCTGCCTCAAGAGAGGTTCTTGGAGTCAATATTGTATATTATTCTCTGCAATATTTGCACTTGGATCAGATGTAATCAATTCTTTGGAAAAGTTAATTATCCAGATGTCTAAATCAGTAATTAATCTGGATAATCCCTATTCTCCTATATTCTACTTCGTCTCATCTTTAGTGTTTAAATCTGAGATACTAAATAGACTTTGCTAAATCCAATGGCTAGCAAAACAGGCCTTCAGCTTCACGCAACAAAGCTAGAGTGGTTCCCACAATCCCAGTGTAGTAGAAGCTAAGTTACATTGGCCATATGTGCAGCATTCCTGATCCTACTTTATTTTATTTATTTATTTTTTAAGATTTTATTTATTTATTTGACAGAGAGAGAGAGAGAGCACAAGTAGGCAGAGTGGCAGGCAGAGGGAGAGGGAGAAGCAGGCTCTCCACCAAGCAGGGAGCTGGACGTGGGGCTTGTTCCCAGGACCCTGGGATCACAACCTGAGCTGAAGGCAGCCGCTTAACCGACTGAGCCACCCAGGCGCCCTCTGATCCTACTTTAAAATTACTACCTCTTATTTCTGTTGACCCAATTTAATTTGGACAAAAATTTTAAACAGTAGATAGAAAAAAAAAAACCCACCCAAACAATAAATAGATACTTGATTTTTTTGTGGGGGGTGAGGATTGAGATGGGGGAAGGAATAACTTATAAGGGAAGAGTATTGAAAAGCACTTAAGTGCTTTATGATCACACACAATGTGTGATAATACATAATGACGTGATAACTTGTTGGATTTTCTTCTTAAATAGTCATAAATGCCACCATTGGGTAGAGGATTAATGGATGGTCCTATGTGATGCTCCTCATTTCAATATGGTGCTTGGCAGGAGCCAAACCCATACCTAAAATGATTGCAGGTGCTGTTCTTTCCTTTTTATTCATGTCTACTGGAACATGACCTACTGAACTCTCAACCTTAGAAGTTTGGCTGATGTGACATTCCTGGGAGACTGTCAGGATCTGGAACATTTGTTTGTTAACATCTATGGCAGCTAGAGCAGAAGCAATTCTAGGTAGGTTTAAGTGCCAGTGAGTTTGGAATTTGGAAATAGGATTTTTGAGTGTTGGCAGAAAGCGTTGGAGCGATCCCTTAGCAATGGCAGTCATCTGATCAGTCAGAAATAGCCTGTGCTGTGACAAACGGGAGGCTGCCAGGAAGTGACGCTAGTGCGTGATAGATTAGGTGAGGCTGAGGAGCACGTCAGGAGATGGCGTTCTAATATGAGGGAACTGTGGAGTCATGTCAGAGCCGTGCCTCACTGCAGAGTTTCCATGTGACGGACCTGCCATACTTTGCTGTTTAAGAGGAGCGAGACATCCGAAAACTTGCTGAATCTTCACCTCTCTCTTCTGGGGCTTTTTTCCTTGTGGTGGTTCTCAACCCTGGCAACACGTTAGAATTGCTGGAAGTTTTTAAAAATGACTAATGCCTGTGTCCCACTCCTAGCAACCCCAATGTAATTGAGGCCTGGGTATCATTTGTTGTTTTTGTTTTTTTTGGGCGGGGGTATCGGTATTTTTAAAAGAGCTCCACAGATGAATCAAACATGCAACCAGGATTGAGAACCACTGCTTTATAGCAGGGCCTCAGAATTGTCTGGAGGGCTATTTATTAGGTCTGGGCTGGGGCCTGCGAATCCATTTGCATTTCTAACAAGTTCCCAGGTGATGTTGATACTGACCTTAAGGAGATCACATTTTGAGAATCACCAAGAAGGCAGTCTTAAAAAAAAAAAAAAGTCATTTGGGTTTAATTGATGGCTTGATTTTTTTTTTTTTTAAACATTGCTAGAGATACATTGTAGGGTTAAAATTTGAGATTAAAGAGTATTATATATATGATTCCTTTTATGTAAAAAAGGAAAGGTTGATTTTTTTTTACAATTGTTTTATTAATTTTTTTGGAAGAAAAAGCCATATCAATAATAACTAAAAGTTTTGTATAGTACATCATAGTTCAAAAAGCTAATGAATTTACTATTTTTTTATTTTAAAATGTTTTATTTATTTATTCATGAGAGTCAGAGAGAGAGAGAGGCGCAGAGGGAGAAGCAGGCTCCCCGCCTAGCAGGGAGCCCGATGTGGGACTCGATCCTACAACCCTAGGATCATGACCTGAGCCGAAGGCAGACGCTTAACCATCTGAGCCACCCAGGCGCCCCTGAATTTACTATTTCCAATAGGCTTTTTGAACTATTTAAAATAACCTGTGTTTGTGTTTTTTTTTTTTTTCTTAAACCTCATTATTGGAGAATCCTGCAGATTTCAGATCTTATGTTTTGTAGTCTCTTTAGGTATATTAATGGATGTAGCCCAAATAAAAATTCTCATTCTTGTTCAATAGAAATTTTAAGAATTTTCAGTTTGGAGAGTTTATTTTGAGATGGGAGAAATGTTTTCTTTTTCCTTATCTTAAATATGCTGGAGGAATGGAGCCATACACTGAGAAGAACAGGGGGTAAGTAAGAACAGAGAAGGAGAGAGTGCGTATAAGTTGGGGCAATGTTAGAGGAAATAGAACCTTCCAGGTTTGGAAAGAGAGGAGGGGGAGGTGGCCCAAGATTTCCAGGAATAAAGAAACCCAAGGAGATGGATATGACCGAGCTCCTGGATTCAAGAGCTTGGCCAAAGTCCCAGAGTTATTGTGTGGCAGAGTTTGTGCTCAAATTTGGATCCCTAAGACTCAGAGTTGATTCTCTTTTCTGCAAAACAGGTAGATAAAGGAAAAAAATGTTAGTTCTAATGACCCAACTCTGCAACAAATGATAGTTTTGCATCCTGGAAAAAAGTTGCTAGATGGCATTGACCCTTGTTGCTCTATGTGGATATTGAGAATTTGTAGTCCCTAAACAACAGCTTCCAATGTGACTTTCTGTGCTTTTCAGAAATCATCCTCAGCCTTTGATCACTATGCTTGAACACAGACCTGATTGCTGGCCAGTACTTTTGCAGCAGCTGACGGCTTTTTTCCAGCAATGCCCTGAAAGGTAATGTAAAATAAAATAAATGAGGGAGATGGAATGGCATATGCTCATTTTAGAGCTTTTGTTTTGTTTCCTTTTTTTTTTAAAGCTACTTTGACTATGTTGTTTTGAAGAAAAGAAATGTTTTAGAACATAATATAGTAGTGTTTTCTTTTTAAGAGTAAGAGGCAAAACAAAACAAAACCCTACCAGATCTAATTGATGGTTGAAATATTGAATATGAGAAAAGCTGTTATTAAAGTTAAGACTTCCCTGCTCAGTGGGGAGTCTGCTTCTTCCTCTCTCGCTGCCCCTCCTCCCCGCTCATGCTCTGTCTCTCTCTCTCTCTCAAATAAATAAAATCTTAAAAAAAAAAGTTAAGCATTGATTAGTTAGGAAAGTTGACTAGAAATAGTAGGTAAGCTACTACACAATACATAGAAAAGATAGCTTCTTCCCCCTGGGAATTGAGTAGTGAGTGATCTCTCCATTGGAAACCTGCCAATTGGGATCAAGTAATACCGCCACACATGGGCTCAGTTTAGCTTCACCAGGGCGTTCTGATGGTCCTCAAAAACTACCCCCTTTCTTCCATTCTTACTGCCATGACACCGGCGCATATCCTCATCTCTTGCTGTGGCTTTTGCCACCTGTTCCTAATTGACATCTCTGCCTCCAATCCTGTCCTGCTCAGAGCAATTCTCTAAACATCCATCAGGGTGTTATGTCAAGAAAGTAAATCTTGGGACGCCTGAGTGGCTCAGTCAATTAAGGTCTGCCTTTGGCTCAGGTCATGATCCCAGGGTCCTGGGAAGGAGCCCCACGTCAGGCTCCCTCCTCAGCGGGGAGTCTGCTTCTCCCTCTTTCTCTCCCTCTTTGTGCACGTGTACTCTCTCTCAAACAAATAAATCTTTAAAAAAAAAAAAAACAAGAGAGTAAATTTTATCGTATCACTCCCTTGCTTAAGTTAACACAATTGTGGTTTTAAAACTGCACTTGCATAGTGTGGGCTGAGCATGGGGACTGCCCTCTACCCCGTTAGCTCTTTCTATAGATCTTACATGTTGATATTTTATGGCAGCTTTCTACTGGCAAACAATAGTGTGGCTTCCAGAATAGTTGGAAAATCCCTGGGCTAGAGGGTAAAATCGAATTTGTTATGCTAGGCTCTCTTTCTCACACAGTTTCAACCTATTTCCCCAGTTTTCTCTTGACTTACTAATTTATGAATGGTGTATTCAGCTGTACTCGGACTTGCTTTCGGTTCCACACAGAAAGCCATGCTGTTCCCTTACCTCCGTGCTTTTGCTTATCAGTACCTCCTTTACTCTTGAATTTTACCCCAACCCTTTCCTGACTCATTTCTCTATTTTAAATCTCTCTGCTCGAAAGTCCTTGCTTACCAAGCTGAATGAGATGTCTCTTTTATGTGGTCTCATAGTAACTTTCAGCTGTGATTTGTAACATTATTGTACTTCATTGTATTATAATTCCTTTCTGGGAACACTTTCTGAGGGCAGAGACCATTTCTCATTAGTCTTTGTATTAAGAAAGCCTGGTGCATTTCTAGGTGCTCTTTAACTACTGAATTTATGTAGATGAGGTGGGTTGCAGAGGGCCTCCTAATATAAAAATATCACTGCATGCTTAGTACCATCATGCAAGGTCATGATAGGATACAATTGTCCGAGGTAATCCAATGCCTGAGTTACATTCACCACACCAGTTACATTCATATTTTCTTGCTCTTGAAGGTTTTACAGTGTCCTATTCATTACAGTTTCTTAGAACACCATTTCTAAGTCCATAACTTCAATGTTAGACGGGATTTTTAGGCACGGTGTACTGCCATAGGAAGTTTTAATAGACATAGGGAACCTTGGATCATCTGCTGGTGAGAAAAATTAATGTGACATTTGGATGATAGCCCAACATAAACATCACTATCCTCTTTTCCCTCACCTAGATTGCATTTTCAAAGGTAAGATATTAATATTTCCTAAATAAGTCTTTGTTCATCTTTGTCAGAAAGTAAAAATAACAAACTTATAAATACATTTTTTTAAATGAAATTTCTCACTCTTGTTAAATAGATTAGGATATTTCATAAAAGATGCTGTTGCTGTGGTGCCAAATTTATTATTAAGCTTGTTTTTAGGGTAATCCTCGAGAATATCTTTCTGTTCCAATTCTTGAGTTAGCCATCATGTAATTAATTACCTTTTGGTTATCTTCATTTCAAAGGAGTATTATATTGGGATTTGGAAGTAGTTCTCCTAATGAAATATGTCCAGATATTCATAAGGTAAAAAAGATTATTAATTGACTTGGGTTTTTTCACTGATAAGCTTCTATTGACTCTTTTCATTCAAGTTCTCACGTGTTAGATTATGATATCTAGAGCCTTTTGGAAGTTCTATATTAAATTTATTTGCTAAGAATAATTTCAGTTGCCTCGTTTCCACTTTTATACTATGGGGTTATTCTTTGCAGAATGAAATTGGTATTTCTGGTTTGCATTTTTCAGCAGACCATTAGTTTCCTGAGATTTAATTTTAAAGCAAGTTAGCTTAGTAACTTAGTAACTTTAGTTGTTTGGAAGGTAATGAAGGAAGATTGGTGATTTAACTTACTAAGAATATAAATAGTGATTCACAACTAGGGGAAGAAGGCAAAATGTTGTGAAGAGAGCTTGTATTCTGGTTCTTCCTGTGTTAGGAATTGTTGATTAGCTGGGTTCATTTTTAATAGTATGTAAATGTCCTGGCATGACAGTTTATCTTCATGCTAGTTTTTTTGGGCATTATTTTCTAATTCTGCATTCATTTATAGAAGGCCTGCGACGTTAAGACCTGAGAATTGCATAAATTGTCAATGACGTCATTGTCTCTTGGCCTGGTACTTTAAGTTTATCTAGTCTCACGCATAATATCTCAGATGAAGGAATGAAGGAGAGCAATATCCAATGACTTTCTCAAGGTCACATGGTTAGTTAGTGGTTGAGATGGGCCTAAAGCCTCAGTTTCTTTTTTTTTTTTTTTAAAGATTTCATTTATTTATTTGACAGAGAGAGACACAGGGAGAGAGGGAACACAAGCCGGGGGAGAGGGAGAAGCAGGCTTCCCGCGGAGCAGGGAGCCCAATGCGGGGCTCGATCCCAGGACCCTGGGATGATGACCCGAGCCGAAGGCAGATGCTTAACGACTGAGCCACCCAGGCGTCCCAAGCCTCAGTTTCTTGACTCTTATTCCGAGCTTTCCCCTCTCACTTCTCCCTCCATGAACATAAAGAAAGACTTGTGGGTAGATAGATACATGCACAATTAGTTATGTTTGTAAACGTTCTTAATCACTTTGGGATTTCAGGTTGTCTGTTTTATTATATTTCTTTTCTCCTTCAGATCTGTCAATTTATACCCCCTGAAATGACAGTCATCAGACACCATGTAGGAGATACAAAATCTAAAATCAGGACAGATTAAGCCAAGGAGATTTTTATTTTTTTTAAAGTTTTTATTCATTTGTTTATTTTAAAGATTTTATTTATTCATCTGACAGAGATGGAGAGAGCACAAGCAGGGGGAGTGGCAGGCAGAGGGAGAGGGAGAAGCAGGCTCCCCAGTGAGCAGGCAGCCTGACATGGGGTTCGATCTCAGGACCCTGGGATCATGACCTGAGCCAAAGGCAGGTACTTAACCGACTGAGCCACCCAGGTGCCAAGCCAGGGAGATTTTTAAACAGTATATTGTCCTAAAGAAGCTTAGCATTATGTTCGTGATGTCAAATAATAATAGCGTCTTGGAAATATGTTTCTTTATGAACCTTGCAGTTTGCACTCAGCATCTCAAAGTAGGAGAAAACTGGTAAGTTATTTGTGGACGTTCTTGACACCTGGATAGTGTTTATTCTTTGGGGAATGCATTATTAGAGATGGGGAAGCAATGTTTCTTCAGTCTCTCTGGAAACTTTCCATATTCTAACCTACACATACATTGTCTGCTTGTTTGATCTTTGAAGATTTTTTTGGTTTCCTAAAATGGATGGTATGATAAAGGCATGTTTCAGTAATAATTATGAACTCAGAAGTCCTCAGAAGTTTTTTATAGATTGTGTAAACATTTGTTTCATAAGGAAAAAATTCCTCCAGCTTGTGAGCTCCATCAGAACGAGTCTTCTTGTTTCTTGCTTTGTTTCTAACACGTAGAAGAGTGAAGGGGATGCTGTAGGTACTCAGTAAATTTTGCCAAGAGAATCAATGAATAAATAAATCTTATCAGTTTGGTAACTTTAAAATTTTTATTAAGGTTAATGGTGTTTTGAAATCACATTGCTGTGTAATGTATAGTATTAGAAAATTATGTTTGTCAAGCATAATTCAAATAGCGTTTCCTCCATGAAGTATTGAAGTATTGCGCTTTATACCTTTCTTTTAGAAGTTTTCACTTTCTGTCCTCTAGTCCAGGAACACGGCTGATTGCCACTGTATGCCTCTTTTTTTTTTTTTTTTTTTTTAAGATTTACTTATTTGAGAGAGAGAGAGAGCTTGCACAAGCAGGGGGAGAGAGAGAGAGGGAGAGAGAAAATCCCAAGCAGGCTCGGTGCTCAGCGTGGAGCCTGGTGCCGGGCTTGATCCCATGACCCTGAGATCACGACCTGAGCCAAAACCTGAGCTTAACCGACTGAGCCACCCAGGCGCCCCCTAGCCTGTATGCCTCTTAAGGATAGATAATGTTGGGGCACCTGGGTGACTAAGTCGTTAAGCGTCTGCCTTCAGCTTGGGTCATGATCCCATAGTCCTGGGATCAAGCCCCGCATTGGGCTCCCTGCTCAGCAGGAAGCCTGCTTCTCCCTCTCCCACTCCCCCTGCTTGTGTTCCCTCTCTCACTGTCTCTCTGTCAAATAAATAAAAATCTTAAAAAAAAAAAGAAAGAAAGAATAGATAATGCCTGTTCACCTTTGTATCTTACCTAATAATTCCTTATTTATAATAAATATGAAACAGTAAAATAAAATTATGATATCTGATCCATGCTAATTGTAAAACTACTCTATGATGTAATATAATTGAATCGATTAATTTAGTGATTGAAAATCTCTTGGGAGGCCTAGTATGTCATTCTTGGTGATAACAGCAGTTAACAGAAATCCATGCTGTCATTTGGCTTATAGTCTGGCCCGAGATAGAGATATTAAGTAAATAATGACAATATATTCATTGTCCTGTGGAAGCGCATAATGGGGATCTGCCTTAGGCTAGGGAAGGCCCTCAGGGAGTCATTTTAAAGGAGAGAACTGGAAGATGACAGGAATTAGCAGAGGAAGGAACAGGAAAGGAAGAAAGCAGAGAATGTTCTAGGTAGAAGAAACAGCAAATGGGAAGAAAGCTCAGAGTACTTGATCGAACATCTGAAAGACATTTAGTGTAGCTCAGTGGAGAGCAGAGGGGAGCAAGAAATGAGGCTGAAAAGACAAGCAGAGGCTAAATTATGGAAGGTTTGTGAATTGGACTAAATACTTTATCTTAAGGGGCACACTCTTTTAAGCTGGTGACCTGATCAAATGTATATACCTCAAGGGTCATTCTGGCATTTTAGTGACTTTGGATGTGGAGTTATTGAGATACATTGAAATCTAAATAGATAAGAAAGATTTGTAAAGCCTTCCTCCTTTGAGTGGGAAGAGCTTAAGAGGAAGGGCTTGGCAAATTACTTTACCTCTTTCTGCTTTCATTTCTGCATCTGTGTAACGGGATGATTTTATTTCGTAGGGTTGTGATGAGGATGACATGAATTGAAAGGCGTAAAGTGCAATAGCTTGGACACCACATGTGTTAACCATTTGACAAGTAAATGTTAACTGTTCATATAGGCTTCTTGGTATGTCTGTATGGTTTTGTTTTACATAGAACTTCATCTATAGAGTTTTTCCAAAAATGCATGCCCATGTCCTATTCCTGGAGAGTGCATCCTGACGTCTACAATTCCAAAAAGGTTCTAGGATCATTTTGATGTTCACCAAAGCCTGGTCCTGCAGATGCAGAGGCTATTTTAGTATGCAAGTAGAGGTTCTCGTAGTCCTGGGCTTCTGGCTCGTGGGCTCCAGGTGTTGTCATTTTCCCCAGGACACAAAGACCTGCTTGGCATGGATCCAGGTAGGTCATGGTGGAATGGAAGAATCACAAAAACAAGTTACATTCCATGGCATCCTAGTGTGTCATGAACTATAAGTTGATGTTTGACAATTACTGCTTGGTACCCTGTTTAACTTGGTGACTGGCTTATGCATGAATGATTTGCAGGTCGGAAGTTTCATGTATCCAAATAATGGCACCATTTCTATGGTATCTATATTGCGAACCATCCCAGTTGCAAGAATATGCTAAATTGCGACTAACGCTGCTCAAAGTCTTACTTCAACCCCGGGTTCCTGGTGACCCAGAACAACCATCAGTCTTGGAACAACAGATACTTCAGCTGTGTTGTGACATGGTTCCGTGTTTGCAGGTAAGGTCCCTTGTCCTCCTTCACTGATACAACAGCAGCATCAGTAACTGTTGGTTGTTATAGTCATGCATAGAGTAGAACCTATGTGATTTGCAAATCCGATACAAGCCTGGTTCCAGGAATGCTCACAGGCTTTTGGAGATGAGGAAGGAACCAAATCTAGATTTAACATTTACACATAGCGTGTTAACCAAGTTCACAGACCTATAAGTCAACATAATCCATTTTAGGATTAGTAAGAATGCAAACTTTCTGTTGTTCAAGGAAGACTTCTCAGGGTAAAGAATTTTGAGTTGAGTTTCTCTTTGTGTTAGACACAAGAGAGTTACAAGATTAGAAAAATCTCGTACAAATTAGAAAAAGGTGTGCCTCTGGGTAGATACAGCCCCGGAGATGCAGGACTTGGCCAGCTGAGTGCTGGCTAGATTCCAGTTTCCACATGTCTCCTTACAACGTACGTGGTGACCCTGATGTTTCCTGCTCCTGAGAAGCCCACAGTCTAGGAAGGGAGTTAAGACAAGTATATAAATTCTCATAATTCGAAGTAGATGGGTAAAAGATGTTTAACAGGTATGGATAAAATGCCTAGGAAGTTCAAGGGAGAAATAAATATGAGCTAATGTCTCTATAACTGCAGATTTAAAAAAAAAAAAATGCCAGTTGCCAGTGGGTTGTGATGTTAGTGTAGTGATTAATTTATCAGGCTGTCCTTCTCATCGTCGAGCTTTCTCGTTTGCCTAGAATCTGAGCGCCATGCTGCTTAGCTGATGGAGGGAATCTGTGAATATTTTTCAGAGTGATCACTTGAGGTCACAGATGACCTGTTTTAAGTTTGTGTTAGCAAAGAGTGACTAGAGTGAATCTTTCCTCTGTGACTCATAAATAGACTTTCCTGTAATCAAGGCAGAGAAAAGTTAATTAAAATGAATTCTCCTGTGGCTTTTCCAAGGCTTTTGTTTTGTGTGGGCAATAAAGCAATGTATAGGCAGAACATCTTGAAATGGGGTACACTTTTCCCACCTCATGCTTGCATTACCCAGTTCTGTGTTCTTTGGTGGATGTTTGCCTTCATCCTCATGAACCTATATTTATAAGCCTAAATAACTTCTACAAGTGAGCTCTGTGAGATATTTTGGGGAATCTGTGACTTCTTAATATAGTCGAGATAGGCAAAGAAAAAAAGATGATAGATACATCATTTGTAACTAATGGAACTAGCAACATAAATAAATACATGTAATCACTTAACAAATTGGCTTTATTAGAGTATGAAGAATCTGAGCATCAGATTTTTAGTGGGAACGTAATCCATTTTCCCATTGATTACAGGTATTTCTTAAACTCTGAGATAACCATCCCATGACTAAATTTTTAGTGATAAGAAGCATGCCATTTTGCAAGGCAACATTTTTTTTTAAGTGCTTCTAATTGACCTGCATTTTCCTGAGATTACCCATTAGTTTCCATTCTTCATAGAACAAAACAAAATAGGCTTTTAAAAAAGCCCATCTGCATCCTATTTTGTGTTCTTTCTTTCTCTCTTCTTTCCCTTTCTTCCTTTCCATCCTTCCCTCCTTTCTTTCCTTCATCACTTTCTGTACTAGGGTTTCCAGAACTGTCCATTGCCAGGAATTCTCTAGTTTATTAGCGCTCAGAATGTGTTACTATGAAATGTTCTTTTTAGAGCTGAATACGCTCCTGTATTTGTGGTCTGACCCATACTGTGCATGTGAATAGAATCTCATCAGTTAAAAAAAAATGTTATTTTAGAAATAGCCATGCCACCTGTTGACCCATGATGAAACGATGGTTAATGAAATTTCTAGTTTCTTTTCATGCCAGTTGCTCTTCCATTTTGTATTTGTATTTGTTTGTTTTTTACTTACCTGCCTTAAACTTTACTGTTGACTTTGGTCCACATGGTTCCTTCTTTTTAATTGTGACTCTCGTCATTGTACATGTTATCCATTGCACATAATCTATCGCTACATCAAGATAGAACATTACTTCACAAGTATTGCTAAAAATTAGGGTAATATTAACAATTAGAGAGCCTGTAACGCTAACTTGCTGAATTGTCCAAATTTTTTTTTTTTTATTATGGAAAATTTCAAGTATACACAAAAAATACATTCAAGGAAATATATTGTCCAATAAACATGAGGCTTTGTCTTGTTTTAAATCCCTTTTCTTGGGGGCACCTGGGTGGCTCAGTCGTTAAGCATCTGCCTTCGGCTCAGGTCATGATCCCAGAGTCCTGGGATCGAGCCCCACATCGGGCTCCCTGCTTGGTGGGAAGCCTGTTTCTCCCTCTCCCACTCCCCCTGCTTGTGTACCCTCTTTCTCTCTGTCTGTCTCTGTCAAATAAATAAAGTCTTTAGAAAAAAATAAAATAAATCCCTTTTATTGGTGGCCTTTTGCCTTTCCCACTGTAGATTTGCAAAAGAGTAAAATAATTTAGCTACTTGACGGTTCACATTTATTTTTTTATAACTTAGTATTTTCTATCTCTTCTCTCTTGATCTTTTAATATCTTTTTTCCTCCTGTTTGTGAGGAATTAATTTTTCTCTTTGTGCAACTTATAGTCCTTTTGGGTTATTATGGTGGTAACGATTGGTGAAAGGTATAGCTGGTCAACTGTAGGCTTTCCTCTTGATGAATTTAACAGACACAAGGCTTCTGATTGAAGCAGATGGTTCATTGTTTGTAATTTCTGGTAAATGCCAATGTGTCTGTGAGCAGGACCATATCCTTAATACCAACTCCAGAATTTTGATCGGAACAGCTGGGTTTGAATTGAATTGGGATTTTCAAGAGCACCCAAGTCCTTCCTATCTAATGCATTAGCCTGTTGAGAAGACACCCTACCATTTGAATATGGTCTTTCATTGCATCTGCCAAGTGTGGAAATGATGCCGTCAGTTAAAGTTGTCTGAGCAAATATCTTCCAGATGAAGGGCTTAGTAGTACATTAGAATAACATGCTAACCCTTTTCTTCCAGGTAACTGTGTTGGAATCATTGAAAGGAGAGTTCATTTGGAGAGCTCAAAACCAACTTTAATTAATTTCCTTCAACATGTTGGCACGGTCATGTACTTTGTCTTAAAGAAAAATCTGCACTCAGAGAAGTCAGAAAAATAAAAGAATTTGTGTCAGCCAGCAGTAACAAAAGTGGTAGCAAATTGTATTTTGGTTAGTGACAAAAATAAGAGTTTATACATGGTTTAATTCTCTTTGAGTCATGTAAATGTCTTCATCTCTTTAAGTCTTTATAGGTTTAGGGAAAAAAGACTGTTAGTACTTCTTACATAGTTTAAAATTATCCTTTGTTTTGTATATTATTTTAATATCATATCATGTAATGACTTTTTTTAAACAGGTAAAAGATTTGATCCAGACAACAGAAGTGATGCTGTTTATTGAGGAAGTATATTTAAGCCTTCTGCGTCATCCCGTTTTCTGGAAAATTCAGCTTATCCAGCTGACCCTTCAGCTGCTGTGTGTCTGCGAAGTCAGCTTAACAATAACTGGGGAATGCTCATCTTTAATTCACCTTTTAGAGCACAGTGTTGAACTTCTGAAGGAGGTAAGGAGAATACGAGATTTTAACACGTCAGTTCTCTTAATTGGGTCTTTCAGTAGCAGGGTGCGTGTGCTCTTTTACTTCATTGATATCAAAGGTGTTTTGATCAAATACCATGAGATCATACTATTAATGTACTACTATTGTCATCTGTTATAAAAACAAGTCATTACATTTGGAGCACCAGTTAAGGGTCTACCACTGTGGCATTTTTTTTTTTTCCATTTATGTGTGTAGAATGCAAGTCTCGAACACCTATTATATGCCAGACACTATAGAATACATACATAAAAAGACACTTTCTGTGACCTCAAGAGACTTCCAGACATGCACATAAATAATTTAAGTAACTGGCGTCCAATAAGGTGAATGCTTCTATGGGAGTATATGTAAAGGGCAGCGGGAGTACAGGTTAAGGGAAGTTGGGCATGAGTTCTGATTTGAGGAGGTCTGCCTAGGAGTTTGCCTGATACAAACCAGATGTTGGGGGGCATTCCAGCTGTGGAATAGCATGTGCTCAAACACAGACACATGAGCAAGCAGAGTAGGCAGGATGTGTTCAGAAGACAACATCTGCCATATTGTTGGCGGATGAAGGTGTAGGAGATAAGGCTGGTCTACCACAAAAGATCTTGCATGCCACATGAATGAGTTTACGATTTTATCTTCTAGGCAATGGCATGCTATTGAAGACCTTTCTGCATAGAGGTGCCCTCAGATTTTTGTATATGAAGGATCGTTGTAGGAGATTGGAGGAGGTTTTAGAGCAGGGCTACACTACTAGGGCAGGAAGTGAGGAGGCATGTCTTACACTGCGGGTCTGGTCTTAAACTACCACAGTGTGCGTGGCTTAAACAACACAAATGTATTTTTCACACATCTGGACTAGGAAGTCAAAGAATGGGTGTTGACCAACTGGATTCTGGTGAGGGATCTCTTCTTGGCTTATAGATAGCTGCCTCCTTGCTGTGTTCTCACAGCATGGGGAGAGAGCAAGAGAGAGCTATTATTTCTTTCTAAAAGAACACTAATCTTATTGGATTTTGGCCCCGTTGTTATGACCTCATTTAATTTTTTAATTACTTCTATGCTCCAAATGTAGTCAGGTTGGTAGTTAGGTCTTCAACATATGTATTTGTGCGGCAGAGGCACAGTTCAGTCCATAGCAAGGGACTAATAGGGGAAGAGAATAGGAAAGAGTAGAAGAGGGTGGAAAAGAGAGTGGGAAAAGAGAGAGGGAGGAGATGAAATCAACAGGGCTTTGTGGCTGATTAGATGGTCAAGGAGAAGTTCCTTGGCAGAGTCTCCACTGTCTCTTGAGCAACTGGAGGGTGCCCTTCACTTTGAGAAATGGTAGCTGATATTGGAGGGAAGAGGATAAATTTGGTTTTAGATATGCTTGGTTTGAGGTGTGTATGGATCGTGGATAGTTGGATATGTGCTTTTAAAATTCAGGATAGAAGCTTAGGCTAAAGGTATAGATTTGTAGACCTCTACTTCGAGGTGGGAGTTTTACCCATGGGATTACATTACATGGGTTTTCATGGAACTCCAGGGGCTAGAGTGTACTGAAAATGAGGAGAAAGTGTGGCCAGAACGATTGTATGATAAACAGAAGAGACCGAGGACATGAAAATCAGGGAAAGGAATGTCTCAGAAAGGAGAATGGCCAACAGCGTCATGGAGAGAGTGTTTAAAGTAAGGTATGGAAAGAACTCTTACGGTGCAATAAGTAGAAGTTTATTGTTTACCTTAGAGGAAGCAGTTTCAGTGGAGGGACGGTGGTGAGAACCAAATCAGAATAAAGGAGTAAATGGTAGGTGGGAAACAGAAACTGAATGTAAATTTTAATGGGAAGTGGGAGCCAAGGAAGGCTCAAGTAAGTCATTTGTCAATTTGTCAGTCTTGTGATTAGCATGGTTTTACATCTGCTGGGACTTTGTAGGTAATATTATATTATATATTATATCATGATATATTGGTGTTATATATTATTATGTGTAATAGTAATATATGATATATATTATGTAGTTATATATCTGTTATCTCTGTTATATAATCTGTTAGCTCTAGTATGTAATATGTTATATATAACATGATAATCAGTATAGATTAAATGCCTATTCAGATGTATATTTATTGTATATAATCATACCTATTGATATATAATATATGCTGTATATGATATATTTTATAGATAAGATATGGAAAACATGTAAAAATATCGTTCTTTTTACATTTTGGATGTTAACCCCTCATCAGATATGTCATTAGCAAATATCTTCTCCCATTCTGTAGGTTGCTTTTTCATTTTGTTAATGCTTTCCTTTGCTGTGCAAAAGTTTTTTATTTTGACGCAGTCTCATTTGTTTGTTTTTGCTTTTGTTGTTCTCGTCTGAGGAGACATTGAAAAAATACTGCTAAGACCAACATCGGATTGCTTACTGCCTGTGTTTTCTCCTAGGAATTTTATGGTTTCAGGCTTTAATCCATTTTGATTTTATTTTTGTGTATGGTGTAATGCTGTGGTCCGGTTTCATTCTTTTGCATGTAGCTGTCCAGTTTTCCCAACACCATTTATCGAGAGATTGTCCTTTCCCCATTGTATATTCTTGCCTTTTTTTTGTTGAAGATTTATTGTCCATATAAGCATGCGTTTATTTCTGAGCTCTCTGTTCTGTTCTGTTGATCAATGTGTCTGTTTTTATGTCCGTACCATACAGTTTTGATCACTATAGCTTTGTAGTATAATTTGGAATCTGGAAGTGTGAGACCTCCTCCAGCTTTCTTATGATTACCTTGGCTATTTGAGGTCTTCTGTGGTTCCATACAAATTTTAGGATTATTTGTTCTAGTTCTGTGAAAAATTCCATTGGCATTTTGATAGGGATTGCACTGAATCTTTAGATTGTTCTGGGTGTTAGGGACATTTTAACAGTATGGAATATCTTTCCATTTATTTGTGTCTTCTTCAGTTTCTTTCATCAGTGCCTTATTGTTTTCAGAGTATAGGTCTTCGCCCTCCTTGGTTAAATTTATTCCTGTGTATTTTTTTTTTTATACAATTGTATATGGGTTTTTTTTTTTTTTAATTTTCTCATTCTGATAGTTTAGTATTAGTGTATAGAAACACAACAGATTTCTGTATATTGCTTTTTATATCCTACAACTTTACTGAATTCACTTATTGTAATAGTTTTCAGCAAATAGTAACAGTTTTCTTTCTTTTTAATTTGGATGTCTTTTGTCACTTTTTCTTGCCTAATTGCTGTGGCTATGATTTCCTATACTATGTTGAATAAAGTAGTGACAGTGACATACTTGTCTTGTTTCTGATCTTAAGAGAAAGCTTTTAGCTTTCACCATTGAGTATGATTTTAGGTGTGGGTTTCTCATATATATCCTATAGTATGTTGAAGTATGTTCCCTCTCTACCCACCTTGTTGAGAGTTCTTATCATAAATGATTGTTGAGTTTTGTCAGATGCTTTTTCTGCATCTATTGAGGTGATCATATGATTTTTAGTCTTCGTTCTGTGAGGGTGGTGTATCATGTTGATTTGCAGTTGAACCATCCTTGCATCCCTAGAATAAATCCCACTTGATTATGATACATGATCCTTTCAATAAACGGTTGTATTAGGTTTGCTAATACTTTGTTGAATTTTACACATGTGTTCATTAGGGGTATTGGCCTGTGGAATTACACAATATTATAATTTAGAACAATAGTGATGCCTGTGAAAGTCATATTTATAGTGTCTTCCTTTTGCTCAATATTTAACAATTTAGAAGGAAGTAAATATGAATAGAACTGTTAAAATACTTGTGTTTTGTAATTTTTTACCCCCACCTCTGGCCCAGTGTTTCTGAGGTTTAACCAAAAAATAAGAAAGAAAAAAAAGCCTAGGAAAACTAATTTGTAAACCTATCTCCTTTAGGGCTACATGCACTGTAATTTGAAACAAAATAAAGTAGAATAAGACATTCTTATTACTGGGGCACCTGGGTGGCTCAGTCAGTTAAGCGTCTGCCTTCGGCTCAGATCACGATGATCCTGGAATCCCAGATCAAGCCCTCAGTGGGGCTCCCTGCTCAGCAAGGAGTCTGCCCCTCCCCCTGCTCCATTTCTCTCTCTCAAATTAAAAAAAAAATCTTTAGGGGCACCTGGGTGGCTCAGGCAGTTAAATGTCTTACTTCAGCTCAGGTCATGATCCCAGGGTCCTGGGATTGAGTGCAGCATCAGGCTCCCTGCTCAGTGGGGAATCTGCTTTTCCCTCTACTCCTCCCCCCTGCCCATGATCTCTCTCTCTGTCCCAAATAAATGAGTAAAAAAATCTTTAAAAAAAAAAGACATTCTTATTACCTAGGCTAGGGCTATATCTTTCCTATATCACTGAGTTTACCAGCTGGATATGCAGTTCAAATATTAACATTAACTTTTCTTTTCCCCTTTGTTATTTTTATATTCTTCTATTGGAGATGTTTCCTTGCATTGTGAAAATGGATGCATTCCTTATGCTATATTAGTTGCAGTGGATTTAGTCTTGGTTGAGTTATTTTTAGCCCTATTTGAGTGGTTATAACCCAAGGTCCTTTTCATTACTTTTATCAGCAAAGTTAGGCAAAAAATGATATGATTGTGAGGAGACTGGGTAGCTGTCAAAGGGAAGCAAGAGCTAAACAGCCCATCTTGGGGAAGGCCAGGACCCCATGCTCTCGAAGACCTCGCCATCAGCTGATTCTGTTCCACTCACCTTTCTTCACTGTGTGTGTCTAAGTACTTAGTGCCTGCATCACTGGCGGTGCGCACTGACAATCTTTCATTGGAATTGAAGACAGAAAGTGTGGACTCCAAGGTTTGCTGCTATCAAAAGTCCTGTGACATCTGTGGCCCAGTGTAAAGGCATTTCCTCCTCTTTTGTATTTTACTTCCTTGCTCCAGATAGGCTCTGAAATAGCCTGGGTTCCTCCAGAAGTAGTCCCCGAGTTTCCCTAATGTCAAGAGCAGAGCCAGTGTTTCCACAAAAGCCAAGGTTTATGCAACAGGAGTTTATCTGCAAGGGTGATGCCAGGAAGCAAGTGGGAAAGGGACAAGAAGCGTGAAATGCTGGAAATGGGAGAGGTAATGCAAGTATTACCATGTTGCCCAGTGCTATGAACAACCAATTGATCGCACAGAATATTCTGAGAAGTGTTATGAAATATGTCTCAGAACCCTTCAGAAGGATCCAGATGAAGGAGGGAAGCATTTATCCATGGGCTTCTCTTGTCAATTTGTCAAGCCCCTATGGGGCTTTAACTGTCCTGTCCTCTGGATCTTTCACTGGTCTGGGGCAGAAAGCACGAGTTACAGTAGCAATACGTATAGGATTACAAATGGCATATGAGATGTTTAACACAGTCTTTTATTAAAAGACATCATGAAGTGCTACTGTTATTTGGTCTCCATTAAAAGTCAATCAAACAATAAACTTCTCAGAACTGTAAGCAATTTAAGCTTATTTAGTGTAATCCCCTACTATTCCTTCATTTTGGTGCCTTGCTCTCTAGGTCATTTCCTTTCACCCTCCATTCTGAACAGGCCAGTGTCCCCCTTCTTGGAGAATGCCATTTTCACTTGGTCCTTCCCACCTTTAAGTTCCATCCACTTAGGGGCCCTTAGGTGGCTCAGTCAGTTAAGCATCTGACTCTTGATTTCTGCTCAGTCATGATCTCAAGGTCATGAGATTGAGCCTTGCATCAGGCTCTGTGCTGGGCATGGAGCCTGCTTGAGATTCTCTCTCTCCCTCTGCCCCACCCCCGCATACTCTCTCTCTCTCAAAAGAAAAAAGTTCCATCCACTTAGCATGTTCCTAGTACAGATCAGAACCCCAAAATGCTACTTTGTGGCCCTTGCAGTGATAGCTTGTGTGAAAAAGGTTTTCGAGTGTAGCCTTAGTATAAAGTCATACTTTCATTTGTCTCTGATCTTGGTAGCCAGGAAATTTGAAATTTAAATGACCTTGCTGCGTTTTCTTTCTTTTTTAAATGGATATGCAGAATATGAAATGAAATTTAGGAAAAGATCATGGCAAAGAATGGTGTGGTGGTATATATAGTAAGTGTATTGGTTTCAAAAATGCATTGATTGTCCTCAAATAGCTGTTGCTTTGTTGTTCTCAACTAAATTTCAAAGCACTGAGCAGGTATAGGCTCAAAGACACAAATTAGAAAATATTCCATTAAAACGATTTAATTTTCTTCTTTTGCTGGTTTTTAAAAGTCCATAAACAAGCACTTGGGAAGAGTTTGCTGTTTGTTTTCACTTTTTAAATGGTAAAACTGAGATGTAGATCTATATTTATTTTATATTTATTTGAGCCAGAGTTAGTAGCACCTCCAAGATTGTAACTTCTGAGTTTGTCAGACTAGTTTGTTTTCTCCAAGTGTTTTTTTTTTAACATGTGGCTCTACCTAACGTTTCTTTTTTTTCTTGCCCACCCTCTGATTCATAGATACTTCTGCTCTGCAGTTGCGTGTGTAAAATTTCAGAATGAAGTAATTTTAGCGAAGTGTATTGGACCTTTCTTCTTTAGTTACGGAATATGTTAATGTTTTCTTTATTTAGAAGGCTCAAATAACATCTTGTATCTCTTGTAATTTACTTATTAGAACTTAATATTCACATCCATTTTACTTTTTCATTTCATTGATACACTTGGTGAAAAATAATGATTTTCAGTTTCTGTGGTTATTGCTTTGTTACATTTAAATATGCTTAATAGATTACTATAATTTAAAAAAAATCTCTGCCTCCTTGGGTATTACTGTTTCTTTTATTAAAATAACATGATTTATTTATTTTTATTTTTTAAAGATTTATTTATTTCAGAGAGAGGGCACGCTTGAGCAAGCAGGATGGGGAGGGGCAGAGGGAGAGGGAAATAAGACTCCCCACTGAGGGTGGAGCCCAACGTGGGGCTCGATCTCCGCACCCAGAGATCATAACCTGAGCTGAAACCAAGAGTGGGATTGCTTAATCGACTGAGCCACCCAGGCACCCCAAAATAATATGATTTATTAAAATCATTAAGTGTAGTTCTTTATGTACATTATATAGATGAATCATGCCTGTATTAGGTGATTAGACAGTTGATCTACTTTTCAGAAATGAAGTATTCTTTTAGTATTTCAGGTAGTTTTTCACTAATTTGAAAGATTGTTTTTGAATACTTGTCAGTCTGTTCTATTAAGGTATATTCTCTTTCTTTTTAATTATTTTTCTTTTTAAAGATTTTATTTATTTGAGGGGGAGAGAGAGAGAGAGAGAGAGAAAGAGAAAGAGTGAGTGGGAGGGGCACAGGGAGAAGCAGATTCCCCGTGGAACAGGGAGCCCGGTGCAGGGCTTGATCCCAGGACCCTGGGACCATGACCTGAGCCGAAGGCAGTCGCTTAACCAACTGAGCCACCCATGTGCCCAGGCATTTTCTCTTTAAATTAATTTGGTGTATAGCCCCTGCTCTTCGACCAGATATGATAACATTTTGTGTTTTTGCTGTGTGATTGCTGTGGAGTCACCATCCTTCCTGGAGCAGAGCTGGCTTATTGTAAATAACTTTGTACGGTAGGTTGATGATCTTTCATGTTAAATATACTCTTCCTGGATACATGTTACTAAAAAGTCATGGCTCTGGGAACTTCTTCAACTCCTTTCTTGTTTTTGTTTTAGGATTTTCCTGTTGAACTGGTCACGATTGGAATAGCTTTACTTCTGCTACAGACTCCAGCAAGTCAGCAGAAACCAATCCTAAGTCTAGGTAAATAAAAATAGCCTCACAAGAGTAAAATGTAACTAGAACATAAGTGTTGGCAGGAGTCTCTTGAGCTACATATTATGCTATCCTAGAAAGTCCTGTATACTTTGAGTTTTTGTTCTAGAATTTTCCTGATTAATCATTCTGAAATAGAACTTTGTTTTTCTTACCGACAAGGTGTTTTGTGCAAAGGCTCCATATACCATAATTTACCAAGTATCTCGGCTGTCCTAAGAGTGAGGAATGGGACTAAAGGCGGGTAAAAATGTTCCATTTAAAAATACGGTATAAAATCAAGTTGATAGGTCTGGCCGATGGCAACCAAGTCACACCTTTAAAATGCAGCTTTTATGCTAATGATGCGTCTCTTTACTCTGGGTAACATCTATATAGTAATGGAGGATCTGTCTAAATTATGTGGCATGGTGCCATCAAAAAAAAATGAAATCTTGCCATTTGCAACAACGTGGATGGAACTAGAGGGTATTATGCTAAGCGAAATAAGTCCATCAGAGAAAGACAATTATCATATGATCTCACTGATATGTGGAATTTGAGAAACAAGGCAGAGGATCATAGGGGAAGGGAGGGAAAAATAAAACGGCGAAACCAGAGAGGGAGACAAACCATAAGAGATTTTTTTTTTTAAGATTTTATTTATTTATTTGACAGCAAGAGAGGGAATACAAGCAGGGGGAGTGGGAGAGGGAGAAGCAGGCTTCCCTCTGAGCAGGGAGCCCGATGCGGGGCTCGATCCCAGGACCCTGGGATCATGACCTGAGCCGAAGCAGACGCTTAACGACTGAGCCACCCAGGCGCCCCAAGAGACTCTTAATCTCAGGAAACAAATAGGGTTGGTGCAGTGGTGGGGAGTGGGAGGAATGGGGTGGCTGGGGGATGGACACTGGGGAGGGTATGTGCTATGGTGAGCGCTGTGAATTGTGTAAGACTGTTGAATCACAGACCTGTACCCCTAAAACAAATAATACATTATATGTTAATAAAAAAAACAAAAATTAAAATAAATTATGTTGCATGGTGCCATGATCTGCCAGTACATCCCCACTCTCATTTTAAAGTGCTTAAAGAGGTAGATACTGATTGTGTAGCTCATTGTGGGCCTTTTAATTCATCATGATTTTGAGGGTGAATTCCTTTTCCACTTACAGTCTGTCTTAAGAATGGCTGTAGCACGCAGAGGGGGCGCTTGGCTTCCTGCACTCTTTTTGTCTATTGGCTTTGTGCTCATTTGTGCCCTCCTCCTGAGGCTCTTTCTGAACTGCTTTTGCCTTTTTTGTTGATGTTGTTGTTCTCCTAGCGGTGCACATGGCATCTTCCCAGAGGTATAATTTGCCAGGGTTGGTACTTCTGACAGCCATAGGTGGTGGTGGTTTTTTTTTTCCTCTTCTATTTTTTAATTTAAATTCAATTAATTAACATAGTGTATTATTGGTTTCCAAGGTAGAGGCCAGGGATTCATCAATCTTATATAACACCCAGTGCTCATTACATCACATGCCCTCCTTAATGTCCATCACCCAGCCACCCCATCCCTCCCACCCCCCTCCCCTCCAGCAACCCTCAGTTTGTTTCCTATGATTAAGAGTCTCTTATGGTTTGTCTCCCTCTCTGATTTCGTCTTGTTTTATTTTTTCCTCTCTTCCCCTATGATCTTCTGATTTGTTTCTTAAATTCCACATATCAATGAGATCAAATGATAATTGTCTTTCTCTGATTGACTTATTTTGCTTAGCATAATACCCTCCAGTTCCATCCACTGACAGCCAGGGTTTTGTTTTCTTTTTTAAACAGTTTTATTGAGGGGCGCCTGGGTGGCTTGGTCATTGGACGTCTGCCTTCGGCTCGGGTCATGGTCCTGGGGTCCTGGGATCGAGCCCCGCATCGGGCTCCCTGCTCGGAGGGAAGCCTGCTTCTCCCTCTCACACTCTCCCTGCTTGTGTTCCCTCTCTCGCTGTCTCTCTCTCTGTCAAATAAATAAATAAAAATCTTTAAAATAAAATAAAATAAATAAACAGCTTTATTGAGGTATAGTTTACTTACCATAAAGTTTACCATTTTTAAGTGTACAATAAAGTGGCTTTTTTAAAAAATGAATTTACAAAGTTGTGCAATCATTACTACAGTCTAGTCATAGAGCATTTCTATCATCCAGTATGTTATGTTGAAAAGTAGGGAAGATCGGCTGTTTAGTATATTGGGAAAGAGTGTTCAAATAGGATAACCAAGAAGATATTGATGATTTCAAATTTGACAAATGCACAGCATTAATACAATGTTATGCTTCTTAATTATTAACACTAGCCTTGATTGTAAATAGCAATTTATAAAAATGCCTGGAAGATTTATAATAAAGACAGAAATGTGTACATTTCCTGTTTTATTAAAGATAATGGATTTTCATAATCTCTCAGGGACAATTATGGATTAAGACTAACATTTCGATTGGAATGATACAGAAAACATTTGCATGCCCCCTGTACGAAGATACATGCACATTCGTGAAGGTTCCGTATTTTTAAAACTTAATAAAAAAAAAAGACTAATATTTTGGCAGAAAAGGTCAATTAGCAGTGTTAGAGTAACAGGTGTTTGTACTTCATACCATGTTCAGGTTTGACTTCCAAAAGATGAAAAGAAAATATTGGCAACTCACTGACATGACTTAAAACTTGTAGACTTTTTTTGGTGTTGTGGGGAAATTGATTGATAATCTAGCTCAGAAGCCTGTGAATAACATCTTTTGGTAAATTAGGGTTCAGATAATTGTGAAAAATATATTTCTGCTTTAACTCATTCTGTTAATGGTCTGGGGGAGATTATATATGTGAGTAAGGTATCGCACATTTGTGTGTGTATTTCTGATGTGTAAGTTGAGTGTCCATGTTAAAAAAAGAATCATTTATGAAAATGGGTTTGATTGTTGCTGGTTATGGACTCTGAGACTTTTCCTGCACACAGCAATTACTGTGAAGGACATCCCTGCTTCACCTCATTTACTAATGCATCTCAATATAATTCTCACCTGGGTTTATAAGGGAAGCATGCACATTGGTCTTCAAATCCACTGATCAGGAACTCAGGTCTTTTGGCTCTGTTGAGAGCAGTGGAAGGACTGGACAATATAAGGACAACAGTTGAATTGTATTTTATTTATTTTTAAAGATATTATTTATTTATTTTAGAGAGAAAGAGAGCATGCAAGTGTGTGTGTGGGAGGGGTAGAAGGGGAAGGGCAGAGGGAGAGGGAGAGGGAGAGAATCTCAAGCAGACCCCACACTGAGCATGGCGCCTGATGTGGGGCTTGATCTCAGGACCCTAAAATCATGACCTGAGCTGAAACCAAGAGTCGGATGCTCAACTGACTGAACTACTCAGGTGCCCCAGCTGAACTGTATTTTAAAGAAAGTCATATTTACTTAGAGAGTTGGTTTATACTTTATGGTATGTATTTTCTCTAAGAGTATCCTGAAGTTATCAGGAACATACATTAACAGCTTGTTTTAGATAATCGTTAATTTTTATGTTCCTTTCTAAAAGGATAAGATCCATCCTCTTAGTTATGTGTCTGACCCAGTTGTAAAGGGGTAAGAAAACTTTTTGCATATCACTCTTAAACAAAGTAGCACTTGGTTGGATTGTGGTAGTAATTTTTTAAATGTGAATTGTTGTTTTGATGAATAGCTTTGAAGCTCCTCTCTGTTGCTGGGGGTCAGAAAATCCCAAGGTCATCCTGGGTGCTCGTGATGCCAGTTCTGCAGATACTGTCTTCTACTGCCTTGGAAGACTGTATATCCATGCATGAAGAAGGTCCTTCGAGGCAACAGTTGGCTTTGAACCTTTTGGAAATGGTACAGCAGGAGTCCTACAGAGACGACCACCAAAAGGTAATGAGTTCAGCCTTGTTTCTCTTATTTATTTTTTTAAAGATTTTGTTTATTTGAGAGAGAGAGCGATTGAGAGACCGTGTGGGAGGAGGGGCAGAGGGAGCAGCAGACTCCCTGCGGAGCAAGGAGCCCGACGCGGGACTCGATCCCAGGACGCTGGGATCATGACCTGAGCCGAAGGCAGCCGCTTAACCGACTGAGCCACTCAGGCGCCCTTGTTTCTCTTAAATAAAGGCGAAGTGGTAAATGTGGGACTGCTGTTCGTGCAGATAATCTCACCTCCTGATGAAGTATGTTGGGGTTTAAACTCCTCCCCTTGAACTTTACCATTCTGTCAGGCAGTGATGTAGCTATTAGTATATTCTTCTGGACTGTGAGAGGGGAGTGTAAAATAAGTTTTGGAAATACTGTATAATCTTTTTCCTCTTTGAGTTTTCTTTAAAAAAAAATTTTTTTTTAAGATTTTGATCTATCAGAGAGAGAGAGAGTGCAAGCACAAGTAGGCACAGCGGCAGGCAGAGGGAGAGGGAGAAGCAGGCTCCCCACTGGGCAGGGAGCCCGATGCGGGGCTCGACCCCAGGACCCCGGGATCATGACCTGAGCCGAAGGCAGACGCTCAACCGACTGTGCCACCCAGGTGTCCCTTTCTTTGAGTTTTCTGATATTAGTTGTTAAAGGTCCTGAGAAATCCTGCAGAAAAGGAACTAGTTCTGTTTAACCTGTTGCTCCTCCAACACGTTTGAGCAAGGAATCCTTTTTTCTTATCATATTCTTTAATTTAGCATTTTATGCAGCATGTTGTTACATCTGGGACAATCCAAGGTGGGAAATCTCCTCAAATGCCTGAAAATTCTGGGATCTGTGAGACCTAAGACTTGATTTTTTAATATGTGGCACCTTAGGCCATTTTCCTTGGCAAAATGGCTCTTGATGTATCCTGCGTGGTCCCCTCCATTGCTACCTTCACTTGGAAGACTGCCGGTCTCTCACACTGCATCCCTGTTCCCCTTGCTACACAGACCTCAGTCGGCTTTGTCCGTCTCACCGTTTCTGTCATGATAATGTAAAAGTATTGTCAACGTCTGGTTAGTGGCTGGGTTCTGGGCCCACGGTTAGACATTTTCTCTTTTGGCATTTGAGTATTGCCTTCAGTGAAATGTAGTATTACTTTCCCAGCTATGAATTTGATGGGGATTGAATGAGCATTAAAGCAGTAAAACTGGTGAAACATCTTATGTCTCCACGGAGAAAGATAGTATATAAATGCAGGCGAGAGCCAGTCGTTTCATCTGCAAAAGCAGGCATGCGTCTAATCGTGTGTTGTTAAATGTACTAGCAATAAAAATACAGGCACTGTAATTCCTGGTTTGAGGGCGCAGCAGAAGCTAGCCTATAGGCAAATTGACCATACTCTACAGCTTCCGAATTCCTAATTGCTTGTCTAAAACTTTCAAACTTAAAGTAGGTAACTGAGTTGCATTAAGAGAAGGAAATTTTTGCCTCTGCCCCGATAGGACAGAATGTGGCCCAAATTTTCTAATAGCCTTTTACTTTCTGTTGTGGTTTGCTCCTGATTGGGTTCTGGATGGGTATGGGGACAGGGCAGGATGTACTGATATCTGAGAGTTCCGTTCTTTCAGCTCACAGGTGATACTTACTGAGAGTCGCCCTGACTCTAATTCATGAGCACTTGCTTTACTATTCGCTCACGTGTGTGAATCTTACTCATTAACGCTAATAGCTGGACTTTCTCTTCAGCAGCTTGTGTAGGGGGAAGAGGAAGGGATACTATTAGGGCTATAAACATTCTCCTGATGATAACGTGCTGCTTTATGGAGGCTTGGAGTGGAGACATGATCACCGTTTTTAAAATTGCAAGCCACAGTTTGCTGTTGGCTTTTCTTCCGCGCCTGTCCAGGCCTCTATATTCCAAACACACCTATAAATTTAACAGGATGCAAACTCTCCACGTCTCTCCCTGAATCTTTGCTTTTGCTCACAATGCTCTTCTGTCTCCTTTGCCTTGACTGCTCATTCTTCAAGACCCAGCCAAATGTTCTCAGCCTCCCGGAGTCCAAATTCATGACCTTCTTCTTGGCATCCCCAGCTCTTTTAATATTACTCAGTTGTGTTGTATCTTAAGTAAGAGGGCTACGTATATGTTCTGCAAACTCATTGAGGGAAAGGATCTTGGCCCTTCTCACACTTGGCCTGTATTTTCTAAGCATGTTGAAATTGAAATTGCAACAGTTGTTGAACTTTCTGTGTTTTTTTCCACATGAGTGTTTTTGCTTTATCGTTGTCACCTGATCATAGATGAGAGCATTCAAAGTCTTTTAGCCAGTTGTTAATGGAATACTCTGATTTTCCACATACTTAAATAAGCTAGGGTGTTATCTATTTAACTTTGCATCCTCAACACCTGACACATTGTTTACTGCATGATAGACATTCAGTAAATTTCTATTCACTGAGGGATGTGTGCTTCTCATAAGGATATGGAAGATTGTTTTACCATCTCCACATATTATAGAAAGACCTTTGTATAAAACACAGATCTTGTTGCTTTTTATTATTTCTTTTTGGATGGGTGACTCTGACTTAGCATGTTTGATTTAGAACTAGAGCACTTCTTAGGAAGCACAATTCCTCTGGGGAATGAAAATAAGGTTAAATGTTCTGTACCACACAATTCTGTATTCCCTATCCATTTCTGAAGTGTTGATAACCATGAAATGAAACACGTTTTAACTTCCAATTTCTAAGAATTAAAAAATGTAAGCTATCAAAACAACCACTCATCTTCTTTTAAAGATTAACATAATCTAATAAGCTTTTAATATTTTTTAGTGGTGTGTGGAAAACAGGATTCCTTCTATTAGGCTATTAAATGTGATATTTAAAACCACCTATTTGTGTTTTTGTAGGCTAAAAAAAAGAAACAGACACTAGTTGTAAATTCTAATGTGCTTAAAATCTTTGTGCCCCAGCCCCCAGAGAATGTGGGGGGAGAAAGAAAGCACCAGGGTATGAGTCTGGGTCTAGGCAGGAGAGAGAGACTGTGCTGGTAATTTGAACAAAGAAAAACTTAATACAAAGAATTATTAACTAGTAAACGGTCTCCAATGACTAAAAGTTATAAAAGAGGCTCTAAGGAATATTGCATTAATAAAAGTAAGGAACAGCTACTACTTCTAGGACTGGAGAGATTGATTACCCAAGGAAGGAATGGAGAGGTTCTCCCTACTCAAGACCGAGATCAGACCTTGTAGAAAGAATGTGGCGGTGGCTTGCTGGATGGTGACATTCTCTGGGGTGCCTCAGGTCAGAGCTGGTCTGTAGGAAGCCACCCCCTGGGGTGTGAATGGGGTGGCCTGTGTCCTCCACAGGAAGACACCTGCTGGGGTCTCTTGAATGCCCCCTGGCAGACACAGTAGGAGAAATCCCTGAATAATATTCCAGTGTATGGATATACACCACATTTTACTTTTCCATTCATCTGTTGATGAACTTTTGGGTTGTCCTCACTTTTTGGCTATTATGAATAGTGCTGTTATGAACCTTCCTATACAAGTTTTTATGTGGACATGGTTTCATTTCTCTTGGGTAGATACCTAGGAGCGGAATTGCTAGATCATACGGTACTCTGTTGGAGGAACTGCCAGACTGTTTTCCAAAGGGACTATGTCATTTTACGTTCCCACCAGCCCACCAGCTGTGTATGAAGACTCCAGTTTGTCTGCATCCTTGCCAACACTTGTTTTTGCCTCTGGCGGGTGTGAAGTGCCTTTTCATTATGGTTTTCATTCGCATTTTCCTGATGACTTCTTAGAATACTCCCTTGACAAGTGAGGAACCTGAGGCTAGACAGGTTAAGTTGCCCAAATTACACAGGTAGTGAAGGATAGAGTTGAGATTCAGATTTTTGACTGTTTAAATATAGAGCCTATATCCTACTGCTCCAGTTTGATTTTTTCTTTTGGTAATTTGTCATCTTTGTGCTGAACTTGCGAGTAAATAGAACAGTTGCAGATTTATAGGCTAACACTAAGTCATAGTACATTAAAATAAACTGGCTTCTTAAAAACTTTTGGTTGGAAGTTAAAAGGAGTTAGTAAGTCTTAGATCTTGTACATCTACCATCGTCTTCTGAATAACATGGATACTGAGAACGGTGTGGGTTGTCCTTTGGTGATAAGCAGCCCTCCCAAACCTCTCCACTCTTGACTAGATTCTTTATAGAGGTATAGAGCAGAAAGAGCCTCTTGAGGCTTTGTCTAGTCCAGTCTTCTGCTTCTGCTCTGGTGAGTGATTAAATCCCTTCTAGCAAAAATCTGTCCTCCTTTCAAGGGGCTCCAGGTTTGAGTTTCCATACTCCCTCTCCTGATCAAATCCTGGCTCCACTTTGGTTAAGCCTATTTTCATCCCTATTACAGATGAGTGTTATTCTTTTTTTTTTTTTAAAGATTTATTTGAGTGAGAGAGTGCTTGGGAGAGTAGGACCATAGAGGAAAGGGCAGAGGGAGATGGAGAGGGAAAGAGTCCCAGGGAGACTCCCTGCTGAGCACGGAGCCTTACTTGGGGCTTGATCCCAGGACCCTGAGACCATGACCCGAGCTGAAGCCAAGAGTCGGACGCTTAACCAACTGAGCCACCCAGGGTGCCGTAGATGAGTATTATTCTTTAAAGTTAATGAAAATCTGTATTGTTCACTGAACACACAATTTCTTTTTAAGACTCCTTTAGGCAAAGAAGTACTATCAGATACCTGTCTTATTGTTAACACTTAACAGACTTGAACATTTTTATTACAACCTTTTTCGAATAAAGATTCTCAACTAATATCTGTAAAAGATGTTTTACAACCATTTAATATTAATTTAAATGTTATTTTTTTATGGTGTCTTGTTTCTTGCATTTTTTTACTGAGATGTAATTCACCTAACATAAACCTCTTTTATTTTTAAACACCTGCTTTCTCCTCTAAAACACAGAGCCCGCCAGCACTTTCAGCCCCCTCCCCCCCCCACCCCATGGGGGCTGTGGGGCCAGGATTTGGTAGCTGGTGCTCAGAGAAAGCCCCAGGCCGCATCCTTGCCCTGGGACTGTGCCAAGGGCAACTGTCACCCACTGGGACAGAGACCCTGTTCTGGGATGTCTCATTCAACACTGTGTTTTTCTCCTGCTGTTCGAACCTTAGGCAAACAGACAAAAAACAGAACCTAACCATCAACATGATACTTCAAGTAAAACAGGATTACTTTCCTGTTTCAGTATGTTTACTCTTACCCGTCTGGGTAATGTTGCTGCTTTTGACTCAATTTATGGTTGATGGTGATTTCCAATTACTTTCTTTTATACTCCTATCCACCAGCTTTATTTTTCTCTCCAAAAGATGACAGAGATCATATTTCTCTGTATTTTGCAACTTTAGAGACTGTGCTAGGTGCTTTATTGTGTCATTATCTACCTCAATAATCTTGGTAGGAAGGTAGTCATTACTTCCATTTTGCAAATGAGCAAAGTGAGGCTCCGAGATTGTATAATAGCCTCTAGCTGGCATGGCTCTGCTAAAGTCCTGGTCTTTTAAATCTCAAGTCCAATGCTGTTTGTCCTTTGTCTGAAGAACTTGACTCTGGTCTTCAATGAATTTCATCTTTGGGTTGGGGAAGTATTTTTAGAGAGAAAGAGCTATAATAAATGTAAATATTTAACTTTAAAAATTTATTATTTTAGGGGTGCCTGGGTGGCTCAGTCGTTAAGCATCTGCCTTAGGCTCAGGTCATGATCCCAGGGTCCTGGGATCAAGCCCTGCATCAGCCTCCCTGCTTAGCGGGAAGCCTGCTTCTCCCTCTCCCACTCCTCCTGCTTGTGTTCCCTCTCTCTCTGTCTCTCTCTGTCAAATAAATAAATCTTAGAAGAAATTTATTTTAAAAAATTATAACACATTGAAGTGGTTCAAAAAATTATAAAATGGTATACAATGAGAAGTTTCCTTCTCACCCTTGATTCTGGTTGCCCAGTTCACATCCTCTCAAATGGAAAATGAGTAGTAGCTGTTAATTTCTTTTGTATTTGTCTCATAACTTTCTTTGCATATATAAGCAAATACAAATATATAGTCCCCACCCCCTTTAAAAAAATAATTGGTAGCATTCCAGGCACAATGTCTGCATCTTGTATTTTCATGAGAGCTCTTTTCATGTCAATAAAGATAGCTTCCTCATTTGTTTTTACAGTGGGGTTTGCTTTCAAATGGTATCTCTACTCTAAAGTATATACTTGAGACAATTGAACACCTATGTCCTCACAAAAACTTTTATAGGACTATTCATAGCAGCATTATTCATAATAGCCAAAAAGTGGAAAACAACCTGATGTCTATTAATTGGTGAATGGTAAAAATGTGGTGTATCCATTCAATGGAATATTACTTGCCAATGAAAAGAAATGAAATGTTGATACAATCCACGGCCTCGATGAACCTTGAAAACCTGCTGTGTGAAAGGAGCCAGTCACCAGAAAACACTATTATATGAAATAGCCAGAATAGAAACAAAGTAGATTAATTAGTGGTTGCCTGGGGCTGCGAGGGTGGCGTTGGTGGAATGAGGAGTGACTGTTAATGGGTATGGGGTTTCCTTTTGGGGTGATGAAAATTAGCCATGGTGATGGTTCTACTATGCCATGAATTACTAAAGGTCACTGAGTTGTAAACTTTAAAAGGATGGGTTTTATGGTATGTGAATTGTATCTCAATAAAGCTGTTACTTAAAAAAATTTCAGAGGTGCCTTGCTGGCTCAGTCGGTAGAACATGCGACTGGATCTCAAGGTCATGAGTTCAGGCCCCATGCTAGGTGTGCTGCCTACTTTAAAAACAATTTTTTTTTATAAAGCTTAATTTTTTTTAAAGATTTTATTTATTTATTTGACAGAGTGCAAGCAGGGGGCGCAAGAGGCAGAGGGAGAGGGAGACGCAGTCTTCCCGCTGAGCAGGGAGCCCGATGCAGGGCTCGATCCCAGGACCCTGGGACCATGACCTGAGCCAAAGGCAGATGCTTAACATCTGAGCCACCCCGGCGCCCCTATCTAGCTTAATTTTTACTTCCCATCCTTTCAGTTGTTCTGTATACATATAAGTCAGTCTCTCATAACAGGACAGTTATAATCTAGATATTTCTAATTTGTTTCATCACACTCTGAATGAATTGAATCTTTTTATTAGCAGGCAATATTTAAAGCTTCTTTAATGTCTGTGACTTCTCCTGAGCCATGTGGGCACACTGCTCACCTTGGCAGAGTTCTGTCTCTTCTCTGTCCCTGACGGCACTACTTTATTTCCATGAGGAGTCCTTTCTCAGATCGACTTAAGCATAACCTCTTCTTTGGGTATCATTTCAATTTAGAGCTTTCAGGCTATTTAAGATTTTTATTATTTATTTATTTGACAGAGAGAGAGAGACAGTGAGAGAGGGAACACAAGCAGGGGGAGTGGGAGGGGGGGAAGCAGGCTTCCCGCTGAGCAGGGAGCCTGATGCGGGGCTCCATCCCAGGACCCTGGGACCATGACCTGAGCTGAAGGCAGACGCCCAATGACTGAGCCACCCAGGTGCCCCTGTCAGGCTATTTCTTATTGCAGAAGTTATTCCCAGCTATTAATTCCCAGGTTCCAGCTGAACCAACGCTGTTCCTGTCAACATACTATCTGTTACAAAAACGAATTGTCTTCAGTCCAGGTCTGCCACCTGCCCGGGGTTGTCTCTTACTGGAGCTGGAGCTGGGCAAATACAGTGACTTTTTTTTTTTTTTTAAGATCTTCCCTCTCACGGGGCACCTGGGTGGGACAGTTGGTTGAGCCTCCGAATCTTGATTTTTGGCTTGGGTCATGATCTTGGGGTCCTGGGATTGAGCCCCGTGTTGGGTTCCACACTCAGTGCAGAGTCTCCTTGTCCACAACAACCTCCCCACCCCCTGTGTATGCACTCTCTCTCTCAAATGAATAAATAAATAAATAAATAAATAAATAAATAAATAAAATCTTAAAAAAAAATCTTCCCTCTCACTGGTGAATACTTTAGTGCTAATAGGTTTTTTTTTTTTTTTTTCCAAACTCCATTGCCTCTGGACCTTGTATATTGATCCTTTTTTTTTTTCTTGCCTTAACTAGGAGCGAATGGTAAATAGGTTGAAATCAGGTGTTCTAGAGTTCCATCTGTTTTCTTTTGGTGTAATCCTATTAGCTCAGATATGTGCACAGTTTTTGGCAGAAATCGAAAATTCTGTACTTTGTGGGAAGGATTGATTTCTTACAATGAAGTCTAAAAAATACATGACTATATCTCTGACAAATATACTTACCTCATTTATTCATGCCTGTTTTTGCTGGTTTTTCAGCTCTCCTACAAGCTCGCGTTCCCCATAACCAGCATGTATGGATCAATATTTACAGCCTGGAGGATCCTTGAAGTAATGAGAGAAGAGTCTGCAGCCAGTGACTGGCTGTTTTCCATAGAGTCCTTGCTCCCTATTACCACAGTGATCCCTGTGCATGTTTTCCTTTTGTTGGCTCACCTCCTTGTTGAAGATCAAGGACAGAATCTTCGCCAGATACTGAAGGTCACTACATTATTAGCCCAAGCAGATTCCTCTCAGGTAAAGTAAGAAAGTAATGCAACAGTAATGGGGGTAAAGCTTAACTTTTGGGATTGTAGATTATTCATTTGCGGATGATTTTGATCAAAGTTTTAAATTATGGGTTGATTCTTTTTTGGGGGGGAGTTTGGGGGGCTATTTTTATCTTCTCCATTTGTTCTTTTTTGTCCTTATTCTGAATTAATGAGTACTTCATGCAAACATTTCTTTAATGAAAGCACATTTCACTGTGAAATCTACACATGATGCTATTCTGGTATTATGGTTTATTCGTAGATTTGCTCATTTGTTAACACTTTTGTTGACTCTTGTAGCCTATTCCAAGGTGAATATCCCTTAGTTCTAATATTGGTCTTTTATTTTTTATTTATTTATTTTTTAAAAAAGATTTTATCAGGGAGAGAGCAAGCGCAGACGTGGGGGAGGGGAGGGCAAAGGGATTGGGAGAAGCAGACTCCTCGCTGAGCAGGGAGCTCGACATGGAGCTCCATCCCAGGACCCTGGGATCATGATCTGAGCCGAAGGCAGATGCTTCACCGACCGAGCCGCCCAGGCGCCCCTAATATTGATCTTTTAAAGTGGATGCAGATTAATTTAGGGTAAAGATGCCTATGCAGTAGGCATTCATCTCTTTCTGACTTTTGGCAATTTGATCCTATCTTCATTCAGTCTTTAATAAACTAAAGAATCCTGGGTCCTTGCTATGTATGGTAATGCTGAACATGCTGGGATATGGGGGTAAATGATCATTTTTCCTATCTGCACAGAACTTGGAGTGTAATAAGCTATCAGACGTTAATAAGATTCCCCTCCCCCTTTAAACTAACCATATATTTGGTAAAGTAATCTAATTCTTTCCCATTGGGTAGACCAAAGGGAAGGGTTTCCTAACCAAATAGCTATGGTATGTGCTTATGCTTCTTTCTAAACACGGTGAAGAAAAAGTTCATCTCTTTATGGAAAATTTGTGTTCCTTTAGGAAATAATTTTGTTGTAGAGGTGGGATAAATATGTTTATCTAAGATATGAAGTTAATGTATTTGGATTCTTTTTATCCCCAACTTGTCATGCTCATTCCTTTTAGTCAAGTAAACAACTGCTGGTCACAAAAAGTTTTCCTTCTGACTAGACCTCCTGTGGTCTGATTCTCCACGTGGATCTGTGATGTTCTCAAAGTACCTTTGTGTCATATACGGTGTGGGCATAATGTGAATCATTTCACTTTGTTTCCCACTTTATTTCTCCCTTCACCTTCTATAATAAGTGCTTCTAATAAATGCTTTGTTTCAGTGCAGACACCTTATAGGATAATATCTTTATAATAGTTAATGCATAGATAATGCCTGGAGATTATCTAAAGAAGTGCTATAGTAAGTTACCCGACCTCTGTATGCCACTCATGTAAAACAATATATTACATCAAATTATGTGTTGATACTCAGGAAATGCATTGGTCTTTGAAATTCTAGGGTGATACTTTTGGTTATAAGTAACAGAGACGCATCTGTCTTAAATAGCTTTTATTAGCTCCAGAATTTAATTCAAGCATGGCCTAGATAGTATATTCACTGTATAGTTTCTTTGTTTCCTCTGTGAATTGGCTGGCAGCCCAAAGCCTTATAACCTTATATTCCGTCCAAAAGGAAGAGAGATGTAGAGGTATTTGGATTGACCTTGTTGGGTTATGTGCCCACACTGAATCAACCGTTACGGCAGGATAATGGGACACTTTAATGCACTTTAATTGGCCATCGTGGGTAGAATGGAAGTGGGTGAAGTGTCAGCCCTGAAACTGTCTGTGCCACCAGGATCATGTGGGTTGAGGATGGGATGATTCACCAAAGGAAAAATAGTTTCCTGGAAATAAAAGTGGGAATATGCTAAATAGGCAAAAAATGTAGCGGAGAACTTCTCAGTGTTCTGGGAATGCTGAAATGGTTTAAGTGCATTTCAGGTGTGCCAAGAATATCTCCCCTCTGAGCTCTCAGGCAGCCAGGTAGCTGTCCAAACGCAGGGTGCTTGGCTGATCGCCTCTGGCCACCTGGTGTTTCAGATAGTTACCCCACTGTCCTTAGAAACGTGATTTTCATGTGTGCCATGAAATGGAAAAGGTTGGGAAGTACTAGAGTGACCATCAGGTTTATTTATTTATTAAGTAAAAGTTTAAGAAGCAGTGGGAGAAATCGAAGTCGGTATGTTATACTTCTGTTGATTATTTCTTGGATAGTTTTGAAAGAAATGAGAGTGTCATTGTGCTGTCAGGATGAATAGTAGGGTGAAATGCTTAAAGAGTTATTCAAATTTCATGCATAAGCAAAGGCAGTATCATTAATAAGAACTTAGTTGTTGTGAAAAGGACAGAAGTATCCTTGAACTAGGAGATACTGTGTTTTTGTTTTTCTTTTCATATTTATTCATTTATTTGAGAGAGAGAGAGAAAGAGAGGGCAGGGGAAGGGGCAGAGGGAGAGAATCTCAAGCAGACTCCCTGCTAAACACAGAGCCTGTTGCGGGGCTCAATTCCACAACCCCTGAGATCATGACCACAGTCGAAATCAAGAGTCCAACACAACTGACTGAGCCACACAGGCGCCCTTAGGAGATACTGTTATTTTCCTCACTTTTTATGAAGTGACCATTTCATATCCTCTCACTGGACCTTAGTTATAGGTAAAGTAGCCAAAACGAAAGGACTTTATATTTGAAAAAAGCCAATTTTCCAATTGTGAGTAGATACTTGGAATAGACTCAGTTGAAATGAGTTATGATTGTAATCTGTTATTGGCGGGTTGTTTCTATTTCTTTTATTAAGTTGACAAGTCTGCATGAAATGTATTAATATTTCATGTGTGTTTGTCCTTTCTCACCTTCTAGAAAGAAGCTATATTATGTTTAAGCAATCTTTGGCTAGATTCATGGGCAGTTGATGCTAAGATTGATTGATTGATGGGTTTGGGGGAGAGAGAGAGACAGAACAGAGGGACAGTGAGAGGAGGAATCAGACTCCCTGCTGAGCGGAGAGCCCGATGCAGGGCTTGATCCCAGGACCCTGAGATCATGGCCTGAGCCGAAGGCAGATGCTTAACCAACTGAGCCACCCAGACGCCCCTCATGGGCAGTGGATACTAAACAAAAGTCTTAGACTACTAATAAGCAGTAGCTAAGTAAATAGGTAGGTAAGAGTAGGAATTTCAAGGCTGTCTTCCACCTCTGTTTTGGTGGTCACTTAACCTCTATGGTAGAATTTGCTGGTCTGCAGTATGCTTACTAAGTATTGAGTTTGTGTGTCACCATGATTTATTGAAAGAATCCTACTGTAAGATCTTGTGAGAAAAAGTATTTCAAAAGTTTGGAAGAGATGAAGTATGTTTTGGTATGCTTGTTATTATTATTCTAAGGTATTAAATTACGTTTAGTGCTGATCTTATTGGTAGTACAAGTCATGTTATATTAGTGTTCATACTGGTAAGAAAATGGGCTTTTTAAAAAGCTGTGATTGTGTTACTTCTTACTTATCCTGCAGTTTGATGGATCCTCTTCCTCCATGAGTTTTCATCCTTCATCTCTCACCTGGTTCCCATGGGGCATGCATTTTCCATGTGGTTTAATAGCTTTAGGGCCATGGAAGACTAATGGAGTTAAGTGGTCTGAAGGGAACTTGGCTTTGTGAGTATCATTTTAGAATTAACTGGATGCAGATGATGGTGTTAAAATAACCAGATAATTAACCAAAGCCATAGCAATAAATTAACACTTGAAAAAAATAGGAACACCCCCCCCCCCATCTAGGAGTGCTGTCATTAGTTACTAATAATCCTAATAGTTTTCTTCTTATAGTTTTCTTACCCAGACACCATGAGATTGAATTTGCAGAAGACTCAAGCTCAGGTCAGGCAGCACTCAGTAAGTTTCCTTTTACATGCTTGGTGGGAATGTCTTTTTTTTTTTTTTTTTAAAGATTTTATTTATTTATTCATGAGAGAAAGGGAGAGAGAGAGAGAGCGAGAGGCAGAGGCAGAGGGAGAAGCAGGCTCTCTGCTGAGCAGGGAGCCCGATGCGGGACTTGATCCCAGGACCCTGGGATCATGACCTGAGCCGAAAGCAGACGCTTAACCATCTGAGCCACCCAGGCGCCCGGTGGGAATGTCTTCTAGTGTTCTGGGGAGAGATCCAAGAATGAGCATCCTGTGCAAATTCCCGTGGAAGTCTTGGAAGTTTTAAACACATCGATTTAGTTTAGAGAGAGTTTTTCATATCATAGCCTGTGCTTATAATAAATGAGAGTGCCATCTATTTCCTAAATTAGTGTTTTTTCTGGAAATAAAAGTTGACAGATTGGTGTGGTTTTTGGTTATGTTTATATAATAGTTCCTGCCTTTCTAATACTGAGTAATGTTATTTTCCTTCATTTTGATGAAAGTCATTCTGACTGCCTTCAGAGATGCCTGAAAGAGAATTGAAGCACATGGCTCATGTATAGTAATGTCCAGTTGGCCTTATTCTTTCCTTTTCAGAGAGCTATTTCCTACCTCTGTGAATTGTTCAAGACCTGGTTTCATCAGGTGTGAAATCAGTGGTAGTGAATTGTAAACATGGACTTTACTGAGTTAATTAAGGGATAATGTGGACTCCATGCCTAAATTAGGACATTTTCTGAACTTTATAGCTATTTATTTATTTATTCATTCATTCATTCATTCATTCATTCATTTTTACTAAGTAGTCTTCGCACCCAGCATGGAGCCCAGCGTGGGGCTTGAACTCATGATCCTGAGATCAAGACCTGAGCTGAGATCAAGAGTCAGGTGCTTAACCGACCGAGCTACCCAGGCACCCCTATAGCTTTTTTTTTTTTCCTAAAGATTTTATTTATTTATTTGAGCATGAGAGAGAGAACATGAGCAGGGGGGAAGGGCAGAGGCAGAGGGAAAGGGAGAAGCAGAATCCCCGCCGACCAGGGAGCCCGATGTGGGACTCGATCTCAGGACCCTAGGATCATGACCTGAGCTGAAGGCAGACGCTTAACCAACTGAGGCACACAGGTGCCCCACCCCTATAGCTTTTTAAAAAGACAAATCATATTTTGAACCCTGAGCCAATGACTGGCCAACTTGTATATAACATGACTGTGGACAGTTTGGAAATGTGTCAAACTGACAACTTCCTTAAGGAGAGGTTAATAACTCTTAATCAACAAACCAGCTTCAGGTAAACTCCATATGTTTACCTGGGACTCCCCTAACCAAACCCCCAAGATGTTTTTCAGACCCCTGGGCCCTGTGAGAAGAAAAGGCTGTTTACAAAGTTCTTAAAACCTTCCCTATCTATTAGCTTAGCTATATTATATTAACTATATTATTAACTAATTATTGCAACATTGTAATTTATTGTATTATATATTTGACAGATTATATATATTAAATATACAAAATATATAATTATAATTATTATATTGGATGTGTTATTAACTATAGTTTCCCTATAGTTGTTGGAAGTGAGATTCTCCATCTGATCCTGGAAAATAACAGAGGTGTTGGAGGAAGCTATTTTTCCACATTGCAGTATGTTTATACAAAAGCCTTATTGGAATTATTAGGTGCTTAATAGTAGGTCTTCTAAATATATGTAGGGAGAACACCTGGCAAAAGATTTTAGTCTTTTTGAAAATCAGAGCTCCCTGTTAGTGGTTTTAAAACCTGAGAAAATGTGTTTTCTTCCTATCTTTCTATATATAGTAAGAGTTTATGGCAAGATTACATAGGTGTAGGCATTGAACATTAACCACAAAGGTTAGTAATTTTTAGGTAGGCCCAGATGGTTTAAAATGAAATCTTATTGCTTAGTATCTCAACTTCAATGGAATAACTCTAAATACTACATATAACGTACATCAGTTTCTTTTTGACTGACTGATGGAATATGCCTAGCAGGAGAAGTTTATGAACTTTGGCTTTAGAGAAGTACATATTCCTTCCTTATAACCTACCATCATTGAAGAGCTTAACAAGTTAAGTTTTGTGAAACTCACTGCCTCTCAAACCCTTGGTACTTGCTTACTTTTCTCTTGTTCGGAAGTGGGGAGAGGGATGCAGATTTTTTGTTTTTATTTTTTTTTTTCACTTGCAGTTTACAACTCTGAGTTTTTTTATTTCCCTTTTACGTTTTGGTTGTTAAGTCTAGTTAAAGGTCTTGCTTAATGGGAACAATTGCATCCTTTGATAATTTAATTTTATCCTTTGTAATGTTTTCAGGGCTTAATTTTTTCCAATTGTAAAAGTGTACACACTTCTGAGCCATTTGAAATCACTTATGTGGCTAGGTTCATGGCCCATGACTTGCTGGTCCTTCAAAAGTCATATATTATCACATAGTAAAAAAGCTGACTTTCAGGGCGGAATCCTGTGATAGTTCTACTCTGGGTCATAAGGCATATTTTAACATGGAAAATGAATAGGAAATGTGTGAAATTTAATGGTCTGTAAGTTACTGCTGTGAGAAAAGGAGAAAATATATTCTATAAAAGAACTTGCACAAAGAGTCTTTGGACACTTTGCACTCTGTTCTATTGTCACTGAGTTCTATGAATTGCTACCCCCTGAAGTCAGTCCACTCTCTGTGTTCTTCACACCAGCAAAAAGAAGCCAGAATGTACAGTACTTTTAATAAAGAGCTTTACAGATAAGAAGTGCTGTACTACTATTCCCTCGTAGCCATAGCGTCGATCATGCCTAGAGCAAAATTGGGCTGAGCCTGTCAACATGAAACAATTAGACAAAGAGAAACACAGACCGAAATTCAAGGTCAGGTATCTATTCCGTTCGGTGGTAATATGCTTATTTCTTCTTTATAAACCCCACATAGATACCTGTAGAATAAACATGTTTTTAACTGGCATTTGAACCCTTTACTGTTTTTTTTTTTTTCTTTTTTGCAGAAAGCCTA
Source organism: Phoca vitulina (assembly GCF_004348235.1). Lineage (NCBI taxonomy): Eukaryota > Metazoa > Chordata > Mammalia > Carnivora > Phocidae > Phoca > Phoca vitulina. Next base: position 414,816 of record NW_022589770.1, on the reverse strand, counting down.
GAATTTATACCCAGCAAGGAGTTCTGTATCAATTTCTTGCCTTCCCTGAGTGTTCATATTGGGCAGAGTTTCTTTTGAAGAGTCTGTAGATTGTAAATCACTTAAAATTCTCACTGAAATTGTTTGTGATTTTCAGTTCCACCCTATATCACTGTGATATTCAGTAGTTCTTTCTTTTTTTTTTTTAAGATTTTATTGATTTATTTGACAGAGAGAGACACAGTGAGAGAGGGAACACAAGCAGGGGGAGAGAGAGAGGGAGAAGCAGGCTTCCCATGGAGCAGAGAGCCCGATGCGGGGCTCAATCATAGAACCCTGGGATCATGACCTGAGCCGAAGGAAGATGCTTAACGACTGAGCCACCCAGGCACCCCAATATTCAGTAGTTCTAATAGACTGAAACAGAAACATTTGTCTTGTCGTGTCACTGAGTGCTGAGTATAGGGAGGGGTTGGGGTTGGGCCCTGAACTGCATTTGGAATAGTGGAGTTTGTCTGCTCCCAGTTAAATACCAGGTAGAGTAGCTTTGTCTTCTGGTTAAAACTCTCTAAGGGAGCTACCTGCCTGGGATCAGCTTCTAGTGTTGGTGAAGGGGGAATCAGATTTTGTGGCAACTTTGAATTTCAAAACAGGCATGAGGAATTCCCCTCAAGGGGAAAACACACTGAAGTCCACCCTTGACAGAATAAAAATGTCTTCTTTTATTTATTTATTTATTTTAAAAAGATTTTATTTATTTATTTGAGAGAGAGAATGAGAGAGAGCACATGAGAGGGGGGAGGGTCAGAGGGAGAAGCAGACTCCCTGCTCAGCAGGGAGCCCGATGTGGGACTCGATCCCTGGACTCCAGGATCATGACCTGAGCCAAAGGCAGTCGCTTAACCAACTGAGCCACCCAGGCGCCCAAATGTCTTCTTTTAATGAGCGGACAGGGAAGGGAGAAGGTGGTATTGGTTTTCTGCCTACATGTCTCATGGCCAGAAACTCCCAAGTGAAGTTGCCAGTTGGCATCCTTTATCATTCATTCTTCAGCTCTTCTGAGTCAGCCCTTCAAATAAGAGGAGAGTCTTATAATTTATGGAAACATTGCTTTACATCTATAGGAGCAACCCATGCAAGTTCCCTACAGCCAACTTGGCATTGATTCATAAATATAAATGGATAAGGAAGGCTCACCAGACTCTGAGAAAACGTAACAGCATTAGTAACCAAAGAATCTGTTTCCAGAAGAAAGAGAACTCAGGAAGAAGAATATAATGAAAAACAATCTAAGTCCTGAGAGATATTGGAAAGCTATGATTCTATGTTTTTATGCTGTCAACAAAAATACTGCTGTGAGAAAGAAGAAACTCAATGATGAGATTTTAGAAGTGGAAAATGTGATTGCCACAGTTTGTAAATGGAGACAGGATTAGTGACTTACAGAATCTGCAAGTAAATATTTCAGAATACGGAACAAAAAAAATTTAAAAAGTTAAGACACTGAGGGTCAATATTGGGAGTTCTAACATCTTTCTCTAGAAATTCCAGTTGGGGGGAATGGAGAAAATGAAGGAGAGAAACTTAAAACACGACAGAAAACTATTTCTTGAGCTGAAAAAAGACACAAGGGTACCGATCATTAGGACCCTTTGAAAGCCAAGCAGCATATGTAAGAATAGATCAGTCTCTGATTTTGTCCCCAGAACTTAAAGGATAAAGAGAAGGTCATGAGAGATTTTTAGAGAAGAATGGGGAAAGGAAAAACTTAAAGTAAGATTGATCTTAATTTTTTAGCATCAGCACACTGGGTGCTGGAATACATGGGATTATTGCCTTCTAATTTCTTGGGGAAAATCACTTTGTACCCGGATTATTCGTCCCCATTTTTCTACCTTTTGCGACTGGTAATAAAGGCTTTTCCAGGTGTGCAAGAATTCAAGAACATTCCTTGTTTGCTGGTTTTTTGGGGGGTGGGGGAGGAAACCCCTCAAGGATGTGCTCCAACAAAATGGAAAATGAATCCAAGAAAGAGAAGAAATGTTGAATGGTGATCAAAATATCCAGTAAACCTTATGGTTAGTTGAAAATAATTATTTGTAGAGTATGAAAAATAGTTACCTGGAACTAAAGTCCAAGCTTTAAAACATGGTGGGGGTAGCTAGTGGGATTGTGATGGTGTGAAGAGCTGAGAATGTGCTAAGGGTGGAATTGTTTTGGAAACTGAGTAATTCTTTTTTTTTGTTTTTAATTTTTTTTAAAATTTTATTTATTTATTTGAGAGAGACAGAGATAGAGCACAAGTGGGGAGGAGAGGGAGAAGCAGGCTCCCCGCAGAGCAAGGAGCCCGACGCGGGACTCGATCCCAGGACCCCGGGATCATGACCCGAGTCGAAGGCAGACGCTTAACCAACTGAGCCACCCAGGCACCCGGAAACTGAGTAATTCTTGATGTTGGTAGAAAAATAAGGTGAAATATGCACATAAGCCTTTATTAGTAACAATTAGTGATTTATGATTTCTAAATACTATAACAAAAGGAAAAAAGAAATAAAAAAACCCTAAAAGGATGGCAAATATGAACATAAGATGATAGGAATATTAAAAAAAAAGATGGTAGGAATAATTCCAAGTAAATCAGTTGTGACAATTACTGTGAGTGAATTAAATTATCAAAAGAAAGGCTCATTAACTTTATAGTGTTTCTAAGAGGCAAATTTTGAAACAAGTGACAAAAATTGAAAATGGTAACAATTAAAAACTAGGTAGATCATTAAGCTAGAAGATGTGGTAATATTATCATCGAAGGGAGATAATACAGAATCCAAGATAAAAAACCTCACACAGAACAAAAGGTAGTCATAGGTAGATTCCATTGAAGTTAGGAATCAGAAAAATATGGCTGACAGTCATGTTGCTATTTTTCTGGAGGTTCTGGCCATTTTTCATTCAAGAAAAAGAACTAGAACTTACATATGTACTACAAAGGAAAAAGCCAGGGCTCCTTAGAAAATGCAAGAGAATTTACTTAAAGCCATTGCTTTTAGAATGGATAAGAGAGTTCATTACAGTGGATAGATGTAAGATCAGTCTACAAAACCAGTTGGTTTTCTTTACAAAAACCCCAATAAATTAGATAACATTGGCACTATATGGGAAAGGTATAATTTATAAGCAGTGTAGAAGCTATAACTTGAAATACTAGAATTGCATAGAAAGAGTTTGATGTAATTATAAAACGTCACCAAAATACATACAGTGGCTTCTAATATACTTTAGATATGGAATTCACATCATAAATATTTATCATTGACTGAAATTTAATGATCTTACAATTGCAAGGCATTTCGTTTTGTTTTTTCTGTTAATTGGTATATGGGTTCTGATTCATTACCATAAATTCGCAGCAGGAAGATATTCAACTAATCAATTTACTAAGTAGTGCTGAGGGTCCAAAAGGGAAGTGTTGATCATGTTTGCCAGTTTGACTGAATTCTGAGTTCTGTTGAGTAAATCAGTTCTAGACCTTTTGATAACCTGGCTCGTGCTTTGGAATAAATTCTTCTATCCTTAATCTTCCAGTGCTAAATAGTTTTAAATGTGGTCTACTCATTAGAAGCTATAGTATCTCCTTGAACAAAGTAATAGCAAATAAAAATAGGTAACATTTACATATGCTTATAACATACCAGTCACTATTTTAATCACTTGATTTGCATCTGTTAACTAACTCACAAACAGCTCTTTGAGGTTACTACCACTACTTTTTAGGAACTGGGGCACAGAGTTTGCTTAACTTCCCCAAAGTCACACAGCTAATAATCGGCAAAGTCAGGATTTGAACCCGCACATATGGTTCCAGAGTCTGTGCTCTCTTACCCAGTATGTTATACTGTCTCTCTACCACTTTTAGTTAAACTATTAAAAAAATTCTTTTGAAAGAGTAAACAAGGTTTACCAACTTCATATTTTTAAGATTGGCCCAGTCAGTTGTAGAGAGAATTAAATACTAAGAGAAGAACCTCAACGTTTGTTTGAAATCTGGCCAGATGTTCAATCTCGTGTTTTTGCCTCCATTATGCAAGCTCCCATTGGCCCTTCTATAAATAGGCAAATCACATTTAGCCAGATCTTTATATCTAAATAGAACACTTATACACAGTCGTAACTCCTGAAGGCTTCGATCAAAGGGAAGATGGAGAAGGTCCAAGTGAATCAGCAAATCAGCAAGCATGGTTGCAATTGGGATTATTGCTTAATGGTCAAAAATGATTTTACACTTTTTTGTTTGTAATGATCCTAACTGGGAGATTCTGAAATCTAATCGAAGTCAGGACTATTAGTGAACAAAAAAAAGTAGGTTGTTGTAGTCTCTTTGCAAAATAATGTCTATCATTGTTGGAGAAAATTATACATTGGTTATTAGGTATGAAACCTTTAAAATACTGATAAGCTATATAGCTAATTCAGGACCTTGAAAGGGCATGACAACATCAGTTCTTCAGTATACAGTCATGGAGAACCTCTTTGGGATGCACATTTTAATTGGAACTTGGGATACAAAGACCCTTATTGGAGGACTCACAGTGCTTAGGGAAGATAGCAATATCCAGTCAGAATACTGTGTGGTGAGTGCAATAACGCAGGGAAGCGCAGTGTGTGGTAGGACAGAGCCCAGAGGGGCAGCGAAGTCATAATAGGAAGACTTCCTGAAGTGGGTGATTCGTAAACTAAGTCTTGCAGGACAAATACAAGTTCAAAAAGAGTATCTTTGAAATGAACTAGAAGAAGCATATATTGCCTGTTTTTATGCTCTACAAAACACTCCTTTTTATATATGACATTTATATATGGTACTCCTTGAGTACCATTGTTGGGCAAACAGTGGAATAAATAAATTTCTGGAGGTGCTGGAGTAGGGTTTTTTATTTATTTATATTCTTTGTGAACCATAGGTTCCCTAGCAGTAATATATTTTACATGTCAGATGTAATTTGTTGTTGTTGTTGTTGGGGAGTAAAAGAAAGCCATTAACAATCATAGTTGTTGCTACTGTCTGATAGCTGTAACTGAAAGAATGGGTCAGGATTTGGTGGATCTGATGGGAAAGGTCTATTCTAGAATTCTGAAAGTAGGACAGCTGTGTTAGTTCCCTTACCAGAAGTCTTGAGATTTATTCTGTCCCTCTGTCTTTCCAGCACACTGGACTTCTACCCTCCCAGTGATAATTTTGAGCTTTTCATGATGGGTAGTGTAATAGGCTCTTTGGCAAGTTGTCAGAACAGTTGTGTAATGCAATTGGGCATCCTGAAGTCCGTTGATTTCAAATGAGTAGACGTGGTTACAAACTTCGTGGAGCCAGACAAGTAGTTAAGGAGTGACTTGGGATGATTTCTGTGTGTCAGTCGTCCAGTGTATTGATGGGACTTTCAGAGACCTCATGTCCTGTTATCCTTGTTCAGTAGCATTTTTGTGGTAGTGGATCATATCTGCATTTAAGACAATTTTTTTTCAAAGATTTTATCTATTTGACACAGAGTGAGAGAGCACAAGCAGGGGGAGCAGCAGAGGGAAAGGGAGAAGCAGGCTCCCCGCTGAGCAGGGAGCCCAATGTGGGGCTCAATCCCAGAACCCCGGGACCATGATCTGAGCCGAAGGCAGACACTTAACCGACTGAGCCAGCCAGGCGCCCCAAGACAATTTGTGTCCCTCCCCGCCATCTAGAGAAAATGAGCATGTAAAAATATATGTAACCTAAATTTATATCATACCGCAGAGTTAAACAGTGCTAAAGATGATTGAATATGAGTAAGCACAGATGAGCATTTTTAGATGTCCTAGAGTTATTTTGAATATTAGCAGTCTTCAATGGAAATTTTCAATAGATTACAATTAGATTTAGAATTCATAAAAGGAATTCCTTAAGGGAAACAGTCTTGCTTATTTCGTCTCCTAGTGACCTTGGACAGTTCCTGGTCAGATTAGTTGCTGGACAGATACCTGCTTTGTTGCCTGATTGAATTAACACATAAATATATTGGATGCACGGATCAACCCTACTAGAACCAACAAAACCCTATTTTCCAGTATTGTCATGTGTTATCCAGACTAATAAAGGGAATAGTGTGGAGTCCAGGGATAGAATTTAGGTTAGGTTAGATTACAGTAAAATCTTATTAAACGAAATCCTATTAATTTAGGGTTCAGGGTAATTAGATACAGGCTGAGTTAAAACATAAGCTGATTTTGAAGCTATTGTTTTTAGGCAGTTTGGACTTGCTCATTTGCATGAGTACAATGAATGTGCCAATTTAAAATGATCACATTATCTATTCATTAAGACATATCAGCAGGGACTGGTACTTGGCAACACTTGGCTAATTAGTTTGTTACAGTATGTACATGAAAGCAATTGAATTTTGTTTCTTTAACATTTTTCTCTAATCCAGTCTTTCCTACCTTCATTGTTCCCAGTAGTCTGAATTGTTATTAGTGATAATTATACTGGTGGCATTTTACTCTACTTAGGTGTATTTAGTTGTCAAATGGTATTCAGTTTTAATGGTGCATCCTGATCTGTGTTAAGTGGAATTATCATTCAGCTTCAAATACTGTAGATACCTTGTTTTTACTAGGTCTCATTTTATTAAGCATTTTCAAAATGCTCATTTTGTCATTTATCTCCTTTCTCTTTCTCTCCCTTTCTCTCTCTCTCTCTCTCTAGCAAACCTCCTATATGGCAGGTTCTGGTAATACTAAGATGAAAGGGTATAGTCTTTGTTTTCAGAAATCATAGAGCTTAGTGTGTTGACAGAAGCATGAAAATTTACTGTTTAGTGCAGGATGGTGATTGCCATTGTGGAGGTATGTAAGTGTGGAACTTACATGAGGAGGAGTTTCCCTGATGCAGGGGACAGGGAAGGCATTCTGGGCAGGATGAAGGGCACATACAAAGACACACATGCGTGGCAGGTCACGGTGGGGGGAACAAGGCAGCAAGGAGTACTCTATTAAACCCAGGTAGATAGGGTACGGGAAACTGTTCCTTGAGTGGATACTGGGTAAGTATCTGGAAGCAAAATCCTGAGAGCTTTGCAGTGAGGCAGGAGTGAGAATTTATCTCCAATAGAGAGGAGATAAAGTTATATGACAGGCTGTTAGAAGTGTTGGTGGGGACCTTGAAATACCAAAATGAATTTGGAGCCAGAACACCCAGCAGAACTTGGGAGAGTAATAGGAATAAACTTCGATGACTGAGTGCTACTGCTGTTTTTAACCCGTCACCCAGAGCGATAGAGTGAGCTCCTAACTCACTGGAAGTTAGGAGATGACGGGATAGGGGAAGAGAAGGGGGGCGGATTTTTGCGGCAAGTTGCTGGAGTGCTGAGTCCTACAATTGCCAGCTTCTCGCGCTCAAGCCTAGTGACATGGACTTCAGTGGAACCCCATGTCCGTCCCATCCAACTATGTGTATCCCTGGCAGTTGGGGTGGGCAGATGTTTAGGGTGCCTGTCCCCCAAATCTAGACTCTGAAAGAGAGTGATGGGCTGGTTAGTGTTGTGATCCTGGAAGCGAAGGAGAGAGTACTGGCCACGTAGGGGTTGGCTTGCATGCTAGAAGTTGTGGAAACAGAAGATGTGCTCGTGTTTCCAGTGGAGAGAGCAGCATGGCAAGAGAATACAGTGGACTTGTCTCATCCCATCTTACAGGTTTGCTTAGAAGGCTATACACACACTCGTGAATGAAACAGGATTCCTGCAGAGCGTGTGGGACAATCATACTGGAAGAGAGCATCTCACCTGTATCAGGAGTCTAGAGAGAACTTAGTCTGGCAGGTTTAGGCTGCTTGCCAAGGAGCCATAGGAGAGTCCCTTTGGGGCAGGTGAGCTGGAAAGACACGCCTAGTCCTGTAGCTGAGGAGTGCTGACACCACTCTTCTCCTCGGAGGGGCTGGCCTGCTTCCAGAAAGGGAAGGCGGAAGCCACACCTATCAGCATCCATTAAAGGGAGTAAGCACAGGGAACCCTTGAGAGTGTCTCCAGCTCTCATTATGAAAGAGGACTTCAGCTTCCTCCATTTGGACTTCAAACTTTCTAATTGATCAAGTTCTTTCCCGCTTATCTCTGAACTGAGACAAAAGACCCTGCAGGCAAAGCAACCCCTGATGGGAACGTAATTATCCCCTTAAGCAATAAGGACTGCCCTGAGCCAGCAAGACCCCATCTGTGATTGACTCCAAGCCAGTGATGGACCTGACCTTTACTGCCCACCCCCATGTACCCGCTGACCTTTGGCGGACATTTGCCTTACACAAACCTGGAAGTCTTTTTCAGTACTTTGGAGACAGTCTTTGAGGTTCAAGTTCGCTGTCTTCCCGACATTAGTCTCACTGAAATAAATTCCTTTTTCGTTTCCCCACCCCTCATCTCTCTGCCTTTGGATTTTACTGGTGGGTGGCGAGTGGTGGAACCTGGTCTGTTTGGGACACTCCCCCCCGCCCCCCCCCCCCCCCCCCCCCTCCCCGCCCCCCCCCCCCCCCCCCCCCCCCCCCCCCCCCGGAGCCAGGTGCCCTTGCTCTCCTGGGCCCCTGTACAACTATAGCCATTCACTATGGAGATTCTGCATTTAACCTTAATCTCATCAGCAAGGCAGTAAGAAATGTGTAGATGTCCTCAGGTTGAGTCTTCTGTGGGCGTTGAATGATGCCGAACCATTTATTGGAGTAGGGATTGCCACGTGGTTGCTTCATTTCACACCTTTTCCTTTGGTTTCCCAGTTTTTAAATTTTTTTGCGCTTTGCTGAGGTTTACCAATGGCGGTCTCCCAGGTCACTTTATCTGAAGCTTTTCTTGGTGATGTCCTATGGCCCTTATAATTAATGGTGAATTGCTGAAATGTTGCGATGCATAAAAGTGATTGCAGTAACCAGTTGTGCCCATTCTGTCCCCTTTTGTCTTTCTTCTCCTTGGAGACATTGGTGGGATTTCATTTAACCCATGTAGAAATGAGGAGCCTTATGCACATTTCTGTTGCCTGGTGAAATATCGTTGGTACCATTTAAAGTGCTCAGTGAGCATCTGATGGGTTCTTAGTTATTTTCTGAAGCCAGGGAGGATACAGGCAATGGTCTGCAAAATTGCTGAAGGAAGTCCAGGAATCTTCTTTAAAACGGTGGAAAAATGAAGAATCATGCATGCATATATTAGGTTGTCTTAAATCAAACTCTAGCTAAAGCAGTAGTGACACATGCTGTTCATGAAAGACTTAATACAGCCCTTCTAATCGGATGAATTGTCTTGTTGTGCAAAAACTGTTATTACACTGTGTGTGAAACCAGCCATGCTGCAGGGGGAAAAATTAAATCGCCTGACTGAGAGGTCACTTGTGAATAGTAACACAAGATCTATTACCGTTATTAGGGGCTCTGGAGGACATTCACCCTTTTATGGTCTTTCAACTGCTGGAATGAAATATTTTAGTGGTAAATGACACCCTTCTGGGAAATCATCCGAAGGATTCATTCTTTGCTGTTTGTACTTTTAAAAAAAGGGGGAGGGGCCTCGGGGGGAAAAAAAATCACATTGTTCCTTTCAGATCACTTAAAAAATTTACTGATTTTGACTTGGTGTGATGACGATTGCCTTTTAATGTTCCTCATTTACACCGTTCTTAATCTGGGTCTATTAGTATCACACTTTACCTTTCGTAACATGTCACGCACATTCTGTAATCTTTTCCTTAGGGAAATTCGTGATCTCATGGAAGCTCAGAGACCAAGGGTATATGTGGTTTATGTCAAAATCTGGATTAAGCACTTTAAAATTCATGAAATGAGAAGTCTGCCTATTTTGTTTATTTTCTTTTAAGGATCTCTGAGTGTATATAAGGAAGATTATGTGAGTATATATTTTAGTTCTGCATGGCAACCATGATGAGTGGTAAATATTTTTTTTTTTTTTAAAGATTTTATCTATTTATTCATGAGAGACAGAGAGAGAGAGAGAGAGAGAGAGAGGCAGAGGGAGAAGCAGCCTCCCAAGGAGCAGGGAGCCCGATGCAGGACTCGATCCCAGGACCCTGAGATCATGACCTGAGCCGAAGGCAGACGCTTAACCATCTGAGCCACCCAGGCGCCCTGAGTGGTAAATATTTTAAGAAATATTTTCAGAAGGGAATGAATAGCTATTGATCTGAGGTGCAGCTTTATAACATAGTTATTAAATTGGGAACCAGAGTTCCTTTCCTATGGATTACATTCATTATAAACTGTCAATCCAGTCTGGAATTACCACTCTCGAATCTTCTGCCTTTTTGCTATTTTGCTATATGGTTGAGATTAGCTTTTGTAGGGGAAAAAGAAAGAAATAAGGAATCAAGAGCCTTGCAAATAATTGGGGTGATTTTTTTGGTGAATTTTGAAATCCTACCTATTTCCTCTTCCCATTATTTGATTTTGGCATCTTTTTTTTTTTTCCCCTTCTAAAACTTCCTTCCTTTATTGCCCCAAAGATATGGAACTGTTATCGTGATGTGAATAAGCATATAAATTCTGTTGGATTTCTCAGTGCCTGCTTTTGTTACAGGTATTTTGATGGGTTCATTAAAACCTGTCTGTTGAAATGGGGGTTGGTTAGAAGAAGGAAGAGAGGGAAAGGAAAGTGTTGTCAATAGGAATAATACATAGATATTTGAGCTTCACCTGGAAATAAAAATAATTTTATAAAATGGGAGATAGAAACCCTTTGTCAGGTTGCTAATGAGAGGCTTGACCTAGCTGCTGCTGCTGTAGCATCTTTGGGGATGATGAGAGATGCAAAATGCACTGTTGCTAGGCAACTCTCTTGGCTGCCTTTGGAGCAGGTTCGTATGTGCTAAGAGCTAATGAATCCTCATGTCTGCTCTTTGAAACTGTTCAAAAGCCAATGAAGACATACCCGGACATTTAGCATTTACAAGTACCTGAACTATTCTTGCCATGTCATTTACCCGTTAAAAATTAAGTTGACCATTTAGTATGTACTGAATATTGCTTTATTTTTTCAAGGTGGACCAAGATTTGAGCCCTAATAAATATGTTTTCGAAAAGGAGCTCAACAAGAATGCCTTAGTTCCTATTGACACTGGTTAAGTTGTTCCAAATGAAGGCTTATTTTAAATTCGAATGCTTTTTTGCCCCCCCGCCAAAAGTGATCAGTTGTTGGAACTTGCCTCTTTAAGCCTCTTAGAAAGTTTTTAATCACACTGTCTTCATGCCTTGCTCAGCCCAAGGCCATTATTTCTCAAGATGATAGGAATCTGGAACCCCGAACTAATTTTGTAGGTGGCCTGCCTAAAACTCCTTCCCTTTCCATCTCCCCCACCCCCAAATCCTGGACGATAGCCATCAAACAAGCACAGAACATGAATTAAAGCTTGATAAGGAACATCCCCGGATCAGATAATGAATCTAAGTACTTGTAGATTCCAACCAATCTCTAGTAATAACTACCTATCAGGGATGTCGTAAGGATTACAAGATCCTGTGCACGAACAACGTTGTGATGTGCCATATGAACACGAGTTTTTATGGCAAATTCCAAGGTATTGTCTAAATCTAACAAGAATTTTGTGTGACTATATTATTAGATATTAGGCTTGTTAATATTTTGGTAGGATATGGGATAATTGTAGTGAGATTTATTTGTAGCAGGATTTAGCCTATACCTTATTTATATTTTGGTTGTATTAACCTGTGATTCTACCTAATGTCACAGCACCTAGTATAATACCATGTGATAGAAGGTATTTGATCTATATTTATTGCTTAAAGTTGTGTAAACCTCCTGTATAGATTATCTAAATTGAATTGTTTCATTTCTTGTAATCTTGCAAAGTATACTAGAGATTCTGTTGTAATTCTGGGTCTGCATTTTCTCACCTTTAAAATAAGAATAATAGAAGAACCCACCTCATTAAATTCATCATGTAGATTAGATGAGATAATCCAGAGTAGAGTACCTGGTTTATAATCAGTGCTCAGTAAAAGTTATGTATTATTAAAATTGTGGTTGACTTTTATGGCCCCTTTTATTCATTTCACAATTATGTATCTACTGCCTTATGTTCAAGGAGCAGTGCTAGGCTATTTAGCAAATAGACATGTTCCTTGCCCATCTGGGGCTTATTGTTATACTTTATTCCCCATGTATATGAAAAGAGAGCCATTAACTCTTTTATATGTGTGCCTCTATGTGGGTGTGGGTGTGCATATGTGGGTGTGTATGAGAGAGAGAGAGAGGGAAACTGTATTTAGTATATTTAGGTGCGTTAAGGGGATAAAGAATAGGGCTGTTCAATAGAAATATAACAGGAACCCCATATGTAATTTTAAATTTTCTGGTAGCCACATTAAAAAAGTAAAAACGGGGCACTTGGGTGGCTCAGTTGGTTAAGCCTCCGACTCTTGATTTTGGCTCAGGTCATGATCTCAGTGTCATGGGATTGAGCCCTGCGTGGGGCTCCGTGCTCTGTGCTCAGTGGGGAGTCTGCTTCTCTCTCTCCCCCCCTCTCCCTCTGCCCCTTCCCCTGCTCTCACGAATGCTCTCTCTCTCTCTAAAATAAATACATCTTTTAAAAGAAGTGAAAACAAACAGATGAAATTAATTTAAAAATTTTATTTTACTTAATATATCCGAAGTATTTTAGTATGTAATCAACATAAAATTATTAATGAAATATTTCATATATATGTGTGTATATATATTACCAAACCTTCCAAATTTGGTGTATGTATTTTAGCCTTATAGCACATCTCAATTTAGACTACCCACATTTTAAGTGCTCAGTAGGCACATGTGGCTAGTAGCTAGTGTGTTGAATAGTATAGAGGTGGTAAAAAATCCCAATGCTCATTTATTCAATATAAGTGTAAATACGTACTTAGAAATACTCTTTTTTATTGGTTTTACTTGGCTAAAAATAGCCTTACAGTTTCTGCAGTGGGATAGAAACCTAAAATAATTGAGAACAATAATTCTTAAAATGGGGTTTTCAGGGAGGTACTCAGCAGGTGAGGCTGCGTCAGGGGTGTGTGTGTGTGTGTGTGTGTGTGTACAGCCAGTCTTAAAAATTTTTGCTCTGTTAACCTTTTCTTCATTCTTCAGCTAGTCTTGAGTATCATCCCATTCATGTTTACTGAGTATTTGCTCTGTGTGTGTTTTGGGCTAAGAGTACAAAGAATAGGAATAGTGCGGCTGCCTGCAAGGCCTTCACAGGCCAGTGTGGACGACAGTTGTGAGAAGGAGCCACGATGACTCAAAGTGTACTGAAAGGTGTGCATGAAGCTACGGTGACAAACAGTACTTGGAATACTCTTTGGCCAGAAAGGGCCAATCACTCAATTAGCCTTAAATATTTTGAGCCACCCAGGCGCCCCTCATTAGTTCTTTAAGTAGACTGTAAACTCCTTAAGAGCAGGGGCTGACTTTTCTTAGATGTATCATTTAAGCCTAATACAGCTCCCACCATGGAATTGGCCCTCAAATATTTTTGATTGTTAGGTTAAAACTCATAGGAAAGTTTACTGTTAACTGTTGATATTAGAAATACTCTAGAAGTTGTACTTTTTAAAAATGGACATTTTTTTTTAATGGGGCGCCTGGGTGGCTCAGTGGTTAAGCATCTGCCTTTGGCTCAGGTCATGATCCCAGGGTCCTGGGATCGAGCCCCGCATCAGGCTCCCCGCTCAGCGGGAAACTTGCTTCTCCCTCTCCCACTCCCCCTGCTTGTGTTCCCTCTCTTGCTGTCTCTCTCACTCTTCATCTAAATAAATAAAAATGTTAAAAAAAAAAAATTGACATTTTTTTTTTTATCGCTAGGTTTTTGTTTTTGTTTTGTTTTGTTTTTAAAGCAAAATATAAGAGGATTCTGGGTCAAGGGTCTCCAACACGACCCCCAGGTTCAGTGATTTGCTAGAAGGACCCACAGGACTCAGGATATAGTTGCAGTCACGACTGATTCATTACCACAAATGGGTAAAAAGCAAAATGAGCAAGGGAAAAGGTTCATTGGGTAAAGTCCAGGGGAAAATAGGTGTAAGCTTCTGAGAGTCCTGTCCCAGAGGAGTCACCCAGGATGCACTTCGTTCCTCCAGCAATGAATTGTGACAACATGCATAAAGTGTTATCTACTAGGGAATCTCATTAGAGACTCTGTGCTCAAGGTTTTTATTGGGGGCTGTGTAGGTACCATGTTTTGTTTACTGTGTTTGTATAAATAGTTTAGGCACAGCCTAAATCCACTTTCCAGGATCCCACCCAGAGGCTAACTTTGCAATCAAGTCTTTTAAAGATGGCAGTCTCAGGCCTGCTATATTAACTCTTTTGTGCACAAATATTTACTTAAATTTTGGTTAATCTGGGTTATGATTTATTTTTTTAAGTGGTAGGTCCAAATTCAATCGTTACAATTTTCTCTGCTATTCTGCTTTTTGATATTTGAATATATTCATTAAACTTCTTCTAAGTAGGGCGTTATCATTCTCTTATTGAGTACCTTTAGTTAAAGAAAACTTAGTGCCTCTCGGGGCAGCCCACTCTATTTAAAAAAATTTTTTATTTAAAAACTCCTTTTCCTTATTAAACCCAAATATGCCTTTTGATTTGGGCCTCAGGATTACATAAAACAAATCTGGTTTGTCATTCATGTGTTAGCACTTTAAATAGGTATCTGTTATCTTCAGTTATTCTGTGGTGCAGGAACACAGGATTTTCTGTTTCTCTTCACCTTTTTTGTTTGTGGTTGTAAGAAAAATCCTATTTATGGTATTTTTTTTTTCCCCTGGAACCTGTTTTGTACACTGTATAGGTGGTTTTTAATATGGAAGTTTCTCTTTTGCTTTTTTAGTTGATTGGCTCTGACATAAAAATAATACATGCTATCATATGTGTATTTATGTGTATCTGGGGAAATCTTCTGAATTTTATTGAATTTCTGATTTGTTTAAAAAATACATTTATGTAGAGAGAATATGAGATTAGGAGATTTTTAACCTTTTATTATGAAAAGCTTCATATTCAAAAGTGGAGAGAAGTAGTATAATAAACTTGACATACACATCCCTTAACTTCAATAGTTAGTGCACAAGGCGTCTGTACTGCTTTACGTTCCACTCCACAGTCCCCAACTCTGCAATGTTATTTTGAAGCAAATCTCAGATTGGAGCTGAACCTTCTAAATGAAGTTTGAAATTTTTCATCTTAGGAACACGGTGTCACATTTTACCCCTTCAGAATTATATGAGAATCACTGTATCTTTACATACATTTTATAATTTAAAATATTTTAAACTTCAGTATGTGGCAATATTATCTTTAGCTTTAAAAATTAATAGTAAGATTTAAAGTTCTTGTTGCTGCTAGATTTGTTTTATTCTCTGAGTTTTAGATTTATGTGTTTTGCCCATATTTTGTGGGAAAGGAATCTGCATCTTAAGAATTTGTGCATTCTTTATTTAGAATATCAAATAACTGGTTGATAATTCTATGTGTGTGCATGTGCATATGTGTGTATGTGTTTAATAGCTGACTATTAGTACTTTACTGTGTGGCAGGTATTAGGATAGTTTGGCTAAATGTGGAATTCTGAGCTAGAAACCATTCCCCCTCCCCCAATCTTATTTGTTTTCTTCCATTGCTTCCATAGCTTGTAGTATTGGTGTGGAGAAATTTAAAGTTATTCTGCTTACTGAATTCCTGAGTATATGTTTGTGTGAACCATTTTTTTTAATTTTAAAGATTTTATTTATTTATTTTTGAATATTTTATTTGAGAGAGAGAGCACAAGTGGAGGGGAGGGAGAGAAGCAGGCTTCCTGCTGAGCAGGGAGCCCGATGTGGGGCTCGATCCCAGGACCCTGGGATCATGACTTGAGCTGAAGGCAGACGCTTAACTGACTGAGCCACCCAGATGCCCCTATGTGAACCAATATTTGTTTTCATTTTTCCTCTTAGGATCTTCTCTTTGTCCGTGGTACTCTGTAATTTCATGATGATGTGCCTTGATGTGAATATATATATATATTTCCCAGCTTTTTATTTAAATTCCAGTTAGTTAACACATAGTGTAATATTAATTTTAGGTGTAGAATTTGATAGTTCATCACTGGCATACAACAACTGGTGCTCCCCATCACCTATTTATGTACCCCCCACAGCGCCCTTCCCCTTTAGCAACCTCAAGTTTGTTCTCTATAGTTATGAGTCTGTTTCCTGGTTTGCCTCTCCCCCTTGGCACTGCCCCACTATGTTCATCTGTTTTTGCTTCTTAAATTCCACATATAAGTGAAGCCATATGGTATTTGTCTTTTTCTGACTGACTTATTTCACTTAGCGTAATACTCTATAGCTCCATCCACGTCATCATTGCAAATGGTAAGATTTCTTTTTTTTTTTTATGGCCAAATAATATTCCATTGTGTATGTATATACCACTTCTTTTTTTTTTTTTTTTAAAGATTTTATTTATTTATTTGACAGAGAGAGACACAGTGAGAGAGGGAACACAAGCAGGGTGGGTGGGAGAGGGAGAAGCAGGCTCCCCGCCGAGCAGGGAGCCCGATGCGGGGCTTGATCCCAGGACCCTGGGATCATGACCTGAGCCGAAGGCAGACGCTTAACGACTGAGCCACCCAGGCGCCCCATATACCACTTCTTTATCCATTCTTTAGTCGGTGGACTTTTGGGCTCTTTCCATTTTTATGTGTTGGGCTGGATTATTGGTGGCTTTTTTAAATCTGGAAATTCAAGTCCTTAAATTCTGGGGAATGTTTTCATTATGTTGTCATTAATTTCTTTCCCTCTGCTGACCTTTTTCTTTCTTTCTGAAATTCTCTTATTTGGATCCTGAATTGTTAAACCGATCTCATAATTTTCTTATTTTTCTTCCCCTATTTCCTTCTCTTTACTTTTTTACTACTTGAGAGATTTCCTTATCTTTATCTTTCAACTGTTACTGAATTTTTTTTGTTGTACTAACATGCATTCAAATTCAGCAGCTCTTTTTATTTTCTGAATATTCTTCTTCTTAAATTGTATCCATCTTTACTTAGTAATCTTTTATTGTTTTAACTCATAGGGAGCTCTTTCCTTTCTAGAGGGCATGTAAATATTCACTTACCGTTCTAGTTTCTTAAAAGATTATTTCTCGGGGCACCTGGGTGGCTCAGTCGTTAAGCGTCTGCCTTCGGCTCAGGTCATGATCCCAGGGTCTGGGATCGAGCCCTGCATCGGGCCCCTTGCTCGGTGGGAAGCCTGCTTCTCCCTCACCCACTCCCCCTGCTTGTGTTCCCTCTCTCGCTGTCTCTCTCTGTCAAATAAATAAATAAAATCTTAAAAAAAAAATTATTTCTCTCTGATTTTAATTTTTGAATCCATTTGGAATTTTTTTCCTGCATAGTAATGTGTTAGGCTCCCTCCTCCCCATTAACCATTTTTTTTAATCACCATTCATGGATTAAACCTTTTTTTCCCCTATTGGTTTGCACTGTCTGCTTCTGTCATGAATGTCACCGTCAGTGTCTTCTTACTAACATTCATTTTATCTTTCTAGTCTAATGATTTTCCTTAATGCAGAGATCATGCACGATAGGAGTTTGCTAAATCTGTTTTCTTTCATTCCGTAATGGTACACCATCTACTCCAAGCAAGGAATCAGTCTTCTTATTCATTGTTGCAAGAAATTTAAATCAATCCTTTTTTATGTTACTGGCCTCTTTCATTAATTTCACTTCATCCTGGGTGTCAATCTTCTTGGCTAATAAAGCATTCTAATAAGGTCATTTGTTTACCATTATTCGTGCAGACCCTATTTCATGGTCAGTCTTTTATTTGAGACTAAGGTCCTTATATAAAATTCACAGTATTAAGATACTTACCACTTACTTAATCTTCAAAGAAATTTTTTGTCATTGAAGAAGAGTGATGATTGGAGTCATACTTTATATTCAGCCAACTCGTGTTGGCCATGTAATAGTTTTTTCTCAAATGTAGTATGGATTGGCTCCACAGTTACATGGCCCGTCCAGCATAGTTTTTCATATCCCAATAACCTGACCTGACCTAGCTTTGTGTTCTTTGACACAGTTTACTATTTTAATAAATTCAAAAGCATTGACTCTATTTTTACTATGTAAGTGCTTACCTAGCTGAGCTATATTTAATTATATCCCATTGTTGGAGGGCATTCAGACTCCTTCTCCCAACCCTGATGTGAAACACATTGCCAGCGACAGATACAGTAGTAGAAATTGACTGCACCTAATTGAAAGGAAAAATACGCGCATTATACTTAAAGGACATTGGCTTTTAACTTTGGTTCTGCCAGTCAGCCCACCAAAGATTTAGGTCTCATCAAGATAGAAATGTAAAACCTACTTTTTTTTTTTTTTTTTTTTTTTGCTCAGGAAAGAAGTTTTATGCTTACAGGAATTCAGTCATTATACTTACCATTTATAGCAAGTGTCAAAATATTAGCAATCGAAAAAATTAATGGTGGTTATACTTCTTTTTCCCACTGGTGGTTGCGTGGTAATTATGTGGCTAACCATTACTTTATAATTTAAGTTTTCTTATACCATTTTCTAAAAATATAAATTGTTTCTGACTCTGAGAGATAATGAAGATTCAGATGGCTAAGGAGACTAACCTGGAAATCAAGTTTAGGTAGAGAAAGATCACATTCTTTTCTTCTAGGATTTTAAACTCCTTGAGTGATTTGATACTTGACTTTATCTTATTCTAGTCTAGTGGTATTTCTCCTGTTTTTCCGTACTTGGAGCTTCTGTATTATCGACCTGATTTTCTGTGTACTGGAACTTCTTACTTCAAATTCTGATGGATGTCCTGATAACATTTTGATATCCTGGTAACATTTAGCCAGTAGGTATATTTTCTAATTCTACATTAATTTGGTCAGAGTTACTATCCTTAAGTACTTTTCTTTGTAAGTGGTATTTTTTAATAATTGTTTACAGAATCAAATAACTGTAACACTATTACAAGATCCATCTTGCTGAATGGAATCAGAGCAGATAAACAAATTAGGAGTAGTTTATGCATTCTGAAAGCATTTATAGTATGCTGGGAACCAGAGATACAAAGGAGAAGATGTCATCCCCCGCCTTTGGCAAGACAGAGTGGCACACACATGGGCTTTGGAGGTCAATTGCTTTGGTCCAGTCCTAACTCCAGCATGTGCCAGTTCTGTTCGCTTGCGCAAATTATTTGGCTTTCACGAGCTTCACTTTTACCATTTGAAACACTGTGATAAACGTGATTTTCCATAACGTTTAGGGGAGTGTTCATAGTAGCTGTTTAGTGGATGTTAGGTCCTAGAATTAGAGGAGTCAGTATAGATCAGACGCTCATGCTGGACTGGAATAAGGCTATAGAGTGCATTGCAAATAGAAGATTGCCCAGTAGGGGCCTTCGTTACTCTAGACATCTTTCTTCCTTTGACCTTGTTTGACTCTCAAAGGTTAAATTTCAAGACCTGAGACCACTTATTAATTATGATATAAATGTAATTTGAATCACGGAAGAATAACATTGTACTGTTTACATTTCTCTGATGTTGCTGCATGCCTGCAGTTTCCTTATCAGTGAAAGAAATGATTAGCTTTTCAGCATTTCATCAATGGACAGCTTTCCAAGGTATTACTTAAATAATAAGCCGAAACCATAAGTAGCTATGCCAAGTAAGTGGGGAAAGTGGAATTAACTAATGTTCAAAGGCATAATAGTACATTATGCCCTTTTTTTGTAGAATAAATAATTTTTAAAGGTTCTTTCACTGTTAAAATTATTAAAGAATGCATTTATGCTTCTATTTGTATGTACCATTCAAGTATATTCATTCTTTGTTGTATAAAAATGTAGTTTTTTCGTTTCTAACTTCATGCATACTATTTTCTTCCCACTGTTTTATAAATGGAAAATACACTTGTTTACGCAGAATTTATGTCCATTTTTTCACAGGACAAAGTCTTATGCAAAGATGGTTCAGCATTTATCTCATCGAAGGACATAAATAAAATATGAACTAGGAATGTACCTGTGTGGCTCAGATCTAGTTTTGTAAAACCTAAGTCTGAAAAGTTAAAGAAAACCTGATATTACTTTGGATTTTTGCCTAGATGACCATGTCTTAAATTATTTCTTTCCACTAGTATCTTTATTTCCATGGATATTAATTTATTACTGTATCTTTTATATAGTAATAAAGTATGAGCTATCTCATTCATTTAAAAAAAGAGGGGTAGTTGTAAACATTAATTATATATTCTCCCATCTGATGATTAAGATGAATAGCAAAGCACTTTTTATTTCTCATAATTTAGAAGCAGATAGCACTCTTCATGATTTTCATTACAGAACTGTCTGAGGGACCAGGCTGCTTTCTGTGTAACCTCATACAGTGTTGCCAACACGGATGTTTTTCATGGTATCCAGAGTTAAATTTTTGTATTCTCTTCTTTATATGATTGACTCCCGGGAGATGCTGGTTTATGTCTCTCCAGCTTGTTTTCCCCTGTATGTTTTGTCTAATTACAGGGAGAAGTCTTACTTGATAGCTCTTTATCCTGTTATAGGTAGTCTGGAATATCTGATTGCTTTCACTCTGGCAAGTAGAATGGAGGAGTGAGCTGAGACATGGACTCCACCAACTAACTTTGTGATCCGTCTGGGCCTCACTTCCAGCATAACCAAGTGAGCCACCCAGGTGCCCCTGGCACTGTTAGTTTTGATAATGAAACACGTACAGGGATTTAAAAAAATATATTTCTTTTTTTTTCTTTTTTTTTTTTTTTTAAGATTTTATTTATTTATTTGACACAGAGAGAGAGAGAGAGTGTGGTGGGGAGGGGCAGAGGGAGAAGCAGGCTCCCCGCTGAACAGGGAGCCCGATGCGGGACTTGATCCCAGGACCCCAGGATCATGACCTGAGCCGAAGGCAGACGCTTAAGCAACTGAGCCACCCAGGCGCCCTTAAAATAATATTACAAAGAGGCTCAGTTGGTTAAGTGTCCAACTCTTGATTTCAGCTTAGGTCCTGATCTCAGGGTTGTGAGATCTAGCCCTGTGTCGGGCTCCACACTGGGTGTGGAGTCAGCTTGAGATTCTCTCTCTCTCCCTTCCCTTCACCCCTCCCCCCACCCAAAATAAAATAAAGTTGTTCAACCAAAAGAACTTAACAAAGACTCCTCTGACTGTTAAAGAAACCAACCCCTTGATTCTTTTTTAAAATTGCAATATGAAAAACATATGAAATACACCTTCTTAGCAAAATGTTGGGTATAACACAGTGTTGTGTGCACATTTTCCTCATGCAGGACTGAATCTCTCTACCCACTGAATAGCAGCTCCCTGTTTCCCCCTCGCCCCGCCCCCTGGCAATCACTATTTTATTTTCTTCTTCTAAGACTGCCTACGTTGGATACCTTGTATAAATGTGGAGTCCTGCAGTATCTGTCTATCTATAATCGGTTTGTTTGCACGTATAATGTCCTCAAAATTCATCCATGCTGTATCATGTGACAGGATTTCCTTTCTTTTAAGGCTGAAAAATATTTTATTGTATGTATAGACCACATTATCTTTATCTTTTCATCAGTTGATAGTTATTTAGTTTGTTTCCATCTCCTGGCTATTGTGAATAATGCTGTAGTCAACATGGGAGTGCAAATACCTCTTCCAGATCCTGATTTCAGTTCTTTTGAAATACTGCAATTCTTTGGAAAAAATTTTTATTTATTTATTTATTTATTTGAGAGAACACGAACAGGAGGAAAGTCAGAGGGAGAGGGAGAGAGAATCCTCAAGCAGACTCCCCGCTGAGCCGGGAGCCCAACGCAGGGCTTGATCCCAGGACCCTGAGATCATGACCTGAGCCGAAGGCAGATGCTTAACCAATTGAGCCACCCAGGTGCCCCTCTTTGAAATACTATTTAAAAATCCCTCTGTGTGTTTCATTATCAAAACTAGCAGTGCCAGGGGCACCTGGGTGTCTCGGTTAGGTGCCTGACTTCAGCTCAGGCCATGATCTCAGGGTCCTGGGATTGAGCCCCACATCCAGCTCCGTGCTCATCGGGTAGTCTGCTTGTCCCTCTTCCTCTGCCCCTTCCCCCAGTGGTGCTTTCTCTGTCTCTCTCTCAAATAAATAAAATCTTAAAAACAAAACAAAACAGAACTAACAGTACCAAATTAAACAAGTCAAACAATTAGTCTCTATATTTCTTAAAATATTAGAGAAAGGTTTGTTTGTGCTTCAATAGAAAGATCTTTGTTTTAGAACAAGTACCTAAAAGCAACTGTACAGTTAATGGACTTTTGTCGATATATACAGAGACTAGTACTTGTTCTGAAATTCCCGGAAATGGTATTGCCAGATCATATGTTGGTTATATTTTTAATTTTTTGAGGAACCTCCATACTATTTTTCATAGCAACTGCACCATTTTACATTCCACCAGCAGTGCACAAGGGCTCAGTTTTCCCACATCCTCACCAACACATGTGAATTTCTATTATTATTGATAATGCCCATCCTAATAGGTGTGGGGTGGTAGCTCATGGTGGCTTTGATTTGCATTTCCCTGGTGATGAGTATTGCCGAGCATCTTTTCATGTAACTGTGGCCGTTGGTACGTCTGCTTTGGAAAATGTTCAGCTCCTTTGTTCACTTTTTAATTGGGTTATTTGTTTATTTGTTGTTGTTGAGTTATAAAAGTTCCTGACACAGTTTGGATATTAACCCCTAATCAGATACGTGGTTTATAAGTATTTCCTGCCATTCTGTAGGTTGCCCTTTTTTTTTTTTTTTTTTTTTTTAACTCTGTTGATTGTTTGTTGCGTAGAAGCTTTTCAGGTTGACGTAGGCCCACTTGTCTGTTTTTGATTTTGTTGCCTGTGTTTTTGGTGTCATATCCAAGAAATCATTGCCAAGACCAATGTTATAAGTTTTCCCCCTATGTTTTCTTCTGGAGTTTTATAGTTTTAGTTTTAGGTCTTTTTTTTTTTTTTTTTTTTAAGATTTTATTTATTTATTTGACAGAAAGAGACACAGCGAGAGATGGAACATGAACAGGGGGAGTGGGAGAGGGAGAAGCAGGCTTCCCACGGAGCAGGGAGCCCGATGCGGGGCTTGATCCCAGGACCCTGGGATCATGACCTGAGCCGAAGGCAGACGCTTAACAACTGAGCCACCCAGGCGCCCCTAGTTTTAGGTCTTGTGTTTAAGTCTTTTATTCATTTTGAGTTGATTTTTGTGTATGGTGTAAGACAAAGGTCCGTTGTCCTTCTTTTTCATGCAGATATCCAGTTGTCCCAGCATCATTTGTTCTAGAGACCATCCTTTCTCCATTGTATTTTCTTGTCTCCTTTGTAATAAATTAATTGACCATATATAGATGGATTTATTTCTAGGCTCTCTATTCTATTCCATTAGTCTCTTTGCCCTTGTGCTAAGGTTACACTGTTTTGATTACTGTAGCTTTGTAATATGTTTTGAGGTCAGGAAATGTGAGGTACCCAGTTTTGTTTCTTTCTCAAGATTGTTTTGGCTTTGTGATTTCATGTGATTTTTATGATTATTTTTTCTGTTGTGCAAAAATGTCATCGGGATTTTGATAGGGATTGCACTGATTGCTTTGGGTGTCATGTACATTTTAACAATAATTTTTCAATCTATAAATATAAAATATTTTTCTATTTATTTGTATCTTCTTTAACTTAAGCAGTCCTTTGTAGTTTTCAGTATACACGTCTTTCACTTCACTAGTTTATTCCCAAGTATTATTGTTTTTGATGCTATTGCAAATGGGGCTGTTTTCTTAATTTCCTTCTTAGATTGTTTATTATTAGTTTATGAAAACACAACTGATTTTTTAATGTTCATTTTGAATCTTGCAACTTTCTAAATTCACTTGTTAGGTTCCCCCCCTCATTTATTAGTTTTAACTAATTTTTGGGGGTGGAATCCTTAGGGTTTTCTGCATGTAATATAATGGCATCATGAACTTTCTGATTTGGATGATCTTTCTTTCTCTCCTTCTTTCCTTTTTTCCTTCCTCTCTACCTCTGTCCCTTCCTCCCTTCCTTCCTTTCTTCCTCTTTTCCTTTCTCTCCCTAATTGCTCTGGCTAGTACTTCCAGTACTGTGTTGAATAGAAAGAAATAGCAAGAGTGGGCACTCTTGTTTTGTTCCTGATCTTAGAGGAAAAGTTTTCAGGTTTTTACCATTCAGTATGCTGTTAGGAGTGGGCTTTTTCATATAGAGCTTTTATTATGTTGAGGTAATTTCCTTCCATCCCTAGTTTAGTAATTGTTTCTATCATGAAAGAGTTTTGTCAAATGTTTTTTCTAGGGGCACTTGGGTGGCTCAGTCGTTAAGTGTCTGCCTTCGGCTCAGGTCATGATCCCAGGGTCCTGGGATCGAGCCCCGCATCGGGCTCCCTGCTACGCGGGAAGCCCGCTTCTCCCTCTCCCACTCCCCCTGCTTGTGTTCCCTCTCTTGCTGTGTCTCTCTCTGTCAAATAAAATCTTTAAAAATATCTTTTTCTATGTATATTGAGATGATCATGACTTTAATCCTTCATCCTGTTAATGTAGTTTATGACATGATTGATTTTTGTATGTTGAACCATTCCTGCATCTCAGGGACAAATCCCGCTTGGTCACAGTATGTGATCCTTTTAAAGGACTTCTGTTTGCTAGTAGTTTGAGGATTTTTGTATCCATGTTCATAAGGGATACTGGCCTGTAATTTTCTTTTCTTGTCGTGTCTTTGGTTTGGTATGAGAGTAATGATATGGTCTCATAAAATGGTTTTGGAAGTAGTCCCGCCTCTTCAATTTTTTGGCAAGAGTTTAAGCAACATTGGTGTTAATTCATCTTTAAATGTTTGGTAGAAATCACCCGTGAAGCCATCTGCTCTTGAGCCTTTCTACATTGGGAGGTTTTTGGATACTGATTTAGTCTCGTTCCTTGTTACCAGTCTGTTCAGATTTTCAATTCATGATTCAGTCTTGGTATGTTGTATGTTTCTAGGAATTTATCCATTTCTTCTAGGTTATTCAGTTGTAGTATAATTGTATATAGTTGTCCTTACATCCTTTTTATTTCTGTGGCTCAGGTTGTAATGTCTCCTCTTTCATTTCTGATTTTATTTGAGTCTTCCCTCTTTTTTTCTTACTCTAGATAAAGGGTTGTCAATTTTACTGATCTTTAAAATTCCAACTCTTGATTTCGTTTTTTTCCTATTTTTTATTTCATTTATTTTTGCTTTTGTCTTTATTATTTCCTTCCTTCTGCTACCTTCGGTTTGGGTTATTCTTTTTCTAGTTCCTTGAGGTACAAAGTTAGTTTATTTGCGACCTCCTTTCTTTTTTAATGTAGATATTTACTGCTACACATTTCCCTCCTAGTGCTGCTTTTGCTGCATCCCGTAAGTTTTGGTATCTTGTGTTTTCATTGTTGTTTGTCTCAAAATATTTTCTAATTTCCTTTTACATTTCTTCTTTCACTCATTGGTTGTTCAAGAGCATGTTGTTTAGTTTCCATGTATTTGTGAATTTTTCTGTTTTCTTTTATTGACTCCTAGTTTCATTTCATTTTGGTAAGAAAAGATACTTGGTATTGAGACAGAGCATAAGCAGGGGGTCACAGCAGAGGGAGAGGTAGAAGCAGGATCCCCGCTGAACAGGTAACCCGATGTGGGGCTCGATCCCAGGACCCTGGGATCATGACCTGAGCCGAAGGCAGATACTTAACCGACTGAGCCACTCAGGTGCCCCGCAATCTTAAATTTGTTAAGGGTTATTTTGTGACCTAACATGTGATCTATTCTGGAGAATATTCCACGCATGCTTGAAAAGAATTTGTATTTTGCTGCTGTTGGATGGAATGTTTTGTGTATGTCTGTTAGGTACATTTGGTGTACAGTATACATGTCCTCTCTTCCCTTATTGATCTTTTGCCTGAATGTTCTATCAGTTATTGAAAGTGGAGTGATGAAATCTCTTATTTAGGTTGTTATCTTCCCCCCCCCCTTTGTTCTATAAATGTTTGCTTTGTATATTTGGGCTTACATATATTGCTCTGATGTTGGATGCTTATATATTTATAATTGTCTATATTCTCAGTGAATTGACCCATTTTATCATAACGTGTTTGTTTCTCATGACAGTTGTTGACTTAAACTCTTTGTTGTATGATATAAGTATATGGCTGTCCTTGCTATCTTTTGGTTACCATTTGCTTGGAATAACTTTTTTCATCCATTCATTTTTAGCCAATGTGTGTCCTTAAATGTGAAGTAAATCTTTTGTAGTCAGCAAATATTTTTATCTTGGTTTTTATCCTGTCAGTCACTCTATATTTTGATGTGGGAGTTTATCCCATTTACATTTAAAATAATCACAAACAGAGAGGGCTTTAATATTGCCATTTTGTTCATTATTTTCTGTCAGTTCTTACAGCTTTTTATTTTTTTTTAAAAGATGTATTCATTTGTTTTTGAGAGAGAGAGAGAGCAAGTGGGGGGAGAGGCAGAGGAGAGAATCTTTAAGCAGACTCCCTGCTGAGCAGGGAGCCCGATGCCCGGCTTGATCTCAGGATTCTGAGATCATGACCTGAGCTGAAACCAAGAGTTGGACACTTAACTGACAGCCACCCAAGCACCCTGGTCTTACAGCTTTTTGTCCCTCATTTCTTCTGTTGCTATCTTACTTTGTGTTTCATTGATTCTTCTTCTTCTTCTTTTTTTTTTTTTTTTTTTAAAGATTTTATTTATTTATTTGACAGAGACACACAGCGAGAGAGGGAACACAAGCAGGGGGAGTGGGAGAGGGAGAAGCAGGCTTCCCGCGGAGCAGGGAGCCCGATGCGGGGCTCGATCCCAGGACCCTGAGATCATGACCTGAGCCGAAGGCAGACGCTTAACCGACTGAGCCACCCAGGCGCCCCTTCTTCTTCTTTTTTTTTTGTGGTGACATGCTTTGATTCCTTACTCCTTATCTTTTGTGTGTCTTCTATAAGTATTTTGTTTGTGGTTACCATGGGGCTTATAGAAAACATCTTATAGTTATAACAGTGTATTATAAGTTGTTAACAGCTTAACTTCTGTTGCATACAGAAGCTCTTTTTTATTCTCCCCACACTTTGTTATTGTTGTCACAAATCACATCTTTTTATATTTTGTACCATTAACATATTTTTATAGTTATCGTCATTTATACGTTTGCCTTCTAACTCCCATACCAGAATTTAAGGTGATTTATGTACTGTCATTACAGTAGTACAGTGTTCTGTGTTGTTCTCTGTATTATACCTTTCTCACTGAGATTTATACTTTGATATGCTTTTGTGTTGCTAATATCCTTTAATTTCAACCTGAAGGATTTCCCTTCACATTTCTTGAAAGGCAGGTCTGATGGGTGAACTCCTTCAACTTTTGTTTATTTGAGAAAGTATTTCTCTTTCATTTTGAAGGAAAGTTTTGCTGGATATAGTATTCCTGGTTGTCTCTCTTTTTTTTTTTTAAATTTTCTTTCAGCACTTTGATTATGTTATCTAGCATTCCCCCTTCTGACCTATAAAATGTCTGCTGAGGAATCTGCCAATAGTCTTATGGGGGCTCCTTAATAATCCCATCATTCTAAACTAAACCTTTTTTTTTTTTTTTAAGAGGAAGAGAGGGTTGGGGCAGAGGAAGAGGGAGAGAGAGAGAATCTTAAGCAGGCTCCATGCCCACCAGGGAGCCCGATGCAGGGCTTGATCTCACAGCCCTGAGATCATTGCCTAAGCCAAAATCTGGATTTGGTTGCTTAACCAACTGAACCACCCAGGCACCCCTCCCATCATTCTAAATCAGTTGTTTATCATTGACTTGAATTCTGAAGGAGGGAAGCAAAAGCATAGAATTTTCTGAAACCAGAAGATCATGCTTTCTAGCTTATTTTAAATTTAAAGTCAGAGAATTCATTCTTTTTTTCTGCTTCACAGCAGAATGCTCAAGAGCAGGTGTAAATGGGTACTTGAGTGGCTCAATCGGTTAAGCGTCTGCCTTCGGCTCAGGTCATGATCATAGGGTCCTGGGATCGAGTCCCACATTGGGCTCCCTGCTCAGAGGCGAGTCTGCTTCTGCCTCTACCCATCCCCCCTGCTCGTGATTGCTCTCTCT
Source organism: Phoca vitulina (assembly GCF_004348235.1). Taxonomy (NCBI): domain Eukaryota; kingdom Metazoa; phylum Chordata; class Mammalia; order Carnivora; family Phocidae; genus Phoca; species Phoca vitulina. The sequence goes on along the minus strand of NW_022589770.1, from coordinate 386,624 downwards.
CTCTCAGTCTTTCAAATAAATAAATAAAATCTTAGAGCAGAGGAATCAAGAGCTCATAATTACCTCTCAAGTAAATCAATCAATTCACGTATGTCATTTCATTAGGAAAACAGCAGTCCATACTTTATGTAAAAAATATTTTCCATATGTATATATTTGTATCTGTGTTTTCCTAATGAAATAACACCTATTTTGTTTTTCCCATTGACTTTTGATGATTTAATTTGGGGTATAATAGCCTTTGAACTGTATTAAGTTTAAGATTATTTACAGTAAAATTTTCCCACTTACGTTTTTTCATTTATGAACTCACCAGGAAAAAATAAACACCCATACATACTTCTTTAAGTCTGAGGCTCGTAAAAAAAAAAAAAAGAAAAAAAAAACAAACTGTACTCTTCAACATAGAGTACTTTATTTCTTTTCCGACAATATAATTAGAACAGTTGTTTAGAAGCTAAATACACTATTTTATAAAATGTCAGTAAATGTACTGATTACCTTCCCAGAACTAAGAATCTGTCAAAGTGTCTTAGTAGAAATCTTACCAGAAGGGGTAATTGAAACTTGGGCAATGCAATCTAAGATAACCTTTTGTTTTTAATTAAAATGGGGAATAAGAAGCCAATTCAAAAATTTGTCTCCCTTCATTTGCTCAAGGTAGGGTGATGGAACTTGTGTTCTAATAGAGCCTCAGCACTTGTTAAAAACATTTTCTGGCTGAGTGTTGTGAATCTAGCCATTACATGCGTAGCTCCAAATGCTGCCATGGTATGTCATGGTCAGGCTCATTAATGAATTAATGCTTAACTGTTACTTTTTGGTTAGTAGGTTAGTAGAGGATTTTTCTCCCTTCTTGAAAGTAAATTAAAGTAGATGTCCTCCTAAGCTTAGAAGGAACAGGCTTTCTAAGATTACAGCAGATAGAGGAAATTTAACATTCTAGATAAAAAAAGTGTGAAATGTACTGGGAGGAAAATAAAATTTTTTTGGTGCTACATTGTGCCGTCAATAGGCTCATAGTAATTTCTCATAGCTTCACAGATTTTGAATTGAATTTTTATAAAAATAGCTTTATGAAGATATAATTCACATGCTCTATGCTCTCTATATGCTATATAATTCATCCAAAGTGTACAATTCAGTGACTTTTAGTATATTCACAGAGCTGTGCAAATGTAATTACAAATAATTTGAGAACGTTTTCATTATCCCCTCAAGAAGCCTTGTATCCATTAGGAGTCACTCCCCATTGTCCTCTACACCTTTCCAATCTTAAGCAATTACTTTCCAATTACTTAAGCAATTACTCTTTAGATTTACCTATTCTGGACATTTCATGTAAATGGAATCATATAATATATGGTCTTTTGTTACTGGCTTCTTTCACTTGACATGATGTTTGCGAGGTTCCTTTCCCTTTTTATGGCTGAACAATATTTCCATGGTATGGCTATACTACATTTTATTTATCAGTTCATCAGTTGATGGACACTTGGGTTGTTTCTGCTATTTGGCTATTGTGAATTATGTTGCTCTGAACATTCATGTAGGAGTTTTTTGTGTGGAGATGTTTTCATTTCTCTTGGGTAGATACCTAGAAGTAGAATTGCTAGATCATATGGTAATTCGGTTTAAACATTTGATAAACTGCCAGACTGTTTTCTGAAGGGGCTGCACCATTTTATATTCCTACCAGGAGAGGATGATGGTTTCAGATTCTCCACATCCTGCCAACACTTGCTATTGTGTATCTTTTTTTTTTCTTTCTTTTTTTTATTATAGATCCTATTGGATGTTAAGTGGTATGTCATTCTGCTTTTGATTTGCAATTATGTCATGGCTGATGATAGTTGAATATCCCGGTCTTTATTAACATTTCTTTATCTTCTTTGGATCCTTTGCTCTTTTAGAATTGGGTTATTTGTCCTTTCATTATTGAATTATAAGAATTCTTTATATATTCTGGATACAAATCCCTTATTAGATAGATGATTTGTAAAAAATTTTCCCCCATTCTGTGGGTTGTCTTTCATTTTCTTTCTAGTGTCCTTTGAAGGACAAATACTTTTAATTTGATGAAATCTATTTTTTTTCTTTAGTTGTACTTGCTTTTGGTGTCATCTAAGAGGCTTTGCCTAGTCTAAGGTCACAGAGATTTACTATTATATTTTCTTTAAGAGTTTGATAGTGTTAGCCCTGACATTTAGGTCTAAAAATTTATTTTGAGTTAATTTTTATGTGTTGTGTGAGAAACGGATCCAAATTCATTCTTTTGGATGTGGATATCTAATTGTTGAAATCCACCATTTTTCAAAAAGGCTCTTCTTCCTCCATTGTATTTTCCTGGCATATTTATCAAAAATCAATAGAACATGAATGTAAGGATTTATTCCTAGACTCTGAGTTCTGTTTCATTGATCTGTGTGTTTTGTTGTTACGCCAGTGCCACACTTGTTGGATTACTGCAGCTTTGAAGTAAATTTTGAAACTGAGAAGTTTGAGTCTCAAGCTTTTTTCTTTTTCAAGATCGTTTTGGCAATTTGGGATTCCTCGCTTTCCACATGAGTTTTAGAATCAATTTTACAATTTTGGCAAATAAGCCAGCTAGGATTTTGATGGGATTGTGTTGAATCTGTAGATCTATTTGGAAAATATTACTGTCTTAACAGTATTACGTTTTTTGATCCACAAATGAATTGTGCTTCTCTTTTTATTGTGTTATGCGTAGGGATTGAAATGAACACCTGCAGAGAAATTTTTGTCCATTAACCACCCCTTTACAGTATGACTAATTTTATGTATTTCATATTGGAATAACACATTTCACTCTACAGTTACTTTGTTGTTTATATATTCTACGTTTTAGCTTCTCATTAGAACTGTAAACTTCTTTGGGGCAGGATATATTTCAGAAAAACATTTTTGATTGGTATTTGGCAGGTCATTATAAAAGAGATAGAATATTAGTGGTACTATGAAATTACTACTGACAACAAATGGCTAGCTAACATTTTTTTACGTCTTCAAAGTTATATATATATTCCTGTTATTCTTTTGAAGAAAAACAAAATAATGATTGCATTAGAGATCAATTTCCTTTAGGAGGCATAATAAATACATTCTTTACATTCATTTTAGGTACCAAATCTGATTCCAGTTTTAATGTTCAAATTGGGAAGACCACTGGAACCCGTGTTATATAATGACATCTTGTATACTTTACCTACACTTGGTGTTCACAAGGTTTGTATATTAACCAGTTTGCTTGGGGACAAAAAGAGAGTGAGGCATGCATAATACATTGAATTTTGAGCCCTTAATTTTGCTATGACTGCTACTTCCCTTGTTGGGCCAGAAGTATTTATTATGGTATTTAAGAATTAATTCTTTGAAATCATTTAATAGCCAAATTTTCCCATTGGCTGTTGTCTGAGATTAGGTCTTACACCCCCAGGTTCGCTAGCTAGCCCCTCCCCCAAACTATCCGCCACCTCTGAGAAGGTGGGTCATATTGTCGTTAGCTTCCATTTCGGTCTTTATTCTATAATAAGGGATTTTCACATTCTTTTGGTCACCTTGGGATTACCTACATTTATATTTGTGAAGCCAAAATTTCTTCAATATTTTCTAGGTGTGTATAGGACAGATTCTGCGAGTGATCCAGCTTCTTGGAACCACTCCACAACTAAGAGCTGTCACTCTGCGCTTGTTGACATCTTTGTGGGAAAAGCAGGTAAGCTTTGAGAGAAACTTGTGTATTAAGCATGTTCCTTTCCCCAAAGCAGATTAGTTTTGTCAGGTGTGTGACGGTGCCCTGCTACAGTGGTGTGAAGGCGTGGCATCAGTGACTGCATTCAGAAATTTGGGTTTGGCGTGATGCTTTTGATCTGTAATGCACTTAGTTGTGATGGACTCTCAAAGAGAAATTGAGAATAGAAAAAAAAAAACTTATCTTGTTAATTCTGAAATTTATATTTCCATCTGCGTGGAAAAAGTAATAGAAATATGATTACACGTGATTAGAGCCTTTGTAATTAGGGTGAGATTCAGCCACCTTTTTCTTGTCTTACGAAATGAACAGAAATGGGTCTATAAGAAAATCCCTAGCAATCACAAAAGCATTCTTCTCTGCTGATTAGAAGAAATGCATTATAATTAGCAATGCAAATGTGGGATTTGGAGGTAAAAATGCTGTGTAAAATGATTATTCAACTCAAGTTGGAAAATTACCTTTTTTATGAAATTGCCTTCTTAGGATCGTGTCTACCCTGAACTGCAGCGTCTCATGGCCATGTCCGATGTACCTTCTCTGTCTGTGGGCAGGGAAGTCCAGTGGGAAAAACTCATCGCCAAAGCAGCATCAATCAGAGACATATGTAAGCAAAGGTAAGATGCGCTTAATCCTTGGGAATGGATATCGTGACGCCTTCTTCTGCTTTTAATTTTTTTATTGCAAGCAAGAGACTAGGAATGATAGGCAGAGGATATTTGAGTAAGAATAAATTAATTTTTAGTTCCAGTTTTCTGATAGTAGAACTTAGTATAATTGGATAATAACTTTGAGAAGCAAGCATGTCCTTTATATTTCAGATCTAGCCTTGTATCTAGTTTATAGGACATTTGTATCCTCTTCTGGATAATAATTTATTATTATAATAAAAAATGTGATGCTATGTTTTCTTTTCTTTTTTTTTTTTGTATACTTTTTGTATATCTGAAACCTAAGCAGTGGACTATAGTCAACTGTTTTTTTGTTTGTTTGTTTTTTTTTCTTAAGATTTTATTTATATTTTTTTTGTCAGAGTGAGAGAGAGCACAGGCAGAGGGAGAAGCAGGCTCCCTGCTGAGCTGGGAGCCCGATGTGGGACTCGATCCCAGGACCCTGAGATCATGACCTGAGCTGAAGGCAGACGCTTAACCGACTAGGCCACCCAGCTGTCCCTGTAGTCAGCTGTTCTTTCTTATATTTTCCCTATGTTATGTCTAATTGTTATAAAGGGTTTGAATAGGGAAGATCTCATTTGTGACTCATTGCCTGGAATTTATTACTAGGAATTATTACAAGGAAGGCCTGATCTTGAATCCCCATGTATGCCCTAGAGTTGAGGAAGACGTGAAAGTATTAGGGAGGTGACTCTGCTGTTGTAGTTTAGGGATTAATCCTAAAGCCGGTAACGTGGATGATTCTTGTTTCAAATCTGGGATCAGGATGTATCTAAACCTCAGCAGTTCTGCCTCTTTTCTAAGCTTCAGCCTTTAGCAACACCAGCATAACCTCACTCTACAAGTCACACACATGAAACCTAAGACTTGGGAGTGTGGATTCTCTGGAGCTACTGGAATGGAAAACATTTTAGAGATGAAGGACCATTAGCCAGCATTTTGATTTTCACGCTTAAAGCTCAGCTTCAGGAGAGGTTAAATATCAGAGCAGGTCAGCCTCTGTTGATAACTTATTCAGTATTCCACCTCAAGGTCTGCCAAAATTTTCCAGTTTTGGAAAATGATTACTGTTTGTCTGACAGTGAAACAGTAGAATCCAACCAGGCAATTTCATCAGCTGGTAGTTTGTTCGAGAAAACCATTATATCACTCAGCGGTGACAAGGAAAGCCAAGGATGGACCTGAGCATTTCTTTGAGAAGTTAATATCATTCTGGGGATAGCACACTGCATGTGGAATAGAGAGGGGAGGAAGGGGAGGAGGAGGAGTGAGTGAATCCAGTGTAGTGCCTGCCGTGAGATGGGTGTTTAGTCAGTTATAATTCATGTCATTACTTTTATCATCATCATCGGCATCATTATTGTGATAGGTGTAACCACCTGCGTATCACTGCTGTAATAAATTATCTTCTCATCTCCAGTCCCTGCCTTTGTAGTCAGTGGCTGATACCAGAGCACCCGGCAGGCAGGAATAGCTCTATCTTTACTGATAATCTCAATGAGGTAAGTCAGTTCTTCTCACCATTATTATAGACTTGAATTTTTGTCAATTCAGGCCATAGGATTTACAGTTTAGGGAGAAGAAAATTTGTTAGCAAGTGTCCTCTTGCTTGGATAATATTTCTTTATCAACAATGAGCCTTATGTTACAGCAGGAACGACGATGAGGCAAATCTTGGCAGAAAACATATGTTAGTATTTGAGGGTCAACATTTAATGGACATAAGGGTAAAGAAAAGCACTAATGCTGTTTGTTCAGGCAGAAGTCCTGGGAGGGGGAGTGTGCTCTTTGGCTTTAATCTTGTTTCTAAACTATCGTTTCTTGTAGGCCCTACCAGCATGGAGCGGATATGTTGGCAGCCGCTTCCCAGGTGTTGAATGAATGCACCAAACCTGACCAAGCCACGCCGGCAGCCTTGGTCCTCCAAGGTCTTCACGCGCTCTGCCAAGCGGAGGTAGGCTTCTTAACATTGTTTTGGATCATTTTGAATAAAATATTGTCCAAGCCATAGTAGTTACAAGGATGTAAGTTTAGATTCATTTAATTGAGTGTTTGAGTATTCATTCCCACAGGTTTTTATTTGGGACCTACTTGCCAAATTTTATTTGGGACCTACTTGCCAAAGCAAGACCTACTTGCCAAATTCTTTCTAGAGGGGAGTCTAGAAACATCTGGTCCTGCGGACATTGTCTAGAGGCTAAAGACAACCACTCTGTGTTTTCCCTTGTTCTTATTTTTATTTTTTTTTTGTTAACAGAGTTGGGAAAGTTATGCTCCTAGGAGATCTCTTGAATAAATCTGCTCATTAGGTTTGTGATTAGCACACTGTAGAAGCAGAGGAAGAGGAGAGATTGGCATACACCTGTGGCAGTTTAATAACCAGCAGAAATTATTGTTGGCTCTTAGTGATCAGTTTGGGTAGGATGGATTGTTGTTAGACTTGCACCTCTAAACATTTTCTGAACTTGAGGCTGCTCCCCACGTGACGACACAGCAGAGAGAATCTTAACCATCTTGGAGAAATGGGATAATTATGTCAAAGATCACTGATCAACCTAACCAAAGTTTTTGACACAGTGAGACATACTTAGACAATTGGAGTCTTTTAGTGAAGGAGACTAAGTGGAAATCTCTTAGCGTTGGCAATTATGGTTGATATGATAAGGAATATAATGATATAATAATACAGGCAGTGGGACTCTACTTGTATTTATATGTTCTTGTGCTAAGTACTTTCTATTTATGCTCCTCATTAATTCTGCAATATGAGGATTATAACACCATCTTATAGATGAGGAAAATAGACCTTCGAGGGAGGTTTGCTCAGGATCTTGGTAGGAGACTAAACTACTGTTCTTTTGGGTAGACACTTATTTTAGCAGAGAGTGAGCATCATCACTGTTTAGGAACCAATGTATGCTGAGGACAGTGCTTGTAGACCATGGGCCCAGTGATGGACAAAGCTGTTTGGATTTCATAGCAGAGGGCTGTTACAGCAGGGGTCAACTACACAAAACCAAGGACTTTTGGTTTTTATTGCTTCAGTTAGTCATCTGGAATTGGGAAGTGTCACTTTAATAATGATCTTGCTTTCATGGTAAATAATTCTAAACCTCATTTTGAAATGAGTTTTTTTTTTAATTTATTTTTAAAGATTTTATTTATTTATTTATTTATTTGAAATGAGTTTTTAATAGAAGCTTTGAGAGAAGAGAGAATTCTATACTTTCACCTCCAAATGGTGATCAGTGTTACCATTTTGGAGTATTTCCTTTTCATTATTTTTTCCAAACAGGAATCAAGTCCTTTCCAAAATTAACTTTTTCCCTCTAACAAATGGTAATTTTGTCTTACTGTGTCTGTAATTCCATTGTGTTTTCCACTCATCCTCCGCTGTTACTACATGGCTCTGTTGTTTGTAGATCCTTATTAACTCTTAAGAAATGCTCAGTGTGTGGTGCTGATTCTTCTCATTCCATTTCCTCTAGGATATCATTAACTGTAGTTAGTACTGGAGATACAAAAAATGTCCCGGATGTGGCAGGAAGCGTCTTTGTTTTGGGGCAATGGTGGGACTGTACCTGGTTATACCAGTTACTGGCTTCCTGTCCTTTGGTTAGTTTACTTAACCTCTGAGCTTCTAGTTCTTTAAATGAAGATAAAAGATTACTCAAAAAATAAAAGAAACCTAGCATAATGTCTGCCCACATAGGTGCTCTTTAAATGTGGAGTTTGCTCCTGAAAAATTGGTACACAGTTGGATATAGTGAGTGCCATTAAGGAGGTTCTAAGTAGTTTTTTGTTTTTAATCTTTTCCCGAAAGCTCACATAATACAGGACAGTGACTTCGTTTCTTCCTACAGATGGTACCCTATCCTTCCAATGCGGAAGCTCTTGTTACTTCTTTCAATACTTAAAGGAGACAATTTAGGATTGTTGAAGTCTATTCCCCTAATCCAAACTACTACCCAGAGGATTTTACTAAATAGGACCGAAATCCATTCAGGCTGCTGTATTACAACATAACGTAAACTGGGTAGCTCATTAACAAACATTTATTTCTCATGGTCTGGAGGTTGGTAAGTTTGAGCTCAAGGTGCTGGTATATTCAGTGTCTGCTGAGGGCCTCCATCTTGGTTCCTAGATGGCCATCTTTATAGACAGCTTTAACCTCACATAGCTGCAGGGGCAGGAGAGCTCTCTGGAGACTCTTTATGTGGTCACCAGTCCCAGTCATGAAGGCTCTGCCCTCATAACCAGGTCATCCCCCAAAGATCCCAGCTCCTAAAAACTACCCCCTTGAGAATTACGATTTCAATATACAAATTTTGGAGGGGACACAAATGTTCCATCCACAGCAGCCACTTCGCTTCTTGCATTCCATTCTCTTGTAGAGGAATTGAGACATCATGTCTAGGTATTTTATTTAATGAGGCCTGTGTCTTATTTTCATACCTTAATACTCCTTCTTCTGCTTGGTTAAAGGCATTTCTCTTTTCCATTGTGTTTCATTCCTCCCCGTTGTGTTTCCTTTCGTGTTATGAAATCCAAATCCCATATGGTGTTTTTATCAAAATTACACTTTTAAGGGGCGCCTGGGTGGCTCAGTCAGTTGAGCGTCTGACTCTTGGTTTCGGCTCAGGTCATGATCTCAGGGTTGTGAGATCAAGCCCTGTGTTGGGCTCTGCGCTCAGCATGGAGTTTGCTTGACCCTCTCCCTCTGCTCCTCCCCTGCCCCGCTTGTGTGCACACTCTCTCGATCTCTCTCTCAAATAAATAAGTAAATAAATAAATAAAACCTTTAAAAAATTCACTTTTTAAAGAACTTCAGCTGACAGATTGCAAATGAAATAAATCCACCTTGTCTTTTGAACAAATAGATGTAGCCTTTTCAAATCCTTTTTGTATTAAGATCAGTACTAATAAATCATAAAGCAATACTGGCAATCACTTTAACTTCATTTTTTATAGAGAATGCTTATTTTCTTATCCCTTATTTTTCACCTTTCTTGTCTTAGAGGATAAACTCACTATTTTATTGACCCTTACCAGAGGTACATAGTTATTTACCGTCTTTTCCTTATAGATAGTACAAGTGTCCTGAGTTGTGGAATAATTTTTTTTTTTTGGGTTTGGGAATTTTTGAAACCGACTGCATCACAGTTGATTTTGGCAATCGAAATACTCTTTTTTAAAAATGTTTTGTAATAAATAGCTTTATGTTCGTTTAAATAAGTAGAAATAATCTATTTCCCCTTGATGAACCTTGACAGTGGTAATTGATCTTTGTGTTTTGTTTAAGCCATTCCAAGCTTTTTTTGTATGTGTTCATTATTTGTGAAGCTGCTGCCATTATGTCCTGTGATGTGTGTTGAAGTTGCAAAATACACTCAATTTGGTGGCTCTTGCCAGGACACATTTACTAATTTTGGGCTAATCTTTTTTTTTTTTGCCAGCATGCATTCTTTGAGGCCGTTTATTCTGTCTTCTAATTGATATCATGTGTGAAGCAATTGATGGTTGCCAAGAGTTTCAAGAATGAAAATATTCAGCATAGTTATAAATCTATTTCCCAGTAGCATTTGGTAGTAATTTGTCTATCCACTGCTTTTTAGATCCTTGACTGTCAAATATAATTAAGAATACAGAAAGCTGAAAACAATGAAACTTTAATAACCAATAAGGAAAAGAGTAAAATTGAATAACCCTATCTTTTAGAAAATGCCTCATTTGTAAAACCATTCCCAATTGGATTTCGCTGGGCTTTCCCATCCTTGCCTTTTGTATAGTAAGCAGAGCTCTTTTTCTTAAGGTCGACACTGGACTCCTCAGTTTTAGAATCACAATTATGAAATTAATTTTCCTGGAAGGTCAGATTAAGCCTGCAATTCCTCCTCCTTAATCATTTATCATGGTCTCCAATGAGAGATTGAAAGGATGGATTCCATGTCAAGGCCAACTCTATGAAGGTGAAGATTGTGTTTCCAACGTGGGTTTCTTCTATGCTGCTTTACTAAACAAAACACATAAGGGGAACTTCTAGGAATCTTCGTTAACCGTAAAGACAATTATGTAGTTTCCATTTTGGAACTGGAAAAGAAACTTATTCTTTCCTTAACACTATTGGTATATTGATTCAGGACTTCACACTTTTTTTTTTTTTCTTTTTAATGGTTGAACTACTTTTTACAAGTTACAGCTAATATTTCTGGGGTACCTAATATGAATTTGGACATTTTGTGATAATGGGGATTCATTTTATACTGAAGAAACAGTGGCTCTGGCAATTTAAGTAACTTTCCAAGATCACATGACTCATAAATGAAAGAGAAGTAAAGTAGATCCAATACTCTCTCCAAGTCTGATTTTCTTTTGTTATTTTGAGGCTTCCTTCCTTTGAAAAATATGAGCATTGAAAGAAGTACATTTCTTTGGCTTTAGGCAGAGGGTTTGCCATTTTCAAAGGAAAATTAATATTCATGCATTATCTTTTCCATATTTTTTCCATTCAGCTTTCTCATCTCATCTGAACACTTTTTGCCCCATTCCATCCCCATAATCCTTAATTTTCTTCTTTTTAAAAAAGATTTATTTATTTATTTGAGAGAGAAAGAAAGCTTGTGCATGTAAGTGGGAGAGGGAGCAGAGGGAGAGGGAGAAAGAGAGAATCTTAAGCAGACTCCACGCTGAGAACAGAGCCCTACTCAGGGTTTGATCTCACAACCCTAAGATCATGACCTGAACTGAAATCAAGAGTGGGTCGTTTAACCAACTGCACCACCCAGGTGCCCCATTTCTTTTTGACTTAATATAAAGTTATGTCTCTGAGAAACAATATTCTCTTAAAAAAAAAGTTTTATTAAGCTATAAATCACATACTATTCCTTTCATCCGTTTACATGTTGACAATTTGATGGATTTTAGTATATTTTCAGAGTTCTGCAGCCATCACCATAATCAATTTTAGAAAATTTGACCACAAAAAAACCTTGTACCCTTTAGTTATCACCCCCCAACCCCTCACATTTGCCCTAGCTCTAGGCTCTAGGCAACCATGAATCTCCTTTCTGTCTCTATGGATTTGCCTATTCTGGACAGTTTATATAAATGGAATCATACAATATATTGTTTTTTTGTGACTGGCTTCTTTTACTTAACATGTTTTCAGGGTTCATCAATGTTGTATCATGTATCAGTACTTCATTTCTTTTTATGGTCAGATCATATTCTATATGGCAGTTCTACATTTTATCCATTTATCAGTTAATGAACTTTTGGATTTTTCCCCTTTTTTTGTCTATTGTGAATAATGCTGCTATGAACATTTGTGTACAGATTTTGGCATAGACATATGTTTTCATTTTGGGGAGGTATACACCTAGGAATGGAATTGCTGGGTCACATGCTTACTCTGTGTTTAACCATTTAAGAAATGGCCAGACTGTTTTCCAAAGTGGCTGCGCCATTTTGCATTCCCACCAACAGTGTATGAAGATTTTAATTTCTCCTCATCCTTAGCAACACTTCTTCTTAGCTGCCTTTTCTTTTTTCTAACTGTAGCCATCCTAGTGAGTGTGAAGTGGTATCGCGTAAGGCTTTGATTTGCATTTCCCTGATGACTAATGATATTGAGCGTCTTTTCTTGTGTTTCTTAGCCACTTGTGTATCTTTTTGGAGAAATGTCTATTGTGATCCTTTGAATATTCTCGTCTTCATAGCTTTTAACTAGCCTTGTCAGCCAAGTTACATTTTGTTCCTATAGGAATGATTAGTAAAACAGTTTTGTTCTCATACATCAAAGTAGACTGGGAAATCATGAGCTTTTTTATGGGCCTTTTACTACAGAGAGAGCTTATCAAACCATATGAAATATCAGATAAAGACTCGTATGTTTCATTTTACCACTTTGTCTACCTATTACATTTTCTTTATTTTTAATGAAATTAGCAGAATGTTTTCATTTCAGTTCATGGGAAACTATTAGAGACATTTTAATAATAGTAAGCATCTGTTGTTTTACTGTTTTCTATATAGTAACCATTATATATTACAGTCATTATATTTATTATCTCATTTAATCTTATGAAAAGAAGCCCTCTACATGAAAGGTACTATTTTCTTCTGGGAGGCTGACCATATTTAAATAATTGCCCAAGGTCATATAGCTATCATGTGGTAGAGCCAGGATTCAAATCCAGGTCTGGCTCAATTCAAAGTTATGTCTTAATCACTTTTTTAAAAAAACCCTAGCTTTGTGGAGAGATAATTCACAAACGACCACTATGTGTTTTTGTTAGTCATGTTTGTATTCAGTTGACCTAGTTACGGTGTGATGTTATTGGAGAAATCTTTTTGTGAGCGTGACATTTGGACTCATTTCCCACACTTCTCCATTTCCTTTGTGATTGGTTTACTGCAAGAGTTTATATAATTTAGGGGTTGTATAAAGATCCTAATGAAAAGATGTTTTGAGCTAAACTAGATTAATTTTTAGTGTTTTTACTGATTAAAAATTAGATTTTGTAATTTAAAGATGTGTTGAATGTTTTTATGTCACTTTTAAAGACATTGGTTTTTATAGTATCACATTTACTTTGAATAATGAAAAAAATAGTATCCTTCATCAACTTTTCAGAAAAGCATTTTCATTTTGTTCATTTTCCTTTCCATTGTATTTTTATGCATACATATTTTTATTTCCATCGTCTCTATTTACTTTACATTTTGCTAGAAATATCTTTGATGTTGCTACATAATAAAAAAAATTTTTTTTAAAGATTTTATTTATTGGGGCGCCTGGGTGGCTCAGTCGTTAAGCATCTGCCTTCGGCTCAGGTCATGATCCCAGGGTCCTGGGATCGAGCCCCGCATCGGGCTCCCTGCTCAGTGGGAAGCCTGCTTCTCCCTCTCCCACTCCCCCTGCTTGTGTTCCCTCTCTCGCTGTGTCTCTTTCTGTCAAACAAATAAATAAAATCTTAAAAAAAAAAAAAAAAGAAAGGTGGAATGTAGCTATTTGTACCCAAGTTTCAAACTGTATTATTTGTTATTAGGGCAAACAGTTAAATTGCATCACACTTCATTAACTCCTTGGTAGCGTTTCTTGTTACCATCATTGTGCTTGCTACCAGGAGCCCATAATCCCTTATGTCCCCAAATTACAAGCTGTCATTAATGAAAGGAAAGATCTAAATTGTTTCCTCATAGTGAATTTGCCCAATGTAGTTTTAGCTTTAGGGCTTTGGAGAATTATTAATAAAGGAGGCAGGGGGTGATTTAATTCAGTATGGGTTTTTAAGTAGAAGTTGTAAAAAGTTAGCTGTATTTTTAATTTATATTTTTAATTTTTATTTTTTAAACATTTTATTTATTTGAGAAAGAGAGAGAGTGTGTGCGCACACACAAGAGAGGGGAGGGGCAGAGGGAAAGAGACAGGGACAAGCAGGCTCCCCTCTGAGCTCGGAGCCCAACACAGGGCTCCATCCCCGGACCCCAAGATCATGACCTGAGCCGAAGTCAGACGCTTAACCGACTAAGCCACCCAGGTGCACCTTAATTAGTTTTATTTTTTAATCATTTGTGTATTGTTATTATAAGTGCTTTTAAAGTTCATCTTGTTTGCTTGCGATATTAAATCCAAACTTAAGCTTTTTTTTGGTTTGCTTTTATTTTATATTTAAGAAATGTCATTGTTTTACTTTAGAGATTTATGGGTTTAAATGTACAAGAGATCCTATTTATCTCATAATTTCATGCAGTCTGTTGCCTGTTCCAGAAGATGTGCAAATAGAAAAGGTTGGTAGCCTTTCAGAAGGATTCTGCCAAGTTGTCATCTATTCATTTTCTGGTGAGTAGAGGTGGGGAGGAGAGCAGGGGAGGAGGAAATGGTGTGGCTTACCCCCTAAACCCTGTGGCCACTACCACAGCGAATGGTAGGCAAGGATTCCTTGGGCAGGAAACAAAAAAGTATTCACCTTAAAATAAAAGTATTAACGATTTAAGCCAGGATGTGCAAGGCTCTCTGGATATGAAGATTTATGAGACACTTTTGGCCTAGGAATTCACAGTCTAGTAGGGGAGAACACTGCGTTAAGTACACTAAATGTATTTGAAATTCAGAAATAAGGGAGAGAAGAGATTGATGACAGCAAAGGACTCCTTCCCTAAACCTCACCCAGCAAGTTCCCGTGGCAGAGGGAAAGAACGTCTGGGTCTAGAAGAGAGAGGCTCTGTGGCTCACCTCTAGCTCTCAGTTTTTTTCTTGTTTACAAAGAAAGCTATCTTGTTAAACAGCCCTGTTGAGATACAATTCACATAGTCTACATTTCACTCATTTGCAGTGTACAATTCAGTGACTTTTTGAATATTCACAAAGTTGTACGTCCATCTCCACAATCAATTTTAGAACATTTTCATGACCCCACACCTTCCAGGTGCCCTCCCCCCAGCCTTAGGAAACCACTAATCTATTTTCTGTCTCTATAGATTTGCCTGTTGTGGACATTTCATGTAAAAGGAGCCATATAATATGTGGCCTTTTGTGACTGGCTTTTCATTAGCATAGTGTTTTCCAGGTTCATCTGTGCTGTAGCATGTATCCATACATTATTTTTTATAGCTGGGTAATGCTGCTTTGTGTGGCTATACCACATTTTATTTATCCATTCATTAGGTAATGGACATTTTTTTTTCCCCCACTTTTTGGCTATTATGAATAATTCTGCTATGAACATTCATGTACAAGGTCTTTTTTTTTTTTAAGAATTTATTTATTTACGAGAGAGAGTGAGTGAGAGTGAGTGCACGAAAAGGAGGGGAGGGTCAAAGGGAGAGGGAGAAGCAGACTCCCTTTTGAGCAGGGACCCCCCTCACCCCCCCCCCCACGGCACTCGATCTCGGGACCTCAGGATCCTGACCTGAGCCCAAGGCAGACGCTTAACCGACTGAGGCACCCAGGTGCGCCTCATGTACAAGGTCTTGTATGGACATAGATTTCATTTTTCTGGGTTGTATATCTAAGAGTAGGATTGCTAAATCATGTTTAGCTGTTTGAGTAATGGCCAGACTATTGTCCAAATGAGCTGTATTGGTTTACCAACAACATCTTTCTTTTCTTCTCTCCAAATAATGCAGATACTCCTGGGTAGGCATAGCCACTGAAGCATTATTAGCTGTTACCTACATTCTTACCAAATGTATATGATATGGATAGCCATTTAAGAATAAGAATATAGTAGCATATCTTTGGTCATATAGGAGGGTTGCTAGGAAAGAGGGAGCTGCCCTGGCCAGTTATTTCTTTCTAACATTCTTTGGGGCATTGTTGCCTTGCTACTCAAAATGATTTCATCTGCCTTTGGGAAGTTGCCAACCCTTGCCTTAACAGGTGTCATTTTGACCAGTAATTAATAACAATCCTGAATGGTGTATCGTTTACCATACTAAGGATGTCTGTCTTCATAAAAACCGACATTTCTATAAATCAGAGTTTGAAAACGTATGGCCTATTTTGTTTGATTATCATAGGATTAATATTTTAAATTCTAATATTAATGAAAAATGAAAATATAGGTATCTACTGTCTCTTGGTGAGGCAGGGATATCTTGCAGTACCTGGCTTGCTTGTCCACATGGCAGTGACCCCTTGCTGTTAAGTAGCATTTAGCAGCTTCCTTTAGACGAGTGTGTGCTTTAATTTGCTGTGGTTCCTCTGGCTTCTAGATTTACATTACCTGCCTGACCCAGGTAGTCCTTGCAAGTGTGTCCCTTATTTTAATATTACAAGTAATTTCATATAAGTTTGTCTTTGCTTCAAAAAGGAAGCTGTTCTATGATTGGCTAGTAAACGTGAAAAAAGGTCCACATTGTTGGTCATAGGGGAACACTGCAGTCACTAAAATTAAAAAGACTGTCAATACCAAATATTAGAGAAGGTATGAATGTCTCCTATGTTATTGTCAGGAATATAAAGTGATTAAACCACAGTGGGAAAGTATTTGGCAGTTGTTTTTTTTTAAGATTTTATTTATTTATCAGAGAGAGAAAGAGAGAGAATACGAGCAGGGGGAGGGGCAGAGGGACAAGCAGACTCCCTGCTGACCATGGAGTCCAACATGGGGCTCTATGCGGGGCTCCATGCCAGGACCCCGAGATCATGACCTGAGCGGATGTCAGATACTTAACTGACTGAGCCACCTAGTCGCCCCAGCAGGTTGTTTTGTAAAGGTGAACATAAACCTACTTTATGATCCAGCATTTTCACTTCTAGGTATTTATCTGAGTAAATGAAAACGTCCACAAAAAAACTCCTGTAAGAATGTTCAGTTCAGCTTTACTAATGGTAACATATTTGCAAACAACCCATGCTCATCAGCTGGTCAGTGGGTGAGCAGATAGTGGTGTATTTGTGCAGTGCAATGCTATTCAGCAAGAAAAAGGAATGTACCACTGCTACTCGGGACAGCATGGATGAATCTGAAGAACATGCTCATTGAAAGAAGCCTGTCACAAAAAGTCCATACATACCATTCTTATGAAATTCAAAATTAGGCAAAATTAATCTATGGGGACAAATCAGCGTAGTGGTTGACTTGGCATGGGGAGGAGGAGGATAGAGTAGAAAGGGACCTTAGGAAATTCCAGAGCGTGGTCTATACCTGCACTGGTAATACCGTAGCTATTAGCTCCATGTGACTGGTAAGCACTAGAACTATGGCTAATTCAAAGTATGATATGCTACAAACATAAAATATACAGCAGATCAAAGCCTTATGAAAAACATGTAAAATACCACATTGATAATATTTTTAAAATCAACTCCAGATTGAAATGGTAGTGTTTTGGGTATATTGGGTTAAACAAAATATATTTAAGTTAATTTCATCTGTCTCCTTTAACTTTTTAAAATGTGGTTACTGGAAAATTTTAAATTGAATATGTGGGTCACATTCTATTTCCATGGTGTGTCCATCTTGATCGGGGTGGTGGTTACAACAGTGTGTACATCTGTCAGAATTCATTGAACTATCAGATTAAGATCTGTACTTTTAGGAGTATGTTATACTTTATAAAACAAAACTGTACAAGCTACATTTTTCATGCTAGTTACCATATTTGGCATTCGGCATCCATTATATTCTATGTGAAACTTCACGATCACCTTATAATGTAGGTGATATTTGCTGATGAGTTTAGGGAGTCTAAGTAATATCCAAATTGACGTAGAAATATGTGGTAACGTGGAGATTTGAACACCTTGTGGTTTGACTATAATTCTTGTGCTTTTCCCATTCGATCATGTTGCTTTGCCAATGGTGATGAGAATGTGAGTCTACTTTGGGACAGTTTGTTTTGTGACTAAAACCATTGATTTCTAAACCTGTGCTCTCGGAGGTGGTGAATGAGCCATAACATTTTGGAAAGATAATTCTGCAAGTGCATAGGAATCTAGTAGCATTGCTCCTGAGGTCACAAGGAGGAAAACAACTCGCAGTGTAAAAACATTGCCTGCCATTGGAGGGGCAACAGCTCTGGGGTGTGTAGAAATGAAAATCAATACACTGGGGCGCCTGGGTGGCTCAGTCGTTAAGCGTCTGCCTTGGGCTCAGGTCATGATCCCAGGGTCCTGGGATCGAGTCCCACATCGGGCTTCCTGCTCAGCAGGAGGCCTGCTTCTCCCTCTCCCACTCCCCCTGCTTGTGTTCCCTCTCTTGCTGTGTCTCTCTCTGTCAAATAAATAAATAAGATCTTAAAAAAAAAAAATGAAAATCAATACACTGTCCTGAAAAGCAGGGCTCATTCACTTTTAACATTTTCTCTCTCAAGTCTTGAGATGGGACTGTGAGGCCGGGCTGGCCCTCTGTTTTCTTAATCAGCTGTGAGTCTGTTGTAGCAAAAATTAATAGGCGTTGCAGGATCATGAAGAAAAGCTCTTTCATCTTTCCCAGCTCCAAGAGGGTGTTGTATTTTCAAAGCGAGTCTTGTACAATTGAGCAATAGATAAGGAGGGGAGGGGCCTTTCCTGGGGATTCTTGACCCCTAGAAGAGTTCACTTCAGGCCATTTGTCACAGCAATGATTTTCCCGGAAATACCCTATGCCAAGGTTATGTTTTGGCTATTCTATCCTCTTTTATTGATTTATTTTCTGAAATCACGGGGGAAGGTAGTTGTCCTGCCCTCTCTTCATCATCCCAGCTCTTTGTCTAGCGGCTCCTTCGGAGCACCATGGGGTGGGAACCATTTTCAATGGGACGCAGCAGGTTTGAAAGGTTTTAGGGAGTGAGTGTGGTACAGAAATGGCCAATAGAAATCCTGGATTTTGTTTAAGCATTTTTCAGCGTGATAAATATAATTTAATATGGAAATGTGATCCATTGTCCCACGGCAGGTTTTCTCAGCTGTGTACAGTAAGGATTCTGTCGCCTACTGTGGATTCAGTATTTATTACACTCTGGAACCTCTTTTGTTGTTCTGAGGTTTTGTTTGTGGGGACATTTAAAGGTGGATTGCCTGTTCAACCTTGCAGAGGAGTTGATTAAGTTTAATTTGCTATGCATTAGGGAAGGAATTTGCTGGTCTTTTTGAACTGAGCTCTATGTTATTTGTAGTTGGGGCATGTTTTTTGATGCCTTCAGTTCTTTCTGGGCATGAAAACGCTTTTTGTACATTTGTTGAATCTATTTCCATGCTGAGCTTTTTATATACAGCACAATGACCCTTTGCACTTGCAGTTGTAGTTTGGACTTATTTTTAACTTTAAAAGGACAGCAGGAACTTGCCTTTTATTAAACATTTGCGGGATATTATAACATTTACTTTGTCACCCCATAAGTAGATGTTTCAATATGGTTTTTCATTTTCAAAATAAAATCTTAACTGTGTTATTTTTGTACGGTTCAGCACATGCACGCCATGTGAAATGTGTGGGAAAATAAAAATATTGGTGTTTTTTTTTTCTTTAAATAGAAAAGACTTCAGCTTCCCACTATTTAATTGGTTGTTTTTATTTTTTTTTTTAAAGAAGTATTTGGAGATCATGTCAAATTGAGCACTGTATCATACTTATAATGGGAAATCTTGAATTTGAGGTGTTGAAATTTTGCCATTTCCTGTTTTTGCTTTTCGTTTTCTTTTTTATTAAGTTTTTAATTTTCCTTCCAGTATCGTGAAAATCCAGTGTTATTAGTTTCAGGTGTACGATATAGTGATTCAACAATCCTCTGCATACTCAGTGCTCCTCATAAGTGTATTCTTTAGTCCCCATCACCTATTTCCGCCATCCCCCAGACCCCTCCCTTGTTGCTGCTTTTATACTTCAGTCCTCTTTCCCCTGCCATCTGCCCTTGACCATACCCAGATTTGCTCTGATCTTTTTAAGATGCTTTGAAATATTTATAATCTCAACTTCTGAGGTGACAACATTTAGGAGCTCCTCCTGCCCCTTATATGTGATCTTAATCCCATTTTCTGTCGATGTTGTGCTTAAAGAATTTTCGTAGGAAAGGTTTTCTCTCTTGAATTGGCCTCATGGTCTCTGAGGATTATGAACTGATGTGAGTCGTCTGTGAGCGAACATGAACACTGTTCAGGGTATCCAGCCGTGAGTTTCCGGCTCTCAGTCACAAACCCAGGGCATTCTTTAAAAGATCAAACAAGTTGGACACTGGGAGGGTTTCAATGATGCCAGTTAACATCAGAAGAGCTGGGCTCGGTGGTTGCAAATTGTGCTTATCTGAATTAGTGCCACTGAGCTGGAAATAATAACATGACTAAAATGATGCTGATTGTGCGCCATTCTGCCATTCCCGTGAATAAAATATATTGGTTTGAGCTTATACAAGGGGTGGGTAAATGGGGGGTAAATGGGGACATGGGGTGTAGAGAGGGAATTACTGAATCAGGGTAGTAGACCAGATGGCATTAATGTTTGAAAGGCTTTCTGGATTTTGCAGTCTTACTGAAAGCATTATTTGGGTACCTTCCAAGAATTTAAAATGTTTATTTCTAAAAAGATTTTATTCATTATATATCCTTAAATGACCCAGAATTAAACTTTTATCAAAAATGACGTTGTCATCTGTGGTGCTTAAGCTCATCTCTGTGCCATATAAATGTACTGATGAAAAACAGAAGTATCTCACCCTCTTATTGCCTCAGATGAAACATCGCTAAGAGGCTCATTTTTGGAAACACTGTTTCCAGATTACACTTCACCTGGACTAGATGATGAAACTCACGTGTTAGTGAAAGGCAGTTAACTTGCTTCGGAAATATTTGGGATTGAGACCCTAAGAATTTGGTAAGTCTCCACCTAGGTACACAATTACTCAGAATACCTCTGTAACATGCATGCAAATCCAGAAGTAATATTTCAAGGAGATAATATATGCACTCTAATTCTTCAGTTTTAAGTTTGGGAGACTTTTTATCATTTCTAGTTAAGGATTTTGTTAGTCAGTGGACTATACTATTAGTTGGATGTCATTCTAATGCTTTTTTTCATGTTTTGAGTATACGTTACTTTTATGATTTACATGACTTCTTACTATCTATAGATCCTGTGGTCTGGTTTTTGAGCTTTATGAAAAGCTGGGCCGACGTTTTCTCACAATAGCAAGGTGGGATGCATTGCCCTGGGTTCTAATTCAGCATTAATGGCTTAGATATTCTCAGGGGAACCATTCTTTTTTGCTTCAGAGCCCTGCCACACTGCCTCTACTTTTATAAGTGGTCATTTGAGCAATTAGCTTGCTTAAACAGACTGACATGGAATGACTTTGGTCTGAAATGGTCGAAACACAGGTCCAATAAAAGAATGTCACTGACTTTGTTTCATTATGTTATACTTAAAACTTCAGTTGGAGTATAGTTCCTTCTCTTTCAGTTTGTTGGCTTAGCTACTGTATCCAAGTTACGGACTTCACAGAAAAATGAAGGGTGGTAGTTTTTAGTGTGTAGGGTAGGGTCTTCAAAAGTTGGTGGAAAGCTTGTGCTACTAAATCAGAATCTCTAGAGATGAAATCTACGCTATTTTTTTTTTTAATGAGTTCTCCAGTGACTTTGATGTGCAGTGAAGTTTGGGACCAATGTCAAGAGCAGTGGTCTCTAAAGTGGATTGTGTGTAAGCCTACCCATGAGGTCGAGAAATGCGATCTCCAAAAGAAACTCTGTACCCGGGGCGCCTGGGTGGCTCAGTCATTAAGCGTCTGCCTTCGGCTCAGGTCATGATCCCAGAGTCCTGGGATCGAGCCCCTCATCGGGCTCCCTGCTCAGCCAAGAGCCTGCTTCTCCCTCTCCTTCTGCTGCTCCCCCTACTTGCGCTCTCTCTGTCAAATAAATAAATAAAATCTTTAAAAAAAAAAAAAAAAGAAAGAAACTCTGTACCCATTAGCAGCCACTCTCAATTCCCTGTGAGAAAAGCACAGTCCTTGGCAACCACTTTCTGTCTTTATAGATTTGCCTCTTCTGGACTTTTCATGTCAGTGGAATCATGCAGTGTGTAGCCTTTTGTGTCTGGCTTCTTTCACCTAGCATAGTATTTTCAGGGTTCACAAAACTTCACTCCTTCTTATGGCTGAATAATATTCCATTGTAATGGCTATACCACATTTCATTAAATCCATTCATCAGATGATGGACATTTGGATGATTTCTACTTTGTGGCTATTATGGATACTGCTCTGAGCATTCGTACACAAGTTTCTGCATGGACTTAACGTTTTCAGTTCTCTTGATACATATGGAATTTCTGGGTCATATGATAACTCCTTTTTAATTTTTTATGGAATTGCCAAAGTATTTTTCCAGGTGGTTGCGCCATTTTACATTCTTCCCAGCAATGTATAAGAGTTTCCATTTTTCCACATGCTCACTGACATTTGTTACTGTCTTTTTTATTGTTACCCTATGGGGTATGAAGTATCTTTCTGTGGTTTTGATTGCAGTTTCCTGCCGATTTATGGTATTGAGCATCTTTTCATGTGCTTATTGGCAGATTATATTATTTACAGTATTTTGTACTGAGATTGGGAGTGTCTCTGAGAAATATATATTACATAGAGGTTGAAAAGTTATTGAACTTTTGGGCTGCCTGGGTGGCTCAGTCAGTTAGGTGTCTGCCTTCGGCTCAGGTCATGATCCTGGGGTCCTGGGATTGAGCCCCACGTTGGGCTCCCTGCTCAGCCAGGAGGCTGCTTCTCCCTCTCCCTCTGCCCCTCCTCTGCTTGTGCTCTCTCTCTCTCTCAAATAAATAAATAAAATCTGTAAAAAAAAAAAAAAAAAAAAGTTATTGAACTTAAAGATGTTTTACCTTTTCCTTTATTGAGAATAATTTTTTTTTAAGGATTTTATTTATTTATTTGACAGAGAGAGAGACAGTGAGAGAGGGAACACAAGCAGGGGGAGTGGGAGAGGGAGAAGCAGGCTTCCCCAAGCAGGGAGCCCGATGCGGGGCTTGATCCCAGGACCCTGGGATCATGACCTGAGCCGAAGGCAGACGCTTAACGACTGAGCCACTCAGGCGCCCTGAGAATAATTGTTTCAAGTTTTCTTACTTTGCCTAATATTTTCCTTCTTATCGTTCATGTATATATCATATGAATAAATATACATATATGCTGGTGTGCTTTTTTTTTTTTTTTTAACCAGTAGAGCTGTACAAACAAGCATGTTTATAGGTCACTGGATTAGAGGTTGCTCTTGTGTAACATATGGTAAGATGTCTTTCAAAAGTGTCATCACAAGCCATCTTTATGAAGAGGTCTGTTAAGATGATCCTTTTTCTCAGATTTTTTGTTATATGATATAGAAACGCTTTGAAGGGGGGCACCTGGCTGGCTCAGTCGGTAGAGCATGCGACTCTTGATCTTGGGGTTGTGAGTTTGAGCCCCACATTGGGTGTAGAGATTATTTAAAAAAAAAAACTTAAAAAAAAGAAATGCTTTAAAGGAATAAGGAATTGACTGTAAAGAAACTAGGCTATAGCATTCACTTTGATTAGGAGCAAATAGCATTATGGTAATAACCACAAAGACAAGGAAAACAACCATTCCGTTTACTGAGTGCCCGTTGTGGTCAAGGCACAACAGTAAGTATAACATACATTATCTCATTTAATTATTACAATATTTCTGTGAGTTTGGTGGTCTTGTCCCTATTTTATATGGGAATAAGCTAAGACCCATAGAGTATAAGTAATTTTCGCAAGGGCACAGAGCTAAGAAGACACAGAGTTGGGATTTGAATGCAAGGCTAATCCCTTGCCCTTTATTCAATATCATATCATATGTCATTCTTGTTACTTCTCTTCCCATCCCCCACCCCATACTCCCTCCTACCCCAAAGGCGAGGCAGATGTAGCCTGCTGCCACTTGATAAATAAAAGGGCAGAAGAATAATGGCTTAGAGATTTAGTGAGCAAGAGCATTTCCATTTAGCCAAGGGAAATTTGAGAACCACTTAGAATTGGCTACGGTCTAGAGTCAGCAGTTGCAGAACAGTATTAGAGAGGGACTTGATTCTAGTTACAGGTGACACACATCCTTGAGCCGAGCAAGGCAACCCACTTTCTGAGCCAACCCAATGGAGGAAAGGAGAAACTGTTTTTATTTATATTCGTTCATGTTCAACTAAAATTTGTGTGCCTACTATGCACAAGGCACCATGAGCTGCTAGAGCTGGAATGATGTAAAGGACAGACCTCGTTCTTAATCCCTGGGAAGCTCTCATTCTACGTTGGGGGACCGGAGCAAATGGACATTTAACCATTCATGGTACGCCTCCTAGTTTGCAGTTGTGATAAGTTCTACGAAGCAGGATTATGAATTGCTTTGGAATAAATTGTGTAATCTAAGGTAATTTCAGGTAATCTAAGAATGCTAGTAAAACTTCTGTAATTAGTGAGATCTTTCCTAGTTAATAATGAAGTTAAAGGATTGGTTTCTGTTTCTCCTTTATGAAATTTCCTTATCCCTTAAGTTCGTGTCCTTTCTTTGCCCCAAAGCATCCCTTTCTATTTGAGCATTATAACTGACCGTAAATATTGGCTTTGCATGTTTGTGCTCCTGTGAGCTACTTTGCAGAGGTAATAAGCTCTTTCTATTTCTCTCTAGTCCTGGTTCTTAACAGAGGGGTTGGCCTATTAGGAGATTTGAATGCCAGCTTGTTTACAAGACATTCTGAATTGTCCAGGAAGGTTATGATTTCACATTCTAGTCCACTCTCAGTGAATTTTTGCTTTTTAGAATATGTATGTTGAGTTTTTAAAGTGTTTTTATGGCACGGTATGTTCGTTGCTCAAAAATCAGAAAATACAGATACGCAAAGCATGAAACAAAAAAACTCCTATAAAGTCACTATCCAGAGATAAATCTAATTTAAGCAACTTGCCATATATAATTTTGTGCCTTTTTATATATGTGTATGGCTGCATACCTGCAGAGATTTTAACAGGTGAGAGTATATTGAGCATACTATGTAGCGTACAAAATGTATTCTTTTTTTTTTTTTTAAGATTTTATTTATTTTTCAACAGAGAGAGACACAGCGAGAGAGGGAACACAAGCAGGGGGAGTGGGAGAGGGAGAAGGAGGCTTCCTGCTGAGCAGGGAGCCCGATGCGAGGCTCGATCCCAGGACCCTGAGATCATGACCTGAGCCGAAGGCAGATGCTTAACGACTGAGCCAGCCAGGCGCCCACAAAATGTATTCTTAATATATTGTGTACATCTCTTTCTGGCAATATGTATACACATATTTTAATGGCTACATAGTATCTTATTGTACATTGCATGTATCATACTTTTACCAATCTTTTATTGATGGGTATTTTGTTTCTGATGTTTTACTTGAGTATTCAGAGCTGTGATGATCATCCTTAGAGCTAAACCTTAACATGCATCTCTAATTATTTCCTTCGAATAAGTTTTTAGAAATGGAATTGCTAGCCCAAGGGTATGTATTACCATCCATAAAGATTTCCCCCTTTTATTTTGTTTTTTTATTTTATTTTTGTTTTTGTTTTTGTTTTTTGATTTCTCCCCTTTTAACTCTGACTTGCATTATATGGGAGTGTTGCTTTACCTATATTTTTTTCTACATAGGATATGAATTTTTCACATATATCTTTAGTTAGTTTGGAAAATATGGTTGATCATTGTAACTTTATTCTTTTATTTATGCACTAAATATGAGCCTTTTGCAACTGCTAACAGAGGTAGGCATTACTGATGATTTGGTGGCAGCTGAGAATAAAGTATATGATACATTGTAATAAATGGGAGAACACAAGGAAATCTCAAACATTATTATTATTACTGCAATAAAAATTCTACATTGACATTTACTTTCTGGTAGTGTATGTGTGGGGGAATTGTGGGAAGGAATAGTGTGAAGGCCTCCAACCCTTGTACACTCAAGTAGACACTTCTGGGTTGCCCTCTGGGACTTCAGGCTAGGATGTCGCTGTTTGGTGATTGTGTTGGGTGCTCTCTCCTTAGCCTCCTGTGCCCCGTCTAGATATTCATGGTTACACTAGGTTTCTGAGAATCAAAACTTCAGAAGCCACTGCAGAGAATTGCATACTCACTCCTGTGTGGAGGTTCTACTCCTGTCTTACCTTCTTCCCCTCGCCTGGAGGGTAGGCTGCAGAGAGACAAAGGATTCTTCCACATCTCCTTTATTTCCCTTCCATCACACGTAAAAGGAAAGCCAGCCTAGGAGGAAACAGTCAACTTCCTGGTGTTCCTCTTTTCCTTCTGCAGGGCCATGTTAGCTTCAGCCCCTCACTTAAGCAGCCAAAAGTCCACTACAAATGAGTGAAGAGAAAAGAGCGTGAAGGAGAGATGAGAGCTTTTAAAATCTCTTTACTTCTTCCGCTCTGCCTGGGAGCGTTCTCCAAACAATGCGATGGGAGTTTTATGGGGAGCACAGCCAGCTCAGTTGGATGAAGCAGATGCCAAATGAACACCCTATGCATCCATACTCCTCAGACCCAGAAAAGGTGTTGATTCAAGTAGAAAGCTGAGTGATGAGCATGGAAGTAGAATTCTGATGAAGCACAGTTAGCCCTGTGCTGGAAAATGGTTGGGGGTCTCATGTCTGGTCCATCTTTGGAAAATTACCCAAGGTAAAGAGTTAAAACAGGAATATAATCTTTTTTTTCCTTTTTTTTTTAAGATTTTATTTTATTTATTATTTATTTATTTGAGAGAGAGAATGAGAGAGAGAGAGAGAGCACATGAGAGGGGGAGGGTCAGAGGGAGAAGCAGACTCCCCTCCGAGCAGGGAACCCAATGCGGGACCCGATCCAGGGACTCCAGAATCATGACCTGAGCCGAAGGCAGTCGCTCAACCAATTGAGCCACCCAGGTGCCCTTAAGATTTTATTTTTAAGTAATCTCTACACCTAACCTGGGGCTCGAACTCAGAGTCGCATGCTCCACTGACTGAGCCAACCAGGTGCCCCCAGAATATAATCTTAATACTGACGCCAAAAGTAAACATTGGCTGAGCCCTTACCCCTCGCCCAGTACTATCCTAAGTCTTCTAACAAAAATCGTCATAATAACCTTGTGAGGTTGGTATTAGTGCTGTGATGGCTAATTTTATGTGTTAATTTGACTGATGTATGGGATGCGCAGATAACTGATAAAACACATTATCTTTGGGTGTGTCTGCGAGGGCGTTTCTGGTAAAGATTAGCATTTGAATCAGTAGACTGACAAACGGGATCCTCCCTCACGAATATGTGAGCCGCATCATCCAATCCATGGAGGGCTGGGAGTGGAACCAAAAGGCAAAGAATGTGCAAATTCTCTTCTTTTTTTTTTTTTTTTTAAAGATTTTATTTATTTATTTGACAGAGAGAGAACACAAGCAGGGAGGAGCGGCAGGTAGAGGGAGAGGGAGAAGCAAGTTCCCCACAGAGCAGGGAGCCCGATGCGGGGATCGATCCCAGGACCCTGGGATCATGACCTGAGCTGAAGGCAGACGTTTAACTGACTGAGCCACCCAGGCACCCCTGCGCAAATTCCCTTCTTAAGCTGGGACAGCCATTGTCTCCTGTCCTTGGACATCAGGGCTCCTGGTTCTTGGGCCTTCGGACTCTGAGACTTACGCCATTCACTCCCGGTTCTCAGACCTATGGCCTCGGACTGAATTATACCATCAGCTTTCCTCGTTCGTCAGGTTGCTGACAGATTGTAGTAAATCTCTCTCTCTCTCTGTCCATCCATCCATCCATCCATCCGACTATCTATAACCTCTGATTGGTTCTGTGTCTCTGGAGAATCCTGACCAACACAAACACTATCCTTCCTTTTACAGATGGGGAAACTGAAGTTAATACAGCTAATTAGTGGCGGGGCAAGGTTTGAACCTAGAGTTGGCGGATACCAAAATACTTGTTCCCCTGGTGCAAGTAGGACCACACTAAATCTAAACTTTTTTTTTTTTTTTGGTAAAAAGTTCTGAGACAAAATTCACACACAGTACAATTCACCCATGTGAAGTTCATAATTTGATGGTATGTATATTCATCACCACAGTCAAGTTTAGAACATTTTCATCACCCTGCAAAGAAACTGTACCCTTTAGCTGTCACCCCCACATTAACTCCATCCCTTCCCTGCTTACCCCCCACCGCCCATCCTATACAACCGATAATCTACTTCCTTCCTGGCTCTATAGATTTGCCTGTTTTCCGTTTCATATAAATGGCATCCTACAATATGTGGTATTTTGTGACTGGCTTCTTTCATATAACATAATGTTTTCAAGGTTCATCCATGTTGTAGTGTGTTAAATCTACACTCTTTTTTTTTTTTTCTAAAGATTTTATTTATTTATTTGAGAGAGAGAATGAGAGAGAGAGAGAGCACATGAGAGGGGGGAGGGTCAGAGGGAGAAGCAGACTCCCTGCTGAGCAGGGAGCCCGATGCGGGACTCGATCCCGGGTCTCCAGGATCATGACCTGAGCCGAAGGCAGTCGCTTAACCAACTGAGCCACCCAGGCGCCCTAAATCTACACTCTTATAGTACCACTGGCTATTATTTCCTTTGAGACCCTACAGGAAGCTCTTTAGTCCATCTGCTCAGAATTTTTCCAGCTTTGTGCAGTATTATTTTCCTGGCGTGTGTTTATGGGTTGTATAGTTATCACCAGCCATATATTTATTTGATGTGGTGGGAATAGCTGTTAATTCCTGGCTTATGCTTTGTGGCAGGAGGAGCAATCCTGCCTGGCAGTGAGGATGTTTAAGGAAACCTTTGGAATTATATTAGGTTTCCCAGGTGTGGTGGAAGCCAAAATGTTTGGCTCCCATTTTGTAAAGGAAGAACAGCTATTGTAAACTTTCAGATTTCCCTGTAAAATATTAATTTAGGCGGGTGGAAGGAAGAAACATAAATCTCACTTTTTACCAAAGAATGACCACTTTGCCGAATGTCATTTTAAAAATACACTAATTTTAGGTGTCATATGAAAATCTTTTTTTTTAAATCTTTATGCAAGCTATAGGGAAATGGGAGAATCAAATTAATTTTAACTGTAGAAAAATGATTGAGGCCCAAATGCATAAAATGGATATATATTTCCTTTAAAATATGACTCAAGTATTATATGTATGTAGTAGGAAAGTCATAAATTATAACTGAGGAAAAGATTAAAAATCGCCTCTAAGCCACAGGTATAGAAAAAAAAAAAGAGATCATACTATGTTAGAGCGATGTGTTATATATTCTGTTGTAATCTGTTCTTTCACCTAGCAGTTTACCATGGGCACCAAGTCATGTTATAATCTACTTGTGACATTGACTTG
Organism: Phoca vitulina; assembly: GCF_004348235.1. Taxonomy (NCBI): domain Eukaryota; kingdom Metazoa; phylum Chordata; class Mammalia; order Carnivora; family Phocidae; genus Phoca; species Phoca vitulina. Next base: position 357,366 of record NW_022589770.1, on the reverse strand, counting down.
AGTGAGCACATGGCTGTATTTCCTGTTGTGGGATACTGAAATTATTTACTGATTTGTTTTGATTTTTTTATATTGTAAACCACACTGTGGTCAGTGTTTTTTGTGTCTTAATCTTTATTATTTAGCAGATGTACATTTCTGATACAAATGGACAATTAGGTTTGAGAAGAATTTGGGGGGTTAGCATTGCATTTCTATATTCTTAATTTTTTTTCAAAGAATTTAATTTATTTATTTGAGAGAGAGCACAAGCTAGGGGGAGGAGCATAGGGTGAGGGAGAAGCAAACTCCCCACTGAGCAGGGAGCCCAGGCAGGGCTTGATCCCAGGACCCCCAGATCATGACCTGAGCCGAAGGCAGACGCTTAACCGACTAAACCACCCAGGTGCTCCTATATTCTTTATATATATATATAATATATCCCTGGCTCATCCTCTCTCTCTGTCTCTCTCTCTCAAATAAATAAAATCTTGAAAAAAAAAAAAAAAAAGGGAAGATGAGGAGGTATGGTGACATTTGGAATTTTCCCTTTTTTGGCAACCCATGCCTGGTTCTAAGTAGCCCATTGGTCAGTTGGGGCCTATTGCTGTTTTGAGGTGGGTCCTCTGATGGGCCATCTGTATTCAGCCTGGGGATCACTGTGGCCCTTTCTACATTCCATCGCTCAAGCCTATTTGCCTAAAGCAGCCTCTACACTTTCTTGTGGTGCCCATTGTTTCCTTATTGTCTTAATATTCTTTCCCGTGGCAGGTGGACCCTTGAAAATCAACAATCTATCTGCTCTCTCCCCTAGCAATTGTAGCTTCTTTTCTAGAAAAGTTCCTTTATCATTGCTGGAGTCCTGATGTTTTCCTGGATTTTCTGGTATAATTATTCAGTTGCAAAGTAGACTGCTGAGAATAATTTAAGAGGACATTAATAGCTCATTTAGACTTGTGGAGTTCTCACATATAATTTCAATTTTTGAACTCCTTGGTGTTTGCTGAGGAGTGGTTTCGATTTGCCCTCTCTCGGGAGACTTGGGTCCAGGGAGTAGCATCTGCAATGAAGAATTCATTCAAGCTGCAGTGTACAGACTGGGGCACACGAGGAATTGGAAGACGTTCTATGGGAGAGGCCAACGTGGTTAGTTTTAAGTGAGGACATTGCCAGATCTTCACCCTCACTGTACTCTTCCCCCAGCATTTACCTGCCTGAAATCATGCCGTGTCTCCTTTTCCAACTCTCCAGAGTGGCCCTCTCTCCGCTATCTAAAAGGATGGCCTATTTCTGCTTACTGTAAATATTTCTTAGATCATTTTCTGAGGTGTAAAACCTCTAGGGCATCAACCAAAGGGATGGTTCATAATATTGATTTTAAGGACGCATTTCTTAATTAAGTCACCATTCCTCTCTTCTACACAAGTCGTGCCATTTCTGATGTTTCGGCATTTTTTGGTTTTCTTACCCCTTGTGTGTACTGATTACCCACATTTGCAGTCTATATGTGTTGTCCTAATCCATGGCTGCTCTTGTGATGTAGCGGCAGAGTGGAGTGGTTAGTGACAGGGTGGGTGGCCCTCAAAGCCTAAAACATTCACTCTCTGGTGCTTGACAGACAAATCTCCAGCCCTGTTCTCGCCGGCATTATCTACTTCCAGTTCACACCATTCATTCGTTCAACACCTTTTTTATTTTTTTGAGGGGCGTGCCTTTATACGCCAAGCACTGTGCTAGCTACTGCATTGGTCGGGAAGGAAAAGCGGTTTGTACTTGTTAAAACCTTGTGAAGGGGAACCATTTTCGTTGTAATTCAGTGGCTTTTTTGCACGAAAGAACAAATAATTCCTAAAGAAGGCCTGCCAAATTCTTGCTCTCTCGCACTTGTAGATTAGAAAATCAACAATCTATCTGCTCTTCAGTTTCCATTAAACAGGAGCATGTTTGTTTCTTTGGGAAGGCGTCCCAGGTACGGGTCTTCCTTGTTATCAGGATGTTGTAGATGAATCTTTTTGAGTCATTCAGGCACGTAAGACTGATCTTCACTATTGTTACCCACAAGGAATTCATCAGTTGGGTTATCCTCAAATCTGTGGATACATAGAGCGGGTGGAGGAGGATAGAAGAATCATTTTCAGTGAACGTGGTATCAGGTTACATTTCAGTAATGGCAACATTGGTTATTGAGAAATGTTTTCACGGAGCTCCATCATTGTAAAGGGGACTGAACTCAGTAGGTATTTCTAAAAGCTTCATCTGTGCCATTTAGAATTGTTCTGTAAAGTGTTTTTAGAGCCTCTGTAGTGATTGCTTAATTTATCCATTATTTTTGATGCCTAGCTTGTTGGTTTTTCAATATGTAATGACATTAAACTGTTTCTCAAGCTCTTTCTACAGTGCACTCATATTAGTCCCTTTCGCCCTTTTTAAAATTTAGATAGGGGATATTTTACTCCTGTTGCTGGTAGATACTGAGTTTGCGTGGCTTTCCGTTCTGGATCTGCTGAGCAACTTTTTAGCAATTTGATTTTTTTTTTTTTAATTTTAAGCTATTTTGATTGAATTTCTCTTATTTTTCTTTACTACCTTGAAATCGAACCTCCATTTATCTGCACAGTGGAAAGGACTGACCTTTAAAAAAAAAAAAAAGATTCCCTCTGGTTATTTGGGGGGGAGGGAATAAAGCACTAATCATTTTGTTATCAAAGGATATTTCTGACACATTCTTACTGTGAGTTTGCTAGTTCAGGCCAGAAGAATGTCCAACAGGAAGTAGATAATTAATCCAGACAGAATCTAGCAAAACTGAAAAGTGAGCGCCCCTTCAGGGAGCTCTTTGTGTCATTCTTTCTGTTCCTGCCTAGAAATCAATGGAGTTTGCATCAGAAGATATTGTTCCCTATAGGGAGGTAGCTCGGAAAGCTGCAACTTCTCACATGGGGGAATAAAAGAGAAACTTAAAATCCCTGGCCACTGAGTAGCGAGTCCCTTGGGTGGCTTGATAGCCTAGATCAGTCTGTTTAATAAATGCCTCTCTGTTGTTGCTTGTGTCACTTACACAGTGCTAAGCCCCTTCTATTCAGATACTAGAATTATCAGTCTGCACTACAAATTGCCAGTTTTCCAGAAATACAGAATAATTCAAAACGTCTCTGTTGTGGCTCTTTTGTAGATGGCATAGAGAGTTAGGGATTAATATGAGGGCAGAAAGTACAAATATTTTTGATTTACTGAGCCACAGTTTGGAATTTAGATACGTGCTTCTACGTTATTTGCCATGAACAGGACAGAAACTGAGCAACCGTAATACAAAGTCATTGGAATTACTGTCCTTTTGATTATAAAGGACTTTTAAAAAAGGCAACTCAGTATTTATTTCAGTTCTTTTTCTCTGACACTGCCTTGATCATAAACTAGTCTCAGACATGAAAGGACTGTAAAATTACTTAAATAAACCTGTGCTAGTCATTTTTTTTTATACTTATAACCTTTAACCCCATATTATTAGGGTAAGAAAGAGTGTTATTTTTCTCATTGTTTCTGCCCCATTGATTGTGTCTGCTTAAACTCCCTCTTATCCCCCATTCTTGTATTTTGGTAACAGAAGCATCCTGTTTTATGAATTGTGTGTGCTGAATTAGCTTAAGAGGACTTCACTGCATGATGATGACTTGAGTCCTTTAATTGTGAAGGCAGTTTCTTTTACCTTCATTATGAAAAGGGCAAATAAGGCAGTTTTCATTGCCTGAAGGTTTTTCATAAAGCTTTCCCTCTCTTGGAATAAAGCATCAGGACAAAAGGAGTAGGCTGTTCCCAGGAATTTCTAGAAATAGCTTTTGGAAGTAAAATTAGAAGATAGCTCTCTGTTCCTCTGTGAAGGAACAAAGTCATTCTTACGGCACAAGAATTAGATGCAAAGGCTTTGATTCTTTGGGGATTCGTGATTTTTTTCCCCATTGGTTATAACAGCAATGACCTTCTTTTACAGTGTGTGAAGCACGTTTGCATACAGTCGTCTCAACATTGCCTTTACTGTTAACCTTGCGCTGTATAGAGCAGGTGTTGCTACTATGATTTCCGTTTTGCAGCCGGGGAAACAGATTGAAGGAGATTAATGACTTTGCTGGAGTCACTCAGCTACCAAATGGGAGAGCCTGGGGTTTTTGACTCCAATCATGTGCTCTTTCGAGTGTACCACGCTGCCCAGGGTCTTTCTTCTTAATCTGTGCCATTTAGTGTTGCTAAGATTCTAGGGGAACAATGACAGGGCGAAGGTGTCCTTCTCCCTGAGAAACACAAACGGCAATAAAATACGCATAATGTAAGCATTTAGAATGGGATGTATTCTCCAAAACTCATAGACAAACTGAGCAACGTGTTCTGAGTAATAGGTATGTAAATATTCATATGGTATAATGTGCTTAATGTGTAGGTGTTCTATTTAATTCATATATTCTTGTTTCTTTTGCCCTTACTAGTGAATGATGGATTCAGTATTATAGGCTGATAGTTTTCCTCAGACCTTTAAGATGTTACTGCGTGGTCTCTGGTCTTGTTAATTTTGAAGTCTGTTGTTATTCTAAACTGTTCCTTCGTAGACAGTCTCTATTTTTTTTTTTTTAATTTTTTAGAAAAGATTTTACTTCCTTATTTGTCAGAGATAGAGAGCAAGAGAGTGCATAAGCGGGGGAGGGGGGAGGGCGGCAGGCAGAGAGAGAAGCAGGCTCCCCGCTGAGCAAGGAGACCGATGTGGGACTCGATCCCAGGACCCTGAGATCATGACCTGAGCCGAAGGCAGACACTCAACCGACTGAGCCACCCAGACGTCCCAACAGTCTCTATTTTTTGATAGTCTCTTTTTTTTTTTTGCCTATTTAGCTTTGACATCTCTTTGCCTTTGGTGCTAAACAGACATCTTATAATGTATATAGACATAAGCTTATTTTTATTTCTCTTGCTGATGACTTAGAGAATTAATGCCGTTCATTGACTTTGGAAATTCTTAGCCACTATTTTTTAAGTGTTTTTTTTTTTTTCTGTTCCTGTTTTTAAAACTTTTATTTTGAAATAATTTTAAACTTACAGAAAGGTTTCAAAAAATAGTACAGAGAGACATATACATAGAATGGCATATTATTTAGCAATGAAAAAGACTAAGTACCAATACATACTAAGCCATGGATGAACCTTAAAAGCAATATGCTAATTGAAAGAAGCCCATAACAGAAGACCATATATTGTATTATTTCCTTTATAGAACAGGTCTAGAAAAAGCAAATTTATAGAGACAGAAAGTAGATTTATGGTTGCCTAGGATTGGGTAGGCTGGGGGGAAATGAGGGATGAATGATCATATTGATTGTGATGATGGTCATGCAACTTTGTATCATACTGAAAACCATCGAATTGTACACTTTAGGTGAATTGTAGCACAACCATCCAATCTAAGAAATTAACGGTATAATGCTATGAACTGAATTATGGACTTTATTCAGGCTTCATAGTTTTCCCACTAAAGTTCATTTCCATTCCAGGATCCAATCCAGGGTCTCATGTTGCACTGAGTTGTCATGTTACCTAGTTCTTCCCATCTGTGCCACTTCCTCAGTCTTCTCTACTTTTCACGATGCTGATCCTTTCGAAGAGTCCTGGTTAGGTCTTTGGTAAAATGTCCTTCGATTTGGGTGTATGTAGTGTTTCCTCATGATTAGATGGAGCTTATGCATTTTTTTTGACAAGAATACTCCAGAAGTAGTATTTCTCAGTGTATCTTATCAGGAGTACATGGAGTTGATATGTTTTATTACTGGTGATATTAACCTTCATCGCTTGGTGATGTTAGCCTCAGTCACTTGGTTAACAGGTTTCTCCACATCACAGTTACTGTTCTTTCTTCTGTAATTAACCCGTTTTCGGAGGAGATACCTTGAGACTATCTAGTTGTCCTGTTTGTCCTCACACTTTTGCCCACTAATTTTAACATCCACCAACAGATCTTGTCTATGACAATTATTCATGTGGTGTTTGTCTAATGGTGTTTTTTTTTCTTTCTTTCTTTCATTGCTTCTACATTTATCAGTCGGAATTTTTCTGTAAGGAAGAGCTGTTCCTTCTTTCTTATTTGTTTATCTATTTATGCCTCTGTGGACTTAGGGGTTTTTATTTGACCATTGGGAACACTTTGAGATTGGCCCCTATGTCCTTTCAACAAGTCCACATTTTTGAACACTTCCCTACTTCTGGCACCATAAGATGCTCCAAACTTAAGTTATATTTTTCTTAGTCCAGTCCTAGAATCAACCCCTTCTCTCAGGGCCCTTCTCAAATGAATCTCCTTTAGGAACTCTTGATAAATATAAGAAAGACTACCTCTTAATGATACTACCTGACTTTGAATTTCTTTTTATGTTTTATAACTCTAATCTCTCTGGTCTATATTTAGGGTAACTTTCTATCTGTTGTGTTAATAATTTCAGTGATTATATTCTTCATTTCTGGAGATCTTATTTGGTTCTTTTCCGGATGTGGTTCTTCTTTTCCATCATGCCATATTCTTTTACTGGTAATTAAATGCCTTGTCTGAAGTCTTTTTAATTCTTACAAGTACTTTTGTGTTGCTGTTCTGTTATCTGAAGGTCTTAGATGTTTAGTCCTGCTGTTTCTTGTTTTTGTTGATTCTTTCATGTTGGACTGTGTCATAGTTTTTTGAAAAATTTTTTATCATAAACTCCTTTTTAGAGGAGCTTATTTCATTTCATTTTTCTCTGTGAACCATTTGGGTTGTGCGTTATAGGAATATCCTTTGGGAGTTATCCAGATGCCCCCTAGCTCACTGCTGTTTTTTATGTTAGTGTCTCAGCTCAGTGGTTTTTAGTCCAACCATTACACTAGGGAGTCCGCTCTTTTGAAGGTGCTGGGTTTTTTTGTGTTTTTTTTTTTTCTTTTAAGTTTATTTATTTTATTTTAGAGAGAGAGCATACACAAGTGGAGGGAGCAGAGGGAGAGGGAGAGAGAGTCTTAAGCAGACTCCCACTGAGCATAGAGGCCGTCGGGGGGCTTTATCTCAGGACCCTAAGTACATGACCCTGAGCTCATGACCTCGATCGAGATCACTACCTGAGCTGAAACCAAGAGTTGGACACGTAATCAACTGCACCACCCAGGCACCCTGAGGGTCTCAGTTCCAACTTCCTGCCTTCTATAGGGCTAAAGGCAGTGTCTCCTCTTTCCCCGTGGACATTGAAACACAAGCTATTAGGTTATGGAAACTGACAACTTTCTTACAGTTGCTCAGTGTAGTAATTTGCCTCTTTGTTTCTGGCACTAGGTAATTAACACCACCACCCTCTCCCCATGCTCCCACCCCTACCTTTTTTCCTTCTCAGCTCAGCTATATAGAGCAGAATTTCCTTCTTTATCAGTCACTTCAGGTGTGGCCCATCACATTCTTAGAGCCAGATGTCAATTTGTTTTTTGAACAGACAAGTGATTGGGTAATGAACAGTAGAGGCAGAACAAGCCCGTAAAGGCCAGGACCATGAGCCTGACTAATCTGATATAATTCAATAGATTGTACGGTCACGAGGGTAGTGGATCAGATCCACAGGGTTCCAGGAGATGGATATAGCAAGATGGTAATAGATTAAATTCAAGGAGCCCTCAGGGCCAGAAGATCTCTGCCATGTAGTGTCAAGAATAGCCCAGGGTTGGGAAGGTCCAAGAAAGCAGCCTTCTTTACTAGAGGCTTCCCTGCTTCTGATTATGGGGGCAAGCCTAGGTTTACAAGTATTCCCTGCAGGTACACCTTGCTCCCGTCTAAGGCCACACTTCCGGCTACGGTTCTGAAATAGCTTCTCCTAGTCCGTATGTACAGTACCATTTTAGGCCTTCGCTTTCAAACTTTCTACAAAGAAGACTTTTTTTTTTTTAATTTTAATTTTTATTTTTTTAAAAGATTTTATTTATTTATTTGGGAGAGAGAATGAGAGAGAGCACATGAGAGGGGGTAGGGTCAGAGGGAGAAGCAGACTCCCTGCAGAGTAGGGAGCCCGATGCAGGACTTGATTCTGGGACTCCAGGATCATGACCTGAGCCGAAGGCAGTCGCTTAACCAACTGAGCCACCCAGGCGCCCAGAAGACTTTTTTTTAAAAAGTTCTGCGAATCCTTGAATAAACTTGGAGGATGTAGCCTTCCTGCCCACCCAGCCCCCACGGAAAGGGCAAGGCCCTTTTTGTCCTTCTGTCATTGGTGGCCAGACATCCTCTTTGTTGATTTGCAGAGTGCGTCAGAGCATCTGTGACACCATACCTCTTCAAGGTAGCTTCATTTCTAGAGTATTCGAACGACAAAACTATTGTTGACCAACCTCCCCTCTGAGTTACAGTACTTTTCTTTTCCTTGCAGGGTATTTCTCTCTGGATGTCTTTCCATCAACTCACATTAGACATAGCTCAAGTGGAACTCACCATCTCCTACAAATGTGCTCCTTCTTCCAGTTTTCCCTTTTTTTTTTTTTTAAGATTTTATTTATTTATTTGACAGAGAGAGAGAGCACAAGCAGGGGGAGCAGCAGAGAGAGAGGGAGAAGCAGACTCCCCACTGAGCAGAGAGCCCAGCCCGATGCAGGACTCAATCCCAGAACCTGAGCTGAAGGCAGACGCTTGACCAACTCAGCCACCTAGGCGCCCCTCCTTCCTTTTTTTAATGTTACTTTTTATTCACCTAGGTCTTTAGTTGCAAAACCTTTCCCTTCCTGATTCATTCTCCAGGTTCATTATTTATTTGTTTGTTTGTTTGTTTGTTTGACAGAGAGAGACAGCGAGAGAGGGAACATAAGCAGGGGGAGTGGGAGAGGGAGAAGCAGGCTTCCCAGGAGCAGGGAGCCCAATGCAGGGCTTGATCCCAGGACCCTGGGACCATGACCTGAGCAGAAGGTAGACGCTTAATGACTGAGCCACCCAGGCACCCTCTCCAAGTTCTTTTAATTCTTTTATTCTCCATCTCAGATTTAGCATTCCTCAGGTTCCAGTACCATGAGTAGTTGATAAGTACTGATAATCTGTTATATTCTTATTACCATGCTAGGTGAGTGGGGAATGAGAACTATAAGACATGATCATTATCTTCAAAGAACTTAATATCTACTTGAGGAGACAACTTACGTTCACGAAAATAGTGAATAATACTAGACAGTGTATAATTAAATGCTAAATTGGATGGTGCAGAGCTTTAAGTGTTAGACGGTGGAGGAAAGAAAGGGATAAAAGGGGGGCTTGAAGTGTAAGAGAAAGCTTAATTGTGGAATTGGGGTTTGAACTGGGTCTTGAAACCCCCTCAGTTGGAATCAGATGGGCATTTAAAGTGAAGAGAAAGCACGGACAATTAGTGAGTACACTGAGCATGAGATTTGGGGAAAACATTTGAGGCTCTGTATGTGTTGGGGACCAGTGAGAAATAGGAATTAACGAGGTTGGGTGACTGCTTTAGCTTTGGCTCTAAGACTACCAGAAGATTCTTTCAAAGGTAGCATTTTAATTTTGATTGTTCCCCAGCTCAGAAACCGCTAGAGGCTTCCTTTTCTTTTTTGATTCTGATTCAAACTCATTTTGGGAACCTAGGTCCTCTCTGATCTGTCAGCCTTTTCTCACTGGTACTTTGCATACCAGTTTTGCGCCTACAACTCGCTTTCTGTTTGTTTTGACCTATGCTTTCCACTTGCTCAGGGAGTATCTACCTGATTTCTGTCTATTCCTTCTTCTAGGCCCATCTCTAGGCTTCCTGGCTCTTGATGTTCTTTCTGATGACCCCCACGCCCAGAGAGCGCTTTACTCCTTGGTTCCTCCTGAAACTCTTTGCTTTTGAACACAGTTTAAAATTTAATCATATACCTTTTGCTTCCTGATAATTTAGAATTATATACATTCTCTTCCTTTTCAGTAGGTGCTAAATTCTTTGAGATGTTAGGTTGTGTTTTATATTCCATTGTTCCTCTTGGTACTTTATGCTACTCTGGGCATATACGCGATGTTGAATTGATAGCTTTGAAAGAATTTGTTTATCTTTTGATTGCAAATACCGATGATTTGTAATATTAGTGCTACTTTGTATAAATGTGCCTACTGACATGCCTGTCACACAGTATTCCCCTTAGTAAATGTGAATTTGATAGAAATTTGTAGTGGGTCCCAAGCCAAAGAACGTTTTTCTGCTGTTTCATGGGAAGAAGAAAATAAGAGCAAAAGCATCAAATCCAAGTGTTCTGAGATACTCCTTCTGCGGTCTCCTCTTCAAGCGTCTCCTTAATCTGTGTCCTTAAGTATATATTATTAATTTATCTTTGACATCTTTTCACTTACTTCCTTATGTAGTTTTTCCTAAATAATTTATGTTTGTAGATAGAGATAAATTGTGTGCGTTAATTGAAGCTTAAGAGAAGAGATGGGAGTATTTTAGAAAGATTGATCCTTGTTAAACTCTATCTAATTGATCTATGTTGGAGCTCTTCTTGCCTGGAGTTTAAAATTTTAATAAAATATCTGTAAGTGAAGAAATCATCTGTTGTAGTTGGAATCAAATTTAAGAAGACATTTGATTCTCCAGAAAATCAGATAGTGAAATGAACTAAGAACACTTGGTTTAGAAAATTGGGTCGAGTTAAAAATAACATTTTTGTTGTGCTGTAGTTTTATTTTGTCATTTAACAGCCTCTTAAAGAATCTGAAGTGACTTTTAAAGCAAAGTTTTAAAGTGTTTTATTTATTTGGTTAGTTAGGTTAGTTAGTAAGCTCTCTGCCCAACATGGGGCTTGAACTTACGACCACCCAGATCAAGAGTTGCTCACTCTACCAGCTGAGCCAGCCAGGTGCCCAAGTTATTATTTTAAATAATACGGCTGTTCTCCTGCCTCCTTTAAATGTTTGTAAGATGATTTGAGCATGTTCAACTTATATATATTAACATGTCAATTTTCTGAATGCTGACACAATTGCAGCAGGGCTGAAAAGCTACAAAAGCTGCAGATACCTGCCTTTAGAAATGTTCTAACATTATCTTACCCTTCTTTGTTTCAGAGAATGGTTCTTCAACAACATACATAGCTAATCTAACTCGAGTGTGCACACGGGCACGCATGCATGCGTACACGTGGGAGAGTTTTAGTTCCTTGGTTAGCAAAATAAAGTAGTAAAGAAGCTGTCATGTGAGTCAGGCTGGACCTTCTTCAACCACAGTTTATATTGGTTTAAATCATTTCTTTTGAGGAGTGATACCTTACCAAGTCTTAACTTCTGGGAATGTTCTTGTTCTTTCCTGGTTTCCTTATAATGAAAGATAGTGCTCGGTACTAATGGCCTCCTATCAGTTGGGATTTTGTTAGGCATTGACTCTTTCATTTGCTTCACAGGTCGTTTGCATTCGCTCAACTTGGAACGCGCTCTCCCCAAAGCTCAGCTGTGATACAAGACCTCTCATTTTGAAGACCCTCAGTGAACTGTTTTCTCTCGTTCCTTCCTTAACAGTCAATACGGCTGAATATGAGGTACGCATTTGGAGGTCAATACATTTTCTCTTTCTACATTGAAAAGATAAGGGCTTTATAATAACTTAGGGAAAAAGATATTCATACTCTTTGTTTGCCAAAAATCCTTTAACACTTTTTGTTCTAAGGACATGATATCTTTATGGACTGCTAGGAATAGGAGACTATCCACCCTTATCAATTCTGTGTCTTTAGAGTTTTTTTACATAAAGGGTATCAAATTTTTATTATGAGACTATAGCCAAGATTTTAAAAAGTCAGTATGTAATAAATAAAATTAAAAGTCAGTATGTTAAAAATATAGGGTTTCTAAAATAATGGAATTCCTGAGGCCAAAAGTTTAAATTCATTTTATTAGTGTTTTTAGTTCTAAAAAAAATACAGACTTTAATAGGGCAGGGCAGAATCTCCCATAGTATAGACATGTCATTTGTGTTTTGCTTCTAGGTTTCCCATAAAGATTTGATTTTTACACGTTAGTTCACATTTCCTATATACATCTGTACGATGAGGGTGATTGTAAAATTGGACTATCTTAGGGGAGGAAAATAACTTTATGAGCTGCTTGGTATTTGTCATTGCAGTAAATTCAAACACTTGGTGGAAGATGCTTTGTTATAAAATCCATATATTCTGTTTAACATTTTCTGTATTATCTCTTCTTGAAATGAGTGAAATGAGCGGGTGGTGAATTCATTTATGTCTCCACTTTTGTAGCCATATTCCCACTCATGCTTACCTTTTCTCTTTTTCCATTAAAGCGCAGCGATTGATTTTCACTTGAAATCTTCGTGAACTTTTAGTTTGATTTAGTGCTTCACAGATAAACTACCTCCCCCACAAGAATCCAATAATAGTCCCTTACATGCTTTAGATTATGTGATAAGGCAGGATTATAAGATAATACTTCTTCTAATCATTCTTAATGCTGCACAGCAAATAAAATCAAATTTGTCCTTCCTGAGGATACAGTATCTGGCATCGTGCCTGGCACATAACACACATTCAGTAAGTAGTTACTGAATGAATGATTCAACCAGTATAGGATGAGTTTATTCTCATATTTGAGGTTTTGTTTTAGGGTATTAAAAAAAAAAAGAATCAGTTTGAGACTCCTAGAGTATATAGTTCACCAATAGTCTTTTTTTATGGAGACTGTTATGATATATGCACTTACGTTGTCCGAAAGTGTGCTGGGCTACTGACAAAGAGCTAAGACTAAAAGCCAAAGTGAGGACGTGTTGTGTATATCTATTTTCTGTTTTCAAGGACTGAACTCATATACCTGTGTATTGCTTGTACTTTGACTTATTCAGATTTTATTACAGGTTAATTTATGGACTGCTTTTTGTGTTGGTTTCTTTTGTTTGCTTTACCAATGGCTGTAAATGTGTGTGTGTGTGTGTGTGTGTGTGTCTTCTTCAAATTTACATTCTTGTCCACCGGTGTCTTATTTTGGTTTATCTTCATGCTTATGTTAATACTAAGGTTCCTCTGTTGCTCAGATAGACTGCTTTGGAGCCATTCTATCCATCAATTTCCTCCCAGTAAGGGAGAGCCGTTCAGTAACCATAGTCCACTTGGAAGCAGAAGTCAAGAAATGTGGAGAGAGACCTCTGTCCATCTGTCTCGTTCTGTCTGGCTGGCTCTTTCTCTGTCTCTCCCTGTTCCTCTCTTTCCCCCCATCTCCCCCTCTCTCAGCCCCAGTCCCTTCCTTTCTCCCTCCCTCTTTTCTCTCTCCCTATGTGTATTTAAATAATGTGTTCTCTGTTAACTGCTTAGAGTTTGGATATAATTTTCCCAGAGCATTCCTTTGATCATTGTTCTTCCCAGTAACCTCAGCGTCTTATGTTTGCCTAAAATGGAGTCCAACCTCTCTATACCTAACCAGTCAGGCCTTTTAGAATCCGGCCTCACTCTACCTTTCTGCCTCCTGCACTCTAGGAAAACTAAACCGTTTGGAATGTTTTTTTTCTGTCTCCAAACTTTTTTATTTCTTTTCCTCTGTGCATGTTCTTCTCTCTGTCAGAATTGCCTTTTTTTTTAATCCCCAATTTTAAAATCGGTTTTAGAAAATAATTGGTTTAATTCATCCCATTTTTTGCAAATTTTTTGTGCAAGCAGGGGTCTGTTGCTATAGACTTGATTCTTTATACTCTTCTTTATACTGTTCTAAGAACATTTATTTCTGTTTTATACTACAGGTATATGTATATATATTATTTTCCCCATTAAACTATAAGCTTGTTGCAAATAGAGACCATGTTTCAATTAGTGTATTTTCTGAATGGCTTTGCTAAGTGCTTGTACATCCATTCATTGACTCAGAATATATTTAGTGAAGCTGTCCTAGGCTTTAGAAATTCTAATACATAATAGATATTCTTTTTAAGTACCTATTATATTCCCACCACTCTTCTCATTACTTTATACCAATTCGTTCTAATATCTCATTGGAAGGTATTATTTTCATTTTAGAGCTAAAGAATCTGAGGTTTTGAGAGGTACATCCATTCATTAATTATTTATTGAGTACCTGCTACATGCCAGACAAGGAGCTTGAATAATGTTGTAGTTTCTAAACAAAGGCTGGTGTTTAAGCCCAGGACATTTAGCTCCATAGCCTCTGTTTTCTCATTACACCATATTGTCAGTCCCTGCCTTTCAAAAGCTCAAAAGTTGGCAAAAGAGTTGGATATAAGCAATAATAATTATAATAACATTTGATGAGTACGCTTAATCAGAGGGCTACGAGAGTATGGTGGTGAAAGTGACTAGCATTCTAGAAGGAATCGAATGAAACCTTACTTAGTTGGTGCTATTAGACTAGGTTCTTAAAGAATTTAAAATAATGTTGCTTTTCATTGAAGTCTAAGAATTAGAATATACAAAGACAAGGAGGTATAGAACATTCTATGACTTAGGAGGGCAAGAAGTTAGATGTGATTGAAATGAAGACGACATTGAGCCAATGTTGGAAGATAAATGGCTTTTTAAGCTCATTACTTATTAAGTATTTGTCACTTGAGGAACTGGGCTTTATGTCCTTTATTTTTCTGGACTTTATGGTCCAGGCTTTTGAAATGCAAAAGACAGTCACTGTCCTAAAGAGTGTAAATCTAGTAGGGAGTTAATGACATACACAGATAATCATACTGGATGCTAGAGTGTGCCATGGGCCATATGGCCACTTGGTGAAGGGAGTACTCTCTTCTGGGTAGAGGATCAGGAACAGTGGCACGAAAGAGGGGAGTGAAATTTGTACTAGGTAGGACTTGAGAGGTCAGCCAAAAAACGTTTAGGTTTCTAAATTTAATATTAACATACTGTGTTTAAAATGTCCATGTGTTTCCATGATGCTTCTCTTTCTGAGTATTTTCACCTTATGAATGATGGCTAAATATAGATTAAGTCAATCACTAGTGGTATACTTTTGAGTGAGTTAATTTTCACTCTTTGCTACTTTGGATTGTCCCAGTTTTGTCTTCATCTTAACAATTTATTGTGATGTTTATTGCTTTTTCAGAATTTTAAAGTTCAAGTCCTCAGCTTCCTCTGGACCCACACTCAAAACAAGGTACTATCACAAGGGTGTTAGTGAAACGGAACCAAGCTGAGAAAGAACTGTGAAATAAGACTCTTGAAATAAAAAATATAACTCGAAATGATGGCTTCATGATATTAAAAGAATTGTGACGTTAATGAGTTTAGGTTTTAGAAATTCTTCTCAATTTATGCCCGTTAACACATTTTTGTCATGAAGTGCACTTCATTACTTTGTGTTGCTTTGTGAAGCTGACAGATGTGGAGACTGCTGTCGTTGTGTCATTTTTTTTTTTTAATGGCCCTTCCCCTTTCCTGCTTTGCCCCTCCCCCGCCAACAAGCACATCAAGCAAACAGAAAGTCCAGTTCATTTTTTTTAGATATCATTTCC
Source organism: Phoca vitulina (assembly GCF_004348235.1). Classification (NCBI taxonomy): domain Eukaryota; kingdom Metazoa; phylum Chordata; class Mammalia; order Carnivora; family Phocidae; genus Phoca; species Phoca vitulina. The sequence goes on along the minus strand of NW_022589770.1, from coordinate 341,914 downwards.
AATCAAGGAGTACAGAGAGGAGGGTGTCTGTTGGTGATGTTCTACTAGACTACTAGACTCAAGAGTGTAGGAGCTGAGATTCCCAAGGGCTAACTTTCCTGGTTAGTAGCTAGAGAATCAGAACCTAATTCCAACCTATCAGACTCCATTTCCTCACACTCCTTCCCACCAACCCTATCACGTCATGGGGGACCTGAGCGATTTTGAGTTACTTTATGTTTAATGTCCAAACTAGGATAAAAATTGAGTGCTTCTGATCTCTCTATCCACTGCTGTTTCCTCTCTATTTTCAGTCGGGACACAGTAAGCAGGGCTTGAGTATCATTTCCAAAGCACTGACTCTAGAACTTTGAGGTTGGTGCGGTAAGATTTTCTTCGTTCCTCCAGAGTTGATGTGTAATGTGTATTGTTTCTTTTATTTGTCTTACCGGTACCCTGTCTAGGACCCCGTTGTGGCAAATGCCGCATATAAATCTCTGTCACACTTCAGTGCTGGAGAACACACCATTCTTCATCTGCCTGAAGAGGTAGGCCTGGGTTTTATAACTTTATTTGTATCTCCTCTCTTAGAAGATTTTTACCTGAGATGGAACTCTAAATATGTGCTCTATAAAAAAATACGAATTTATATTTATTATTTGTTTAACCTGTAAAAGACCATAGAGGTCTTAGACCTCACAGATAATGAATTTAAATCTCTTTGAGGCTGATGGAAACCACCTATGGTGCACCAAAAGTCTCTGTAGGTGACTGGGTATAGGACTGCATGCCTAGGCCCCTAGCTTATTGGTCCAGAAGATCTGTGTCCCCACAGCAACTGTTTTGCCCATTGGTATTCCATCTTGGACTTTAAATCCAAGCATGGCCTGCATCGCCTAAAGTTGGTGCAGCCTGGGGACGCCTGGGTGGCTCAGTCGGTTAAGCGTCTGCCTTCGGCTCAGGTCATGATCCCAGGGTCCTGGGATCGAGTCCCACATCGGGCTCCTTGCTCAGCAAGGGGCCTGCTTCTCCCTCTGCCTGCCTCTGTCTCTCTGATAAATAAATAAAAAAATCTTAAAAAAAAAAAAAATTAAAGTTGGTGCAGCCTGTGCAGCCAAAGATCCTTATTTGTGATACAAAATTGAGGTGCCCCATCCAGAGAAAATCTATTCCTTAGTTTAGTATAAAAAGACATAGGTTAGCCCCAGGGAACTGGATGAGGAAAGTATCGCTCTTTTAAGGGTTAACACATTGTGGGACACTATCTTGGTTTTTTTTTTTTTAATTTATTTTATTTTTTTAAGATTTTATTTACTTATTAGAGAGCACGCACAAGCAGGGGGAACGGCAGGCAGAGGGAGAAGCAGGCTCCCCGCCGAGCAAGGAGTCTGATGCGGGACTTGATCGCAGGACCCTGGGATCATGACATGAGCCAAAAACAGATGCTCAACCGACTGAGCCACCCAGGCGTCCCAAAACTGATTAAAAACATACAGCCTTTTCTAATATCTACTGAACAGAACCAGCTTTAAATTATTCGGTTATGTTAACGAGCTAAGTGTACGATTTCACATTTCGTGTTGCTGCTAATTCAAATGCATACAAATGTTTGAGTGCCTCTAGAATGTAAGGCAAACATTGTGTTAGAAGTTATGTGAAATGTTACCCAGAATCTGTGCTTAGGTCAAATGGCTTAAGAAGTTTTGATACAAATTTCTTGGTACCCTAAGGCATTCAAATGGGTTGACTTTTTCTTTGGGATTGAGTTTACACAGATGTTAGATGCCAGTAGGAACAAGGCAGACTTGTGTTGAATGACTTGAATTGGAGGGACTGATAAAAGGCTCTTGTGAAACCAAATCCTAAGTCAGGCAGGATTTCTCATGTTGAGGATGCAGACACAGAGTGGCCAGCTTGTTGTGTGGTTATCACAATGAGAGGTATTCTGTGACTCATAACATTAAAAAAGATGGCACTCAGACTGCACTATGGTGACTAGCAATACTTCTTTAAAAAAAGGAAAAAAAAGCTACCTGTAAATTTTGTATGGAAACTACCAGTAAATTGGCTACAACATCTGCAGAGATACCTTTTATTATTATTAATTTAATGAGCAATTGCTAAGTTAGATCACAGCATAATAATTACCTTACTTTTAGCTATTATTCATGAAATATTCCCTCTGGAGTAGTAGGTTTCATTAAATAACTCCCACATATTCTTTTTTTTTTTTTTTTTTAAGATTTTATTTATTTATTTGATAGAGAGAGACACAGTGAGAGAGGGAACACAAGCAGGGGGAGTGGGAGAGGGAGAAGCAGGCTCCCCGCAGAGCAGGGAGCCTGATGTGGGACTCAATCACAGGACCCTGGGATCATGACCCAAGCCGAAGGCAGTCGCTTAACCGACTGAGCCACCCAGGCACCCAACTCCCACATCTTCTTGACTGTTTAGTCTCTACCTCTTTACATATTGATATGTTTATATCTGTTCCTACTTTGGTGGTTCTATTCAGTTTCTGATTGTGTTTTTTAGTTTATGCTCAGGTAAGTGCTCTGCTCAGGCAGATATTAAATACTTTTTTTTTTTTAAAGATTTTTTTTTAAATTTATTTATTTGACAGAGAGCGCGAGGGAGCACAAGCAGGGGGAGCAGGAGAGGGAAAGGGAGGAGCAGGCTCCCCGCCAAGCAGGGAGCCCGACGCAGGGCCCGATCCCAGGACCCTGAGATCATGACCTGAGCCGAAGGCAGACGCTCAACCATCTGAGCCACCCAGGTGCCCCCAGATATTAGATACTTTCTTAATCTAATTCTTCAATATTCTCTGATCCCTGAGGAGCCATAAATACAGCTCTTTATACCTTCCAACGTAAAGGGTAGTGATAGAGTTAGGTTTCTATATATGCTTGGGTTTTCAACTTTAGAATGTGAAGAACTATAAAGGAAATCTCTAAAATTTATCCTTTTTCTGCCACGCTTCTCAACCTTTTTGCTACCCTTACCCCCTTCTGGGATTCGGCTTATTCCTCAGAGTAACAATGGCTCACTATAGTGGATATTCTCAATTAGGTTTAAGATGAGGGGACATAAGTGATTTAAAAGAGTCCATCTTTGACCTCCAGTTTCTGATATAGACAACCTGCCTCCTCATGGAGAATTATTGCTTCCAGGACTGCACAATGCATTCTTCTTCTTTTTGTTGATGACTGAGTTTCCCTTTGGCTGTTTGAATACCTAAGGACTAAAAAGTCCAACAAATGGTCAGTGTGTTCATATCCCAAACAAGCCCCCAAAAGCTAAGGATACAACTGAGTCAGGTCCCCACCTCCGTCTGGTAGTTGATAGCAGTGAGTTCATCTTCTATAAAACCGTATTTTCAATGATTTGAAAGTCCCTGCCAGGTAGGGTCTTTTACAGTGTAAAAAACCAAGATTCTTCCTTGTTGTCAGAGATGACTCACTCTGCACCAAGGCTTACTCACAAAACTGAAGTTACCTCTGTACCTTTCCAGTAAAAGTACATCCACATTCTGTGGGTTTGTGGAAACTTGTGAAATATCTTTTAATGAGAGTGCTGTGAATTTCAAATAGAAAGAAACAGCAGAAAGATACATTGTATCCTTATCAACATTGCTACTTTTATGGATAATTCAGCTACTTTTGTAAGTACTAGGTCTCTTTAAATTTACTAAAGATAGATTTCTTTGTTCATTGTTGACCAATGCATCAATTTAAGCTGTGAAACTTGTTGAAAGCTCACAGGTTAATAGAACAAAAGATGTTAGGGGAGTGGCAGATATCAGTTAGGGTTGAATGAAACATTACAGGTAAGGTAGGATGGAAAATGTCAATCATTAGTAGAGCTGAATAAGATACCATGTGAGTTAGGGAATTTGAATATCAATTAACTCATGTTTCTTGTCATTGGTTTGTTATTAGGAAGTTCTGTGGGATTATTAATGATAGACACTTCACACTTGCATCGGTTTAGCAATTATTTATTGGACATACACTAAGTACTAGGCCATTTTATAATCTGGGAATGTTGAATGAATCCATATGTTTTGTTGGTTGGTAAAAGCGTCATTGTTAATCACTTGAAACATGCAACTCTAAAGTTGGTCAAAAAGTTTCAGGGGACTTTTTTGAGGACTTGTTGATTCCAATATTAAGAAATGGACACAAATGATTTTTCTCCTTTAGTTTGTATTTTTTTGTTCTGCTTAGCTATTTATCCTTCTCCTCTGCCTTCTTTAATGTCCCCCCAACCGAATAAAACAAAACACACAAGAACAAACAAAATACAGAGAATTGATATTCTGGTGAAACAATCAGTAATGGATGAACCTTTACGTAGAAGATTCATTTTTGTCTCTCACTTGGGTTCATTAAAAAAATATTTAGTTGTTTAAAAATTAAACTTTTTATTTTAGAGATCTTAAGATAGATTGTGTTATTGATTTCTGGAGTTAATTTTAGAAGTGAGTAATGTAAGAGAACTCATTATGTATCCTGGGTTGGTATTAATATGGTGTAACCTGTTTGGCTTTCATTTAAGTGAATGTCACTGCATTCATCAGAAGCTGTTTCTCTTTTTAAATAAATTTATGCGGATACTTGATGTGTTCTAAATAAAATCCTGTGTTTATGCACAAACTCCTGGATTTCCATAGGTTATACACTAGAAAATACGGTTAAAAGGTTATCTGGCTCAGAACCCGTAGAGGAGGCATTTTGTAGGATAAGCTTTCCAATATTCAATTTGAAGCAGATTCTAAAAGTAATTTATCATTTTCTCTTTGGCTCTCCACTTAAGTTTTTTCAACAAAGCTTAGCTATAATTGGAAGGGTGTAGTTGTGTGTGTATGTACATGTGTGTGCACGCGCGCGCGTGTGTATGTATTTTAAATATGTGTGCAGTTTTCCTGGATGTTTTAGTAGCTAATGTAATATAATTACCAAAATGTTATAATTTTAAAGGTATTCTTTTACATGACGTCTCTTGATTTTTCTTAGTTGTGCGCACATTCATCTTATTCAGTCGTTACACACAAAGCAAGTGAAAAGCCTGGGGCTAGCATAGAGAAGCTGGAACAAATATTTCTTTAAGGGGTGAGCAGAGGAAGAGGGAAATGTAATGAAACCAGGGTCCAACAATAAGTGCTAATATGTTCAGGAGAATTAACTCGCCTTTGAAGACACAAATCACACCATTCTAAGTCGGCAGAGTATATCAGCTATTCTTAAATGACAGTACATCTGTAGTTTCTTTGTTAAAATATATGCATATGTAAGATGCAGACATACGCTCTTTACCACATGGCAGATAAATTAATATAGGCATCCAGTTATGTGAATGTAAAATTAGACACCATAAGATGAGTGGATCGTTACTTTTTATTTCCAACCTAGTAGGTCTTTCTTTATCGTTTCTAAGAAATATTGATGGCTTGGGTGCTGTGACTCATTTTAAGTAATTTAGGTTGACCGAACTGAAAGACTGGGCGGGCTAAAATAAGTGCAAAAATAATCCTATCCCTTTTACATTAAATAATTCTGGAATTGGAAGCATTTGGTCATTTGCCATAGTTCCTACACCAGTTAAGATCCCTCTGAAGGTGGTGACAGCTTCCGGCTTCCACTGCCCCCCTCCCTTTTCCTCTACCACCTCCTTCTTATAACTTGCTTCCTTCCAACCTTCCTCTTTCCCTTCTTCTGTTCTTATTCAGCAGCTTTATTGAGCTATGATTCTCATTCCATATAATTCACCCATTTAAAGTGTACAATTCGGTGATTTTAGTATATTCAAAGATCTGTGCAACTAATCACAGAGCAACCACAATCTAATTTTAGAACATTTTCTTAGTAGTCAATCCCCATCACCCCTTTCCCTTCCCACAGCCCTAAGCAACTGTTAATCTACTTTCTGTCCCTCAATTTGCCTAACCCAAACCTTTCCTATAATGAAATCACATAGTATGTGGTCTTTTGTGACTGGCTCCCTTCATTTAGCATAATGGTTTCAAGGTGCATTCATCTCTAGCACGTATCTGTACTTCACACCTTTGTATGACTGAATAATAAAACATTGTGTAGATATGCCACATGTCGTTTACGTATTTATCAGATCATGGACATTTGAGTTGCTCCCATTTGGGGGCTATTATGAATAGCGCATTCACACATGTATGCAAGTTTTTACGTGATTGTATATTTTCATTTCTCTCGGTTCTAGAGCTAGGAGTGGAATTACTGGGCCATGCGGTAACTCTGTTGAACTTTTTGAGAAACTGCCATACTGTTTTCCAAGGGGGCTGAGCCATTTTATATTCCCGCCAGCAGAGTAGGAGTGTTCTGATTCCTCCATATCCTCACCATCCCTCTGAATTTTCAGGGTACTTTACATGTTTGCCTCTGTCTACCTTCCAGCTCCCCAAATCTCCCGCCATTTGTACACAGGGTGTATGTCAGAGCTTGCGGTGCGTGGATACCCTGGTGTGGTAGCTGGCGTTACCCGTGGAGTCTCGGGCTGTAAACATTGTTGTCTGTTTCCCCCTGTATGCTCTTCAAATATTATTTTCAATTTGTACTATGATGTGTAAAAAGGAAGCAAGGCAAACAAAACCAGGACCAACTCCTTTTGTGGATCTTCTTAGGCAACTGGGACTGGTTAGGATCTCTAAAATAACTCCTGATGATACTAAACCTGGCCAATTCACAGTATGTACACAGACCAGAGACACTTGGAAAACCCCTACTTGTGAGAGCTGAAAGGGTTGGAAATGTGCCCAAGTTTCTCCAGTAAGCATTGATACCCACAAATGCTATCTTGCCCTATGTGGAGCATACATTATTGTTATCTCTGTAATTATGGCTGGCTCAGTCCTCTGAGAATTAGGTACTCAATATTGAATCAGAATTAAATCATGTCTTGGAAAGTGCTCGGGTAGTCAGGTTGCTTTTATTCCTTCACTAGTGAAGAGAACACTAGTTATGGTTGAAAGGCTTCATTGGATTTGAGGTTATTATACTTAAGAGAAGCATTTCCTCTCTGTTTTCTTTTATCCCCCTGCAAGAATCCTGACTCAGTGCAGTTCCTAAATGGAACAGTGCTTTGGGGACCTATGAAGAAGGCAGTCTGCAGGAATTGTTAATTATTTCTAAAAATAACTCCGGGAGACAGGCTAATGGTAATGACTGGGTTCTGGCACTTTATGGTTATAGCAACCACTTCTATATATTTTGATTCCTCCCCTTTTGCTTAATTATCTCCATGTGGGCATTGTGATGGTGTGTCATTGAAAGTATTACAAATTTAATTAATTGCTTGACAGTTGTATCTTGTAGAAACTGCAATAGTGGTAATCTTTTTACATTTAAAAATTTTTGGTTCAAACAAACCTAAATTTTTGGTTCAAATAAAACCTTCAAATTGCAAATTAGACACAGTAAAGTATAGCTACCAGTTACAGATTTTAGTGTTTTTATATTCTATAGCAACAAACTGCCAAGTCTAAACGAAAGTCAACTAACGCATTCTGTCCTTTCCTGATCTCTAGTATATATTCTACTGGAAGATTTTAAGCTTTGCCGTAGAGATATGGCTAGAATCAGAAGTTAAAAAAAAAGTATTCCGACAAGGCAAATATTTAATTACAAACCATAGAAGTTCAATATATTGAATGTGTCAGTGTTTGCATTTTATTGTCAGATGGCGTAAAATTTTATTAGTGTTCTATAATAATCATTGCTTACGCTGGCTTATGGTAATTTTCTTAGTATATTACCATTAGTTCTTTACATGGATCTGGGATTGTATCTACTAAGATAGAGTTTATCATTCAGTTAATCTGAAAATGAATAGATATTTTAAAATTAATTTTCAATGGTCTTTTGACATTACAGTGCAATGAGTCTAACTCAGTTTTTAAATCTCGACATAAAAAGTGCAAGGAAAAGATTTTACATAATGTTTTATATTGCCTTCTCTGTCATTTCAGATAAGACCCGAAATCCCTACTCCCGATGAGCTAGATGAAGACGAAGATGATGAGGGCGATGAGAAGGATGTGGATCTTTCTATTCCTGGCTCTTGCTATCTCAAACTGTTGTCACTTACTGCTCCTTTGGTCTTACCAGGTGACTCCTATATAGTGGCAAGGAAGCCAGCATTTTTCAGGGATTTTACCTGTCTGATTGTGTTCTTTTGTGATGTGTACGTATGATAGCTTACTTTAATTATGGCTTACTTTCTGTCTGAAAGGCATGACGTATCCATCTGTTGTAGAGGGACTGCTTGAGGTAGTGATGGTGTTCAGAACGCACTGAAAAGCATTAGAGTCGAAGAAAATTGAACCAGAAAACTAGTTTAAACAACCATTTTCAGCGAGAAATTAAAATTCATTTCAAAAGCTATATTCTACGAGACCAATTCACAATGGGACTTTAAGTCGCTGGCTCCAATAATAGTTCTTTATTCTATAAGCTAAATGAAAAGATGGTTAGACTCTTAAGAGACTTACTGGGTACTTTCATTTATGAATTTATTCTTTCTTTAGAATTATTCCAAAGATGGTATCAATATTTGAGAGCTGCAAATTAATGGTTTAAAAAATGGATTAAATTGTTTGATCATTCCATTTTGATAAAAAGCTGACAGGACCTTGACATTTAAAGAAATTATTCTAATTATATCTAATTATTCTAATTCAGTCTTAGCCAACATCTTGCCGAGCGTGCATCTATTACCTTGTTCTGTCCCAATTCTACCTTAAATATACATGGATGTGTAAAGTCAATTTCTGAAAATTAAGTTCAGTACACTCAAGAAATGTCATCTGGTCAATCATAATCTCAATATCCTATACTGGGGACATTTTTTCCCTTGGTTTCACCCTACATAGAGATTTCCTGAGGAATTCAGACAAATATATATTATCTAGTTTTAGACAAAGCTCCTGTCCCTTCCTTTTCTCTTGATGTCCAGAACAAGCCTTAAAGATTTATTCCCTGGTCCTCTCTTCTGTTCTTCCCCACTTCCGGAAAGCTCTTCAGAGTCTAGGACCCCTTTGCTGTTTTAATAGTCCTAGGAAGGAAATAACTGTTATCCAGAGTTCCTCCTGTATCCCAAAATCGCCTTAGAGGGAAAAGTTCTTTTGGGCTTTTTAAATGACGTTGTTCCCCTTTCTCCACACCCTCTCCAACATTTGTTGTTTCTTGCCTTGTCAATTTTTGCCATTCTAACTGGTGTAAGGTGGTATCTCAGTGTGGTTTTGATTTGAATTTCCCTGATGGCTAATGATGTTGAACATTTTTTCATGTGTCTGTTAGCCATTCGTATGTCTTCTTTGGAGAAGTGTCTGTTCATGTCCTCTGCCCATTTTTTGACTTGATTATTTGTTTTTTGGGTTTGAGTTTGAGAAGTTCTTTATAGATCTTGGATACCAGCCCTTTATCTGTAGTGTCATTTGCAAATATCTTCTCCCATTCTGTGGGTTGCCTCTTTGTTTTGTTGACTGTTTCCTTTGCTGTGCAGAAGCTTTTTATCTTGATGAAGTCCCAATAGTTCATTTTCGCTTTTGTTTCCCTTGTCTTTGGAGACATGTCTTGAAGGAAGTTGCTGTGGCCGATGTTGAAGAGGTTACTGCCTATGTTCTCCTCTAGGATTTTGATGGATTCCTGTCTCACATTGAGGTCTTTCATCCATTTAGAGTTTAATCTGACATGGATGGAACTGGAGGGGATTATGCTAAGTGAAATAAGTCAAGCAGAGAAAGACAATTATATGGTTTCACTTATATGTGGAACGTAAGGAATAGCATGGAGGACATTAGGAGGAGGAAGGGAAAAATGAACGGGAGAAATTGGAGGGGGAGACGAATCATGAGAGCCTATGGACTCTGAGAAACAAACTGAGGGTTCTAGAGGGGAGGGGGGTGGGAGGATGGGGTAGCCTGGTGATGGGTATTAAAGAGGGCACGTATTGAATGGAGCACTGGGTGTTACCCGCAAACAATGAATCATGGAACACTACATCAAAAACTCATGATGTAATGTATGGTGACTAACATAACATAATAAAAAATAAATAAATAAATGATGTTGTTCCTAGTGACGTGGGTCCGTCCCTCCAGTCTTGTATTGGAAAAAGGAGAAGGGGTGGTCAAGGCATGCTGTTGCTTCTCTCCTCTCAGGATGTGGCGGCCAGTAACCTGTTCTTCTGCGTCGTTTGTTCTTGTGCTTTGTTCAAGTGCCTTTCTCTGAGAAAGAAGGGGAGCCTTTGAGTTCAGCGACTGTATCTGTTTGAGAAAATTCAGTAATTAGACTCAGCTGAGGGTGCTGTGGATGCTGTGTCCGGCAAACCGTGTCCCCGTGGGCAAAGTTCTCTCTCTTTCTGTGCCTCACTTCCCCTGCAATGACCGGACTAGTCAAAAAAGAACCAGGGGAAAGCACGAGCCTTAGGAATATGTGCCCTAAAATGTATGGGGTGGAGAGTATAGATGAGATCTCTAGTGCCAGAAAGCCAGAAAACCCAGTTGCACCGAGTGTGAGTGAATCCTGGTCGTTTTCTTCTCTTCTCGCCTTTTAAGTAGATGTAAAAGCAGCTGCAGCGTGAATCCAGTAATTTGCGTTATTTTAAGTGGGGATGTTCCTGGTATTTATTTACTTTTTATTTTGACAGAATTTTAGACCTAAAAGAAGTTGCGAATACACTTTAGAGCGTTCCCGTGTACTTTTACCCCGCTGCACAACATCTCACATACCTTAGTTCGTTATTACAACCAGGAAATTCCCATGGGTACAAAGCAAGTAACCAAAGTATAGACCTATTAGGGTTTCTCCCGCTGTTGGTGGTGTTGTTTTCCATATAGTATATACACTTTTTGGTTTAACTTTTTTTTTTTCACTCAGCATAATGTCTTTGATATTTATCCAAATACTGGCCTATCTCAATTTTTTTTTTTATTGCTGAGTAGTATTCCACTGTGGTATGTACCACAGTTTGTCCACTCACTTTTTAAAGGACATTGGGGTTGTTTTAAAAATTTATATCTAAGACCCTGTTCTACAAATTTTCAGCTCTTTTAAATTCTCACCTGGTCATCTGGAGGTACAGGGCCAGGCTCAGAAGCAGCAGAAAAATTCCTAGTTGCTGGCTTAGTGGTTGGGGAAAGATGGTGCTGTATGTATCGCTTGTACTCATGGTATGTACCCTCATTGAAACTGTTCTCGGGTCTGGAGTTAATTTGAGAATCCTTAGCTCTCTGAAGAGCTTGACAAGTAGACAAATTTGCATTCCGGAGTTAGTGTATGTGCAGATGTGTACTTACCTCCTGATGTGTGTGAGCTTTTTGCCAAAATAGAATCCCTTCGGAGAAAGCGTGAAATTATCTTCTCTCACCATAGCTCCTCTGTCCTCCCGAACATGATTCTTTGCTACATTCTGAAAAGTCTGTACTTAACACTCAGTGTGAAGCGGTCACACATGCGCATGCATATTGGATGCAATTGGATGTTACTCATTTCTTTCATTTAGATGATGCATCGATCAGGGTCTTGAAAGAAAAGGCACATTCAGATGGAGTCCAGGGACTCTTGACAGTTGTGTGGTCAGGGCTGAAGGAAATTCACAAGCAGTGGTGTCTCATCCCAGAGTGGTTAATGCCTCTGGGCCTGAAGAGGTAAGGAAGGGGCATAGCAGTTTGGAGAATTAGGGAGAGCATCTGTGTCATAATTAGTGCTGCCTAAGGGGGGCCAGGGCCTGCAGAAGAGGGATGCAGGCAACTGGTAGCAATCCTGCAGGAGGGGGTCTGGGGAATACATGCCCTGACCTCACTCTGTTTCCACCCTCTGGCCTCCTGCAAGTGTCTCCCATTGGATAAAGCCAACTGGAAGCCAAAGCACAAGGGAGCCTGTGGATGCAGTTGTTAAAGGTCATTCTTCCAGGTCACTGAGCAGGGTTGAGAGGGCAGAGGGTGGGTCTGGAGGGGTAAATGGAAAACATCCCACACAGGTGTTCTCCGGCCTGTGAATGGAGAAACATGGTCGCATCTGCGAAGGTTCTATATAGGAATGACAGACCTGGGCACATAATAGATACTCTACTGAGCACTCGCTGCCTTTAATTTAATCATGGTCATTTAACACAGACTTTTCAATCTACTAAGAATGAAATTCCAGTTTCGTCAGGTGGACCCTTCTTTTTTGTTCCTATGAGAGGCACATACAGTGGTTTTCTTTTTTGTTTTCCACACATTTGTTTAGCTTTCATGTGTTTGTTGTTTTTGTTTCTGCATTGGCAACCTCTAGTGGTCCTTGGAAAAATAACACTTGAATATGAACCTATAGTCTTATCAAGTATTTTGTTTGGGCATCCTATTGTCTTCTGAGCCCATATTTCTGTCTATAATAAGTAGAAATGTTAAGCAATAATGTTATTCCGTGTGTGGTGAAAAATCGCTGGAGGATGTTAGAGAAGGCAGTCACATAAAATCCTGGCTTTGGGCAGAGGAGGGCTCGTGGGGGTGGTCCTGAGGAGAAGACGCCAAGAAGCTAGTTTTTAAATTTGGCCCGATGAAGAAGAGAGAAGATAATAACTGGCCAAGTAGCAGCGAAAATGGAGAGAAATGGATGGATCTGGGATATATTTTTGAAGGCAGATCTAGAAGGATTTGCTGATGGATTACTTGTGAGAAGTAGGAGAAAGAGAGGAATTAAGAATGTCTCTGTTTTTAAGCTTGAGTAACTGGGTGCCATATTCTAATTTGGGAAGACTAAGAAAGGGATGGGGATCAAGAGTTCCCTGTTTACTTTGTGAAGTTTGGTTTGAAATATTGCTCTATGTCTGTGTACCTGTGTGTGTATAAGTATATACGGCAAGTGTATGTTTATATACTTACATATATATGTATACAGCAAGTATATATATACTCACACACACACACGCATATATGAGTTAAGAATGAATGATTGATTCTCTCCTAACATACTATATTTACTCTACTTCTGATTTCCTTTCATCTCTTTCAGCTTTGGAGGAATTTTTTACATCTCTTGTGAAGCAGGAAATGGTGAATATGCCCCGAGGAGTGTATCACTCTGCATTAAAAGGAGGTGTCCGGTCAGACCAAGGAAAAACTGTAGCAGGAATCCCCAATTTTATATTGAAAATGTATGAAACCAATAAGCAGCCAGGTCTGAAACCTGGCCTTGCAGGTAAGTATAGTACATAGTATCAAGGTACAGGTTTTTTTGCTTTGTTTTGTTTTGTTTTGCTTATCACACACTGAGCATTTTATTTATTTGTGTGTGTGTGTGTGTGTGTTTATATTACTAAATACTTAGGATTTTTTTTATTAGCATATAATGTATTATTTGTTTCAGGGGTACACAGTTCACAGTGCTCACCATAGCACATACCCTCCCCAGTGTCCATCACCCAGCCACCCCATCCCTCCCACCCCCCTCCCCTCCAGCAACCCTCAGTTTGTTTCCTGAGATTAAGAGTCTCTTATGGTTTGTCTCCCTCTCTGGTTTCGTCTTGTTTCATTTTTCCCTCCCTTCCCCTATGATCCTCTGTCTTATTTCTCAAATTCCTCATATCAGTGAGATCATATGATACTTGTCTTTCCCTGATTGACTTATTTCACTTAGCATAATACCCTCTAGTTCCATCCACATCGTTGCAAATGTCAAGATTTCATTTTTTGATGGCTGCATAATATTCCATTGTGTGTGTGTGTGTGTGTGTGTGTGTGTGTGTGTGTGTGTATGAAGGTGTAGGTTTTTAATGTAAGGATGTAACTTCCACTTCCAAGACCGATGTGATAGGTCATGGCAAATCACCACTGCTGCTGACATTTTGACACAACTGGACAAATGACCAAAATAAACCACATTTTAAAGGTATCAGAGAACTGTAGAAGCAAAGACAGGTAGACTAAAACTACAGAATGGGGAGAAAGAGCATTTTAGGACTGTGCCCCCACTGCCCCATGGGAGATAGTCACTGATTTTGGTTGTGTGCTAGGATTGGGGCTTGGCCCAAGAAGAGGTCTGTTGGAGTATAGAGGAACCAGTGGAGCTTTTAGTGGTTTCATGGGTTTAGAGTGATGGGATGGCTCATTTTCTATGTCAGTTTGACTGGGCTAAGTGATACTCAGATAGCTGGTAAAACATTACTTCTGGACGTCTTTGAGTGTGTTTCCAGAAGAGGTTAGGATTTCAATCAGTAGACTGAGGAAAGAAGGTCACTCTCACCAATGTGGGTGGGCAACATCCAATTCACTGATGGCCTGACTAGAGAGCTAGAAGAAGGGTGAATTTGCTCTTTCCTTAGCTAGGACATCCATCTTCTCTGAATTACATTGAATTACTGAATTACACCACCAGCCTTCCTGGATCTCCAGCTTGCAGACAGCAAGATCATGGGACTTCTTAGCCTCCATAATCTTGTGAGCCAATTCCTATAATAAATCTCCCCATATATAGAGAGAGAAAGGTGGAGGGGAGTGGGAGAGGTGGGGAGAGAGAGATTGAGATTGAGATTCTGGTTCTCTGAAGACTCTGACTAATAGAGGTGAGAAACTAGAGATTTTTCTCACAAGCTATCTGACTGAATTTTGAGTTTGCACGGAAAGTTAAAGAACTAGGCTGGTGCTTCTGAGAGGCGAAGTGAAATCTCCAGCCTCCCTGTGCTTAGGAGCTAGGAGAGTGGGCCTGAAAACAAAGCACACGAGTAGTGAATTGATACTGAAGAGTTACACCTCTTTTCACCTGGGGGCACCTACTTAGTCTGGCCTCAACTGGAGACTGAAATTCAGGCTTGACCTTAACAAGAGGCTGGTGCAGGAGGCAGAGAAACCAACAGAGACCTTGTCATTCATATGGTGTCTGAGTGGTAAAACTGGGGACTTGTGGGACCTCAGACACATAGCCTATTTCTCCCTCAAGATACTTGTCAAATTTCTAAGGTTTATGGGATGGGAGGTTAAAGAGCTAAACTGAAAACTTCGGAGGACACATCTGAAGCTCTCATAAGCTTTCCGTATTGAGGAGACCAATTAGGATGTCAGATGAAAATCTTGGGGGAGGCATGCCCTAGGAACAGGGTTGAACCAGAGGGAGACTGAGATTTACCAAAGCTATAATCAAGCCTAACCCAGTTCAATCTCTGATTCAATTTAAATCAGTCCTTTGTTCTATCTACCTGAAAGAGGGGAGGAGAAACTCCTCTCTGAGTAAAAAAAATAATATCATTTAGGTTTTCTGTGCTTCCTTTGTATACTGTCCAGTATTCAATGAAAAGGGATGTATGAAAAAGAAAAAAGCTTTGAAATGAAGGGGACATTTCATGGAGATAAAGAAGTCATTCCATTAAGAAATTATCACAGTTCGGGCGCCTGGGTGGCTCAGTTGGTTAAGCAACTGCCTTCGGCTCAGGTCATGATCCTGGAGTCCCGGGATCGAGTCCCGCATCGGGCTCCCTGCTCAGCGAGGAGCCTGCTTCTCCCTCTGACCCTCCCCCCTCTCATGTACTCTCTCTCATTCTCGCTCTCTCAAATAAATAAATAAATCTTTAAAAAAAAAAAAGAAATTATCACAGTTCTAATCAGTGTACACAAAATAGCATAATTTTTAAAATATATGAAAAACATTCACAAAACTAAAAAAAGACAAAATGGACAAACCTACCAGAAGGAAGGTGGGTGGGGGCCTGGCTTAATAGGTGATGGGGATTAAGGAGTACACCTGTTGTGATGAGAGTCAGGTGTTGTGTGTAAGTTTTGAATCGCTCTATTGTACACCTGAAACTAATATTATACTCTGTTAACTAACTGGAATTTAAATTAAAAAAAATGGACAAACCTACAATAATAGTGGGAAATGTTAAAACAGTTTTTTAAAGATTTTATTTATTTATTTTTGAGAGAGAGAGATTGAGCACAAGCATAGGCCAGGGGGAGGGGTAGAGGGGGAAGCAGATGCCCCACTGAGCAGGAAGCCTGACATGAGACTCGATCCCATGACCTGATCTGAAGGCAGACACTTAACTGAGCCACCCAAGTGTCCCTAAAAAATGTTTTAAAGTGAGATACCTGGGTGGCTCAGTTGATGAGATCAACATAATCTTGATACTGAGTACAAGAAGGGAATATTATAAAGCAGTCTTTTCCATTATGCAAAGTTGTAAAAATACCCAAAAAATATATTAGAAAATTGAATTTAGCAATACAGAGGATAATACATAACAACTAAGAGAGGTTAATTTAATGTTTGAAAATCAGTATATTAATAGAAAAAGGCAGAACAATCTTTAGATGATCTCAATAGATGCAGAAAAAGCCTTTGAAAAATTTTGTTCCCATTCATGATACAAAAAAGACTGTCATTAAACTATGAATGGAAGGGAACTTTTTAAAATTCTCATAAAGAACATCTACAGTGCTGTCTTTGTACTTCATACTGAGATATTGAAACCTTTACTCCTGAGATTGGGAAAAAGATAGGGATGTTTGTTATAAGCACTATTTTTCAGTATTGTAATGAAGACTATAGCTAGTGTAATAAGCCATGAAAAATAAATAAAAGTCATAAGGATTAGAAAGGAAGAGGTAAAATACTAATTATTTGCAGGCAAAAAATTAGCCATTAAAATAGTCATCAGTGGGATGCCTGGCTGGCTCAGTTGGTAGAGCATGCAACTCTCAAACTTCAAGCCCCATGTTGGGTGTAAAGCTTAGCTTAAAAACTTTTCTTTTTTTTTAAGACTTTATTTGTTTGAGGGGCGCCTGCGTGGCTCAGTTGGTTGGGCGACTGCCTTCGGCTCAGGTCATGATCCCGGGGTCCTGGGATTGAGCCCTGCATCGGGCTCTCTGCTTGGCGGGAAGCCTGCTTCTCCCTCCCTCATTCCCCCTCCTTGTGTTCCCTCTCCTTGTGTTCCCTCTCTCATTGTCTCTCTCTCTCTCTGTCAAATAAATAAATAAATAAAAATTTAAAAAAAAAGACTTTATTTATTTGAGAGAGAGAGAGCACAGAGGGAGAGGGAGAGCGAGAGGGAGAAGCAGACTCCGTGCTGAGCAGAGAGCCGGATGTGGGACTGGATCCCAGGACCCTGAGATCATGACCTGAGCTGAAGGCTGACGCTTAACTGACTGAGCCACCCAGGGGCCCCTGTAAAGCTTAGTTAAAAAAAAAAAAAATTCATTAATGATTACTCAATTAAATAGTCATTATTTGTAGACGATTGTATAATACATGGAAAATCCAAAATAATCTACAGACGAATTAGGATTAGTAAATGAATTCAGCAAGGTTACTTATACATACAAAGGTCAACATACAAATCAATTATATGTTTTTATATACCATAATAAAAAAAGAAATTAAAAGATTGTACCATTTATAACAGCACTGAAAAATATTAATTACCTAGGATAAATTTAACAGAATGCATAAAACCTTTACACTGGAAGCTACAAAATATTATGGAGAAAAAATTAAAGACATCCTAATAAATGAAGTGATATACAATGTTGATGGACTAGAAGACTCTAGTTTGTAAAAATGTCAATTCTCTTAAATTAATGTATAGATTCATTCCAGGCCCTAGCAATATGACAAGCTGATTCTAAAATTTGTGTGGAAATGGAAAGGCCAAAATTAGCCAAAGTAATGTTGAAGAACAACACCAAAGTAGGAGGATATACATTACCAGATATCAAGACCTATCAGAAAGCCACAATAATTGAAAATGTGGTATTGGTGCAAGGATAGACAGATTGACCAATGAAGAATATAGAATGTCCAGAAACAGACCCACATATCAAGGTCACCAGATTTCTTACCTAGGTGACCCTGCAATGCTGTGGAGAAAAGGGATGATCTTTTTTTTTTTTTTTTAAAGATTTTATTTATTTATTTGAGAGAGAGAGAACGAGAGACAGAGCATGAGAGGGAGGAGGGTCAGAGGGAGAAGCAGACTCCCCGCCGAGCAGGGAGCCCGATGCGGGACTCGATCCCGGGACTCCAGGATCATGACCTGAGCCGAAGGCAGTCGCTTAACCAACTGAGCCACCCAGGCGCCCCGAAAAGGGATGATCTTTTCAACAAATGATCCTATAATTAAAATCCATAATTACAAAAATAACAAATTATATTAAAATCAAGGACATGTGTTAACCAAAATCTATTATTATAGAGCACTTGAAGGCAGGCCATGGAATGCAAAGAAGGTATTTATAAGACATATATCTGATAAAGGACTCAATTTAGATTATATCAGATATTTTTTGCAAATTAATAAGAAAAGCACTCAAAAAAAAAATTGGAAACAGAATTGAACACAGCCTCCAAAAGAAGAAATTCCAGTGTCCAATGAACATTGAGTCAACTTCATTATCAGAGAAATGCAAATTAAAACCATGGTAAGATACCATTCCATACTTACCAGGTTGGCTAAAGTGAAAAAAGATGGAAGGCAAAAAGTATTGGTAAATATGTGGAGCAACCCGAACTGGGGCTGGGAATGTGAATTAGTACAACCACTTTGCAAAACTGGTTCTGAACAAATTCATACCCTGTTTTACCTAGTTATTTCACTTTAGGGATAAACCTAAATGAAATCCCAAAAAGACATACTGTAATGTCCATAGCAGCATTATTTGAGTGGCCTTAAACTTGGAAGCTGTCTAAATGCCTATTGACAGTAAAATGGATAAATAAATTGTGTTATATTCACGTGATGGAATATAGATGGAATGAACAGACTACAACTGCGAATAACGTGGATGATTCTCGCAGTGAGTTTTTGAGTGAATGAAGCCAGATATAAAAGCATATATACAGTCTAATTCCATTTATATAAAGTACCAAAGTAGGCAAAGTGGTTGTTAGCAGATTGGTACATTTGGGGTGGGGTGGACGTGACTGGAAGGAGACATGAGAAAGGTTTCTGGGATGTGGACAATGGTTTGTTTCTTGATCTGGGTGCCAATTACATGTTCAGTTTGTGAAAATTCATTGAGCTCTATGCTTACGAGGTGTACTTTTCTCTGTGTATATCATACTTCAATAGGAGATATTTAAAAATGTAATGATCTCTATGTTTTAAATTATTTCAGTTCTTGAGTGTGTCTTCTTATTGGCTCACAATTACCCAGATAGCTTCCAAGACTACTTCTAGCATTTGGCTGTCTTCCTTTGCTTTTCAGTTGACACTGGGGGCCAGCTGGAGCTGGAAGTTCAGTTTGAGAACTTAGTTGACCAGAGTGGGGAGGACAGGGAGGAGAAAGGTTAGAAGAAGAGGAGGAGGGAGGAAGAAGGGGAGAGTGATTGCATGTAGGGATGAAGGAAAACTTGTCCACTTGTGGGTATAACCTAAAGGAACCCCTGCAGGAGTTCACGAGGATTGATATGTGTAAGCATTTCTCTTTAATTGGAATTTCTTCTTCTTCTTCTTTTTTTTTTAAGATTTATTTATTTAGAGAGCGCACACAAGCGACGGGAGGGGCAGAGGGGGAGAGAGAATCCTCAAGCCAACTCCTTGCTGAGTGGGGAGCCCTACGTGGGGCCCAGTCGCAGGACCCTGAGATCATGACCTGAGCTGAAATCAAGAGACAGATGCTCAACCACCTGAGCTACCCAGGCACCGTATTTGGAATTTATTCTTAAAAAAATTAAAAAATCTCTGGAAGTAACAGCTAACAAAATTTAAAATAAATCATGAATTGTAAATTTGTTCATTTATTTAAAATGAATAAGGCTCATAAATAAGTGATAATTTGAATATGGTAACTGCTAACTTCTTATATCTCTTCTATTTTTTCTTTCCGTAGACACCAGTAGTCAAAAATCATAATTTGCTCAGCAAATTATTTTAATTTCTGAATCTCTCTATCCAGGGGCGCCTGGGTGGCTCAGTCAGTTAAGCATCTCCCTTTGGCTCAGGTCACGATCCCAGGGTCCTGGGATTGAGCCCCACATCGGGTTCCTTGCTCAGTGGGGGGTCTGTTTCCTCTCTCCCCCTCTGCCCCTCCCCTTGCTCTTTTTTTTTTTTTTTAAAGATTTTATTGAGAGAGAGAACAAGCGTATGGGAGAGGCAGAGCGAGACGGAGAAGCAGGATCCCTGCTGAGCAGGGAGCCCAGTGCACCTCCCCTTGCTCTTGTTCTCCAGTGTGCACGCTCTCTCTCCCTCTCTCCCTCAAACAAATAAAATCTTTTAAAATAAATAAATAAATCTCTCTATCCAGATTGATTGAATATGGATTACTGAGACTATGGGAATCTAATTAATTAAATTTTTCCGTAAGAAATTTTATTATAAATTGTTTTTTCCCCTCAGGTGGTATGTTATTTTGTTACGATGTTTCAACCTATCAGAGTAAAGATGGCAAACCATTGAATCGACTGATGGCCAGTAGAGGGCGAAGTTTCAAGCAGACCTCACTCGCTCTAGTGCATGAGGTAGGTGCCTCCCCATGCTGTGTAACAGTTTCCTCTGTCTTTGTATATGTTTAGGGGTTTCCCCCTTAAGTTTATGATCATGAAATTTAGTGTGTGTTCATTTTATTTTTTTCAAGGATTTTATTATTTATTTGAAAGAGAGATAGCAAGAGAGAGCATGCGGTGGGGCGGGGGAAGGAGAAGCAGGTTCCTCACTGAGCAGGGAGCCCGATGTGGGGCTCGATCCCAGGACCCCAGGATCATGACCTGAGCTGAAGGCAGACCCTTAACTAACTGAGCCACCCATGCACCCGTCAGTTGCTTTTAAAGGCAACCAAAATAGTTGACCCGATTGAATACTAAAATATTTGGAAGTGTTTCTGAAAGAAAGTAGCATGCTTTTCCCACTGCCCAGCCTTATTATTAGGGAGTAGTATGTAGGAATTTGGTTTATTTCATCATTGTTTAACTGGTATTGTTCAGAATAAATACCAGCTTATTATTTAAAGAAATAATCTTGCCTATTTCTTGATTTGAATCCTTTACAATTATGTAGGGCACCAGTGTTTATATATTTTGTGAATGTTGGGCATTAACAGTAAATAAAAGTGTTTAAGGAAAAAAACCCTCTGGTTTTAGTGTTTATTCTGTTTTTCCTTTAGGCTACCCTTTTAAAATAAAGTTATGTGGTGCCATGAGATGATTTGTATAAAGTCTGATCATATCATATTATAGCAACACCAGAGGGAAGAGAGAATCTGGAGAGCACGTGGGAAATGTGTGCTTTGGTGTTATCTTTTATTAAACATTTTACTACCATTACTCATTCAGGTGTATATAAATTAAAATAAATGAATAACAAAGTATCATAGCAAAGAGGTTTATTTTATATAATTTAGACATGGTAGGTTATATACCACTTATAAATGAAGATAGGAATTGTAAAACATTTAATGGTTTGATGTAAACTTAATTGGAGCTACTACAGTAGATTTGTACTAAATCTCATTTTGGTGCGTAATTTATAAATCTCGGCATCACTAATTTGGCTGGATTATATGCTGCATCCTCTCTGTTGCCACCAGTACCATATCCAGTTTTTAGAGATCTGTCTTTATCCTGTGCCACCCATCTTCTCTCATATATTTAATTAGAGTTGCAGTTATGTAAATATTTGGTTCAAAGCCTTTTTTGTCTAATTCAGTGTCTTCGCTTAACTAAGGAGGGACTAAAGATCTGGGAGGAAAAGAGGTCTAATTTTATGAAAGAGAGAACATAGGTGATTTCTAGATTTGTTATCCTTAACATCTTTTTACTTGCTATGGAGAAGGGAGAGATTTGGTGCCTTTTTGTGTTTTTAAGCTGTGTACCTAGGAGATTGAAGGATACTTAACCAAAGTGTTAAGTATTGGTGGAAAGCTGATTTTAGAAGTCACCATCAGAACAGAAACAAGAAAAAGTGTTAATATGAGGAGTAGCAGAAGGCAATCTAATAAGTTTCAGCAAATGGCATCCAAACTTATGAGGTGTGCCTTGGGTATGAACAAAGTATTTGGGTTAAAATACTTGTTGCTTGTGTTGTAGAATGCCTAGAAAATTTCAAAGAGATGAGAAAATCATTATTTTAGGAGTCAGTTGGAAGATATATTGGATAGAATTTTGTTGAATCTATGGTAGGATTTTAGTTTGGATTCATCTTGTAATTCATTTAAAAAAAGGGCAGAGATAAAGAATGAGTCATACAATTTCTCAAACTAGGTGACAACAAATAATACGAGTTTTAAAATCTGGTTAATCAGAATAATTGCAATGATAATAGCTGATAACCAGCTCAGGTTTCTTAAAAATTGCTATATATAGGGGCGCCTGTGTGGCTCAGTCGTTAAGTGTCTGCCTTTGGCTCAGGTCATGATCCCGGGGTCCTGGGATCAAGCCCTACATTGGGCTCCCTGCTCGGCGGGAAGCCTGCTTCTCCCTCTCCCACTCCAACTGCTTGTATTCCCTCTCTCACTGTGTCTCTCTCTGTCAAAACAAATAAATAAAATCTTTTAAAAAAAATTGCTATATATATATATATATATATATAAATTTAATCTCTACAGTAACACTGTGAGGTTGGTACTGCTAATGTGCTTGAGATCACAGAGCTCATAAGAACAGGAGCCTGGAAACTGAACCAGGCAGTGAGACTCAGGGTGATCCTTGAACTACCCTACACCATCCCAGGTTAAGCAGAGAGCATTTAAAAAGTATCTTTGGATCTTCCCAAGATGACTCTAGTATTTCCTTACTCTTCTCCTTGCTTCTGGTCTTTACTTTGTTGGGATCTTTCTGGTATTGTTGCAGGTGACATTTCTTCAAACTTATTTGGGTTCTCATTATTGCTTCTGAGTCTTTTTATTTTAAAAATTTCTGTCATGAGAGTTTCATTTGGTTTACTCACCCATCGATGGACCCTTGGGTTGTTTCCAGTTTTTGGCAATTATGACTCAAGCCACTATAAGCAATTCTCATATAGGTGTATGTGTGGACATCTGTTTTCATTTCTTTTGAGTAAATAAAGATGTAGGAGTGGGATTTCTAGGCCATGTGATAAGTGAATGTAACAAACTACCAAACTTTTCCTAGTGACTGTCCCATTTTGAGTACCCACCAGCAACGTAAGGGAGTTCCCTTTGCTCTGCCTCTTTGCCCCATACTCCTCAGTTTTTTAAAAGCTAGCCATTCTCGTACATGGAGAGTGGTTTCTCTTTTGTGGTTTTGTGTTTCCTTAATGGCTGTTGATGTTGAGCATCTTTTTATGTATATTTTTTTTGCCAGTCATACCTTTTCTTCCATGAAGTATTCTGTTGTTTTGCCTGTTTTTTTTTTAACCAGGTTTTTCTTTTTGAATGAGAGATCTTTATATATTCTGGTATAAATTCCTTATTAGAAATGTGTTTTGCACATGTGGTGTTTTATTGCTTTTGTTTGTTTACCAGATCTGTAACTTGTCTTTTTATTTCCTTGGCAGTGTCTTTTGAGGAGCAAATGGTTAGCTTTAAAGAATTCCAGTTTACCAAAGTTTTCTATTCATAGTCCTTGCGTTCTGTCTAACCCGAAGCCTCAAAGATCTTCTGTTTTCTTTTTTTTCTCCTATATTTTCTTCTTTCTTTCTTTTTTAAAAAATCGAGGCATAATTAATGTGCTATGAAACCCACTCATTTACTGTGTGCAGTTCAGTGGTTTTAGCTATTCACAGTTGTGAAACCATCAGCACAATCCATTTTAGAATGTTTTCATCCCACCAAAAAGAAATTCTGTACCTATTAGCAGAAGACTCCCATTTCCCTCTTTCCCTAGCCTCCAGGAACCACTAATCCACTTTCTGTCTCTACAGTTCCTGTATTTTGGACATATCATGTAAATGGAATCGTACAATATGTGGTCTTTTTGTCTGACTTTTTCACTTAGTATATAATATTTTCAGAGTTTATGTATGCTGTAGCATGTGTCAGGACTTCATTCTTTTTTATGGCCGAATAATATTCCATTATGTGAATCTACCATATATAGGTTATCCTTTAGTTCCTTGATGATCTCCTGTGTTTAAATATAGAAGTTTTATAGTTCACAGTTTACATTCTAGCCTAGGATCTATGTGAGTTAACTTTTCATGTGATAGGAGTTATATTTATTGAATATACTACCGTTTCTTTCCCGAGGCATCTCTGTAGAAAGTCATTTGTCCATATGTATGAGTCTACTTCTTCTTCTTTTTTTTTTTTTAAGATTTTATTTATTTATTTGAGAGAGTGAGAGCTAGAGAGAGTGAGAGAGCGTGAGCACTCACACAGGGGAGGCAGAGGGTGAAGCAGACTCCCCACTGAGCAGAGAGCCCGAGGCGGGGCTCGATCCCAGGACCCCAGGATCATGACCTGAGCCGAAGGCAGACGCTTAACAACTGAGTCACCTAGGCGCCCCTGCATGGGTCTACTTCTGCACTCAGTTGTATTCTCTTGATCTATGTGTGTATACTTTAACCAAAACCACATAGCTTAATTACTGTTGCTTTATAAAAAGTCTTGAAATTAAGTAATACGAGTCCTCCAATTTTGTTGTTTTAAAATTTGGCTGTCTCGGGCCTTTGGCTTTTCCACGTAAATTTTAAATCAGCTTTGAGAAACCACAAAAAAGCCTGCTGTAATTTTGGTTAGAAATATATTGAATCTGTAGATCAATCTGGGAGAGAATTGGCATCTCACTAATATTGAGCCTTTCAACTCATTTATATATATCTTTCCATTAATTTAGGTCAGTGTTTTGTTTTATTACAAATCCTACGCATATTTTGTTAGATTTAATGAGTTTTGCGTGTCCCTAAGTATTTTGATGCTACTGCATCAGATTGTTTTTTCGTTTGTCTTAATTTGCAACTGCTCATTGCTAGTATATAAACATAATGGATACTTTTATATGACTTTACTAAACCCACTTACATATTCTTGTTGCTTTTTTGTAGCTTTTTTTTTTTTTCTTGCCTGATTACACTGTATAGGGCCCTCCAGGATAGTGTTGAATTGGAGTGGTAAGAGCAGACATTTCTTTTTTTTTGTTTTTGTTTTAATTTTTTTGTTATGTTAATCACCATACATTACATCATGAGTTTTAGATGTAGTGTTCCATGATTCATTGTTTGTGCATAACACCCAGTGCTCCATGCAGAACGTGCCCTCTTTAATACCCATCACCAGGCTAACCCATCCTCCCACCCCCCTCCCCTCTAGAACCCTCAGTTTGTTTTTCAGAGTCCATCGTCTCTCATGGTTCTTCTCCCCCTCCGATTTCCCCCCCTTCATTCTTCCCCTCCTGCTATCTTCTTTTTTTTTTTTCCATAACATATATTTCATTATTTGTTTCAGAGGTACAGATCTGAGATTCAACAGTCTTGCACAATTCACAGCGCTTACCAGAGCACATACCCTCCCCAGTGTCCATCACCCAGTCACCCCATCCCTCCCACCCCACCCCCCACTCCAGCAACCCTCAGTTTATTTCCTGAGATTAAGAATTCCTCATATCAGTGAGATCATATGATACATGTCTTTCTCTGTTTGACTTATTTCGCTCAGCATAATACCCTCCAGTTCCATCCACGTCGTTGCAAATGGCAAGATCTCATTCCTTTTGATGGAAGAGCAGACATTTCTTATCTTATACACAGTCTTGCAGGAAAACATTCAGTGTCTTAACATTAAATATGATGTTATTTTAGCTTATTTTAGTATAAAGATTTTGTAGATATCCTTTATCGGGTTCGCAAAGTTTCCTCTTATTCCTAAATTGCTGAGAGTTTTTATCACAAACGGATGTTGAATTTTGTCAAATGTTTTGTTCTATGTCTGTTCAGAAGATTGTATACTTTTCAGACTTGTTGATATGATGAATTATTTTGATTTGTCTAAGTGAACCCAGTCTTCATTCCTAGGAAAAACTCCATGTAATCGTAATGTATTATCCTATTTATATATTGCTGAATTTGCTTTGCTAGTAATATTTTGTTAAGGAGTTTTGCATCCGTGTTCATGAGGGATATTGTTCTATAGTTTCCTTTTATTGTCTTTGCCTGATATGTTTGTGGAATGCTATCCTAATAAATAATTTTTCCTTAAATGTTTGGTGGAATTTTCCAGTGAAACCATCTGGGCTTGGCG
Organism: Phoca vitulina; assembly: GCF_004348235.1. Taxonomy (NCBI): domain Eukaryota; kingdom Metazoa; phylum Chordata; class Mammalia; order Carnivora; family Phocidae; genus Phoca; species Phoca vitulina. The sequence continues at coordinate 315,801 of NW_022589770.1, read as the reverse complement.
TTTTCTTCAGGAATGTTTATAACTATGAATTCAATTTATTTAATATATGAGTCTGTTCACTCCAATCTATCCATCTTCCCACTAATCCTGACGGGGGGTGTGTGGGTGGCAGCCGACATGACAGTTAGTGTCTGTCTTCTTCTGTAAAGTGTAAAGTTTATAAAATCATGGAGCTTGTTTCGTAGCTGCAATGCCTGGCATTCCTGGCTCATTAGCAGATACTTCATAGACCTTTGTCGAGTTAGTGATTTGAATCCCTTTGAAACGTGGGTGTGCCTTAGAGTTTGTCTTTGCATTTAGTGTGGTGGTTTCCTTTTTCCAGAAATGTTGTTATGAAGTTGATGGTGAATCTAATAATCATTGAGGTCTTACTAAGAAGTGACATTATTATAATTTGAATGGCTTTTATGTGTTGTTTTATGTCATTACTCATTTCTATGCATAGAGGTAGCCTTTCCTTCCTGCCAGAGATTACATATCCTTATAGGATACGCTATGGCCTTCCTAGTGCCTACAACTATAGGTGGGTGAGTGTGTGAATCGGGAAAAGAGCTTTGTTTTGAATGTCCTGAAGGCTCTGCTCTTCATATCCTGACGTATTTTGCTTTATGTAATTGTCAGTATTTCTCAAGGACTGTGTTCATTAAATCAAGTAATTTTCATTATGGAGAACTAGATATTTAACCTGTGATGAATTCTTTTGGAGATTATTCTATTCCCTTCTTTTTGAAAACTTTTTCTTTTTTTAATTTTTTTTTTTATTGGCTTTTCTTAAAGTGAAACTCTCCCATGGGACTTTTAGAAGACTCGCAAATCTAAGTCTGCTTTGACTTTGACCTGACATACCAGAAGTTCTGTATAATCATTGCCCTGTTTAGATTTTTCTAAACCTGAAGTGCCCCCCCCCTTCTCTGCTCCTTTGAACCGGGGACAAGCAGGGTTCATTTCAGACCTACCAGGGCTTCTCCAGCCTCAAGTGATGGTCCTCTTCTGCTCTGATGTAAAACTATACTTTCTCATCCTGAGACTACCTTGATTCCTCTTGATAAGGAAGCTGAAGGTGAATGACAAGTTTCCTTCCCTGAAACTTGCTGCCTGTCTTGTCATCCTTTGGCATTTCTAACTCTGACGTGACACTCTCACCTAAATGGGATGATAGTGATTTGTCCCTGGATCAGAATGGCGGTCTTGCTTCATTATTTCCTCCATCTTTGGGTACATGCAAATTTTCCTGATCCTGCTGCTGCCACCCAACCAGATTTCTGCCTCTGCATTAGGTAATGAGCTCTTTTTTCATGTTTATTTCAGCAAAACCGTATCTGGACTTATTGGCAGCACTATTCTGAATGAAATCTATCTTTTCCTTCCTTCCTTCCTTCCTTCCTTTTGTATTGATCATCATTTGATTCTTTTTGCCCTATAAATTAATTTTGTATTTCTTCTGCCTTCTGTGGATTTTTTCCCTAGATGCCCAGAAATAGGTGGGATATAAGCAACCCATCATTTGAAATACAAGGAATATATTTGCCGTTTTCTTTCAGTTCCTTCTTTATTTAAAAACATATTTCTTAGGAAGACCGTGGAGTAGCATTAGCATTCATGCAATATGAAACAATTAGATGGAAATTCTGAATAGTAATTGGGAGAAGTAGTATCTGTGCTTATTACACATTCCCCTTAGAAAATACTGTGAAAAGTATGGTTTGCTGAATTTTAGAGACTCCATAATTACCATGTGATGTGAGTTGTTATGGTAACTGGGTTTTCCCCCCTCCTATTAAATAACAGAGTAAGTAAATGGTTGCTTGAGATGTGATTGAATTGTCAGCTTTCAAGCTAATGTTATCCTGATGGGGGAGGGGAGGAGAGATGGACTGAGAGCGAGAGGATGAGGGAGAGAAATTTTTAAATGTCCAGAAAGCACCCACAAAGAGATGAATGTCATTTTACTTTGAAAATTTGTCCTCTCCAAGCCCGCCCTCTTGTCCTTCAGTCACTATTAGTCAGGAGACAGGAATAACAAAATTATTTTTGTGCCACTAAGATTACTATTGACAGAAAATTGAAGGCTATTATATCTCACATATAAACAATGGGACACTGAGTAGCTCTGGGTCTCTAACACTCAGTACAAATGGTTTTTCTTCTGGGAATGTGGGAGGAGTGTGTGTATGTCACAGACTGAATGTAGTAGCTCAGTGTTTGTGGGTCTGTGTATCAACTGACATTAAATACTTTTATTCTTTTGATAATAAATACATCTGGGGAGCACAGAAATGTCTTCCTTTGTGAAATTGGGGTTTTAAAGTCAATAGCAAGCTCTTAGTTTACCTATAAATTTGTACATGCTACCCTACCTTGTTTCATTCTACTTTGACCTTCTAACAACCTCACCAAAGGTTATTTTACTCAATGCGTAGTATTTAATGAAAGTCTGTTAAAATGGATGTTTTCTTATAAACGAGTAATCATATTTGTTACGATCGTGTAAGAGACAGAAGACACTACCAAATTTCTGGTCAGTATATTCTGAACAGAAGTTCATAGGTGGCCAGGTAGTTCCTTCAAGTAAAACGCATATCAGAGGAAACAAAATCTACTTTTTTATTTTTTCTTTCAGCATTTCCCTACATTTGTGAATTGTGTTTCTAAGCGAGATACTTTCTTTTGAGCTACTATTTCAGGTATACTTGATTAGATCCTATAGAATACAAATAAAGTGTAGTGAGGAAACTTCAAAATATAAAACATATAACACCCACTTGAAAATACTGCTTTGTCACTCACTGTGGTTTTAGCTGGAATTAAACATTTCCTGGCCAGAACATTCTGGACATGCTTTTATCAAATTTCAAATAACTGTGTCCTCAACAACTTGTGTTTGAGTTTAGCTGCATCTACTTAAAAAAGTTTTCTAACACTGTTTCCGGCGTGATTGAACGTTGAACATTGCAATTTTCTGTGATTGCTTGTTTATGATCACGTAGTTTTCCCATGACAAAATTTTGTGTTAAAGCAAGTACTGTACCTTTAATTTGATTAAACTCAGCAGGTACTTAATTGAACGCTTATGTGCAGAACCAATTATGGGTCCATGGGAGGGATTCTGAGATGAGTAGGACAGGACCTCTACCTTTAGGATTGTATGAGATTAGGGCACATACACAAATAGTCACAGATGGAATTGGTTGAATGTTACAGGAGAGGTCTGTGGCGTCCTGGAAGTATAGAGATGGAAGAAATTATTTCAGTAAGTAGAGATGAGAGGAAGACAGGGCATTCCAGGCAGTGAAAGTAGTGCGTGCAAAGGTCCCGTAGAGTATAGGACTGACTTGGGAATTGGTTTCTAACCCAATGCAGCCAGAATGCAGGTTAAATGAAAGAGAGGAGCAGGAAATCATCTGGGGAAATTGGTTGGGGATCTTGGCCAGCAGAGTTCTTACATGAGAACAAATTATTTCTTAAAGTAAATGGTGTGCTTTTGATTCTAGAAGGCTTTGAACATAGTACAAAAGAGTTTGGACTTTATTCTTTAATGAACTATCATAGGTTTTTGAAAAGAAGTTCTGAGTTAATGGAAGAGTAGCAGCACCATTTAGGATGTATTAGGAGGAGGAAAGATTTTAGGCTGTTAGGAGATCAGTTAGGGGCCTCAGTACTCTAGGCAGGAATTAGGACTAAGCCAGTGAGGAAGAAAGTATGGAAAAATAGAAGAAACATTTCAGAAGTGGAGTTGGCTGTTGAGTTGGGGGGCAAGAAAGAAGTCCAGGATAAATCAGAAGTTTCGCACCTGGGTGACTGGGATATCGATGTGTGATATTGATAGAAACACAAAGGATAAGAGGAAGGGTGGATTTTCAATGCTGATGACAAGTGTATAGAGTGTAATAGATGGTAGGAAGTGAGGGTTTGAGGAGCATTACAATCTGAAAGTAGTGACTTTCAAACTCTGTATTTTTAATTTTATATGTATCAGGGTATAATATACATGCAGTTGATTTCTCCTCTAAGTACTTAGTTCTATGAATTTTTATATGTGCGCACATTCATGTAACCCGTACCCCAGTCAAGATAAGAACAGTTCTGTTGCCCTAAAAATTCCCCCATGCTCCTTTGTAGTCAGTCCCTTTCCTCTCCCCCTTCTTCTGAAACCACTGATCTAGTTTATGTCCTTCTAGTTAAAATCATGTTTTCAAGAGTCCTGGGGACCACCACAAATAGGGGCGGATGATCAAGCGGGCTGACTACCAAGCCCCCAGCCCTCGTCCTCACTTCACCTAGACAAGTTTTGCCTGTTTTCTGTTTTATATATTGGCATTTCACTTAACATTTGGGGTGGGTGGAAAAATTAAATAGCTAAATATTCAAAACCTGTATTCTGCAGTGTTGCTGACACACTCTGAGCCACCGTTCTCTCTTATCCCGATTATTGCCATAGCCTGTGAGTAGGTGTCCCTGCTCTGACCTTTGCCCCCTACAGTCTCTTCTCAACATAGCAGTCAGCATGATCCTTTTATGCTATAGATTAGATTATGTCTTTCTTCTCAAAACCTTATAATGGCTCCCTCTTTACTAAGAATAAAGACAAGTCCTTGAGGGGTGCTTGGGTGGCTCAGTCAGTTAAGCATCTGACTCGTGATTTCAGCTCCAGTGATGATCTCAGGGTTGTGAGATTGAGCCCCATGTTGGGCCTTGTGCTGGGCATGGATCCTGCTTAAGATTCTCTCCTTTTACTTCTGCCCCTTGCCCTCTGCACCCGCGCGTACTCTCTCTCTCTCAAAAAAAAAAAAAAAAAGTCCTGAAAAGTGACCTAGAAGTCACTTCCCTGCGTTCTCTGACTGCCCTGTTAATTTGCCGCACTTCTCTCTTGCTCACTCTGTCCACGCTCATTGGTTTTAGTTGGTTACCTCAAACAGGTTAACCACCCGTGCCTCCGCCTTGTCTGTGTGTGTTTTTTAACTGAGGTAAAATTCGCATGACATAAAATTAACCCTTTTCAAGCTTAAAGCATACAATTCAGTGGTATTTAGCGTATTCACAGTGTGCAAACCGTCACCTTTATCTAGTTCCAGAACATTTTCATCACCCTCCAGTGAGACCATGTGTATGTTAAACAATCACTTGCCATTTCCCCCTCCCTTCTTCCCTTCCCCTCTCTCCCCCCCCCCCCCCCCCCGCCCCCGACAATCACATCTATGGATTTACCTATTCTGGAAATTTCAGATAAATAGAATCATCTAATAGGTACCTTTCTGTCTGGCTTCTTTCTCTTTCACATAAATGTTTTCACAGTTCATCTACATCTAGTGTGCATCTGTACGCCATTCCTTTTTATGGTTGAATAATATTCCATTGTAGATATATTTTGTTCATTCATTCATTGCTCACGTGGGTTATTTCCATCTTTTGGCTATTGTGAAAATGCTGCTTTGAGCATTCGTCTACAGTGTTGGTGTATATGGTTTTGATTCTTTTGGGTATGTATGTAGAATTGGAATTGCTGGGTCATAGGCTAATTCTGTGTTTGGCTTTTTGAGGAATGACCAAAGCATATTCCATAGTAGCTGACCTGTTTTCCATTTCCACCAGCACTTATCTGGGTTGTTATATCTTCATCGCATTCCAGTCTTTATTCAGGCTTCACCTTCTCAATGAGGTCTACCCTGACTGCCCTATTGAGTCCTGTAAAGTGTTCCTGTCCCTATCCTCCCTTCATTGTCCTCCCCCTGATTCCCTACTCGTGTATATTTCTCTAAAATGGTCTCTTTTTTACGCCCATGTGTAATGTTTCATGATACTTACTCCCTCTTATACCTAGAAACGTTTACTCTTCTCCAGATCATAGAACCTGCTCATGCCAACAGTCCCTCAGACACCCGTCATTGCAAGGGTATGTGTAGATGAAGCAAAACTACATTCCACATCCATGAAAACTTGCTGCACAGTAGTTGAGAACCCTCATCCGCTGAGTAACAGGGTTACAAGTTCATGATTAGCAGTTATTTTGTTGATTGGATTTCCTTCAAAGACTTCTCAGAGTATGGCAAATTATACATAATTTTCATGCCTTAAAAATGCTTACTGTATTTTTCAGCCTAGCAACATTAACCTGTATGGGTGGCTGTATATTGAATTAGAATAGCGTCCTAAAATGTGTTTTTGTTAAAAATGGTCAAGGATGTCTCTTTTGCTATGTAACACAACTGGAGTGTAAGGGCATGACTGATTTCAAGCTGTTTCCCTAAGTTTCTCTTCAGTAAAGGAAAAAGCAAGAGAGTGCACTTATAAGGAGATTTATTCACAGCTAACTCCATAGAACACTGAGACTAGGTATAATCTCATAAACCATGAGGAGTTCAGGCTGGTGTGTAGGCTCAAGAGTTGGGCTGGGTCCCCGCTCCCACCTTCAGATGTGGTTGGAGCGGCAGCGGGAGGATTAGCTTTAACCTTCAGTTTATAACCTCCTTTCAAATAGGTTTCCGGGCATAAATGCTTTTGTTCTTAGAAGCTCAACGTTTGATTTGCTCATTTTCCTTTACATTTTTTTCCATAATACTTTCTTTTTTTTTTTTTAACTCAGGTTGAAGTGGTAATTGCCACTGTTGTCCTTCCAAAAACATTCAGTGCTCTTTTTACCCATAGACTGAGACTGTGGATATTCTCAGTAGTGCAGTGATATCCATGGATTATTTGTCAGGAAAATATTGAAGTATTTTGAGGGTGTGAAGTAAGAGAGGAAAGTTGGTTGTGGTGTTTGAGTGTTCTTTCTGTTAAATCCAGGTCTCAAAATAGGATTTTTTTTAAGAGGGGAAGGGCAGAGGGAGGGGGACCGAGAGAATCATAAGCAGGCTCCACACCCAGTGCGGAGCCTGACGCGGGGCTCCATCTCAGGACCCTGAGATCATGACTGGAGCCAAAGTCAAGAGTCAGATGCTCAACTGACTGAGTCACCCAGGAGCCCCAAATTGGACTTGAGAGTTAATGTATTTTATGAAACAGAAATAGAATTGATAGGAAACTGCCCCACATTTTGGAAACAGAGAGCAGGGCCGAAGGCCGATTAATGCCTCTCCAGCTGGAAATGTGGCCTCGGTTGTAGTGTGCTTCCCAGATAATGAGAGAGGAAACAGGAACTGGTGGGCCTGTTCCTTCAAGGATTTTTGTTGACCTATTGACAAGGCTCTCCTTACCCTACTCGATACAGTGAGTACTTAATCAGAAAAAGAAGAAACCTGTCCTTAACGATTTTTTTAAAGTTCATTTCGTGGTACGAGTATCTTTTTCAGACTCTCCGAATATCGAGGTGTTTTTTTTTTTTTTTTTTTTTGAGAAAAGCAGTGCTAGGATGAGAAGTGATAGATAGCAGACAGAATTAACTTTCTTCGTTCTTTTTATTCCCATAGGTTCCTCCTAATTTCGCCTGATAATCTATTTGTGCTCCTTTCTGACTCTCCCACTGGAAAGCTCTTTGCAGACACACACTGATTGATAATCCTCATAACCTTTCATAGTACCTTATGTGTGGTAGACCCGCACGAGGACTAGGATTACAGAAAATTCCAGAGGCCCTGGGAAGCAGCTGTATTCAGAGTGGCTGTTCTCTTCCCTCTCACCAGCCCTTGAGAAAATTAATTCCCACAATACAGTAAGATCTCCTTACACACCCTAGTTATCATGATTCTGGGGTCATTATATAGAAATTTGTCTTTTTGGCTGTTTGTTTTTTGTTTTTGTGTGCGTAGGACCCCGACTACAGTTTTAGTTGTTTGGGTTTAGATGAGATGAGTTACAGGAAATGTGAAATGTGATGCACTATGACTGTTTTTCGTGAACGATCTTTCTTTAACAGAAGCAGACCTTGGGAAGATTTGTTGCAAGATAGCCTCATACTAATAGGTAGAAACAGAAATGACTATGAAAACCAGATGTTTTGTCTGGGCCTCTCTTCAGAAACAGGGCTTCAGCGTCGGCATAGATCATTTTTCTCTTGTTTACCCACACTGATTAAAGGGCATTTATCTAGTGGTGTGCACTCATTTGCATCTCTGGCCCTCATGGTTTCTACACAATGTGATATTTCTGTTGGCAATTGAAGTTTATTACTTCAGAAATTGTCATCGTGGAAATCCAGGATGTGAGCAGTATTTATTTTTATTTAAAATGACTAGGGGCATTTGCTAGACAATACCTAGTTTCCTGACATTGGCAAGAGGCTTCACAGAGTTGGCCCCTCATTTTCAGAGACACATTTGTATTACACATACATCTTAACTTGTGATTACTGTTGAATTCTATTTGCTTTAATTTAGAAAATTCCAGGCTTATTTTATTTGGTCTTGACGCGACTCTAAACTCTTCTCCTTTGAAAATAGCCGAAAGATCTTATTTGTGGTTCCGATCCTAGACTGATTTGGTTTGTTTTAGAATCTAAATCATTTAAATGAAGGGAAGGGGGGAAGGAATTCTATTCTGTTTTAATACCACAGAGTCTAACTTACGTTGTGGTCCGTTTTCCCCACAGGTTCACATCCAGCTTTCTGAGTGGCACCGGGCAATCTTTCTGCCACAGGCCTGGCTTGCATATATGAGTCGAGCTTATCATGCCATTTTACAGGTAACGAAACCATAGGATCGGGTGCTGTAGGGGAGTGTCTCCTTCGGATCTCAAATTTTACCGCACATATGGATTTAATATAAAAGTCCTTAGGAAAATAGCACTATCAAAAATGCAGTGCTTGGGGCGCCTGGGTGGCTTAGTCAGTTAAGCGTCTGCCTTCAGCTCAGGTCACGATCCCAGTGTCCTGGGATCGAGTCCCGCATCGGGCTCCCTGCTCAGCGGGGAGTCTGCTTCTCCCTCTGCCTGCCACTCCCCCTGCTTTTGCTCTGTCTCTCTCTCTCCCCTCTCTCTCTGACAAATAAATAAATAAGTAAAATCTTTTTAAAAAAATGCAGTGCTTATTTTTGCTCATAAAAGACTGTGAGTTGCGCACATAACTGCGCTTACATTTTCAATCTTGATGTCCTCCATCTGTGGCCAGTCCAGAGCCCCCTCTTGGGTGCTGTGCTACACCCCGCTGCTTTCTGAGACCTCCTAGATGTCCCAGGTGTCTTGTGGCTGTCCCACAGCGCCTTGACGTACGCACGTCCCAGACCAAGCTCACCGTCTGCCCCCACACCTGCGCCTCCTCAGGCTGCACCTGTTTACAGCTTCAGCCTTATTATCTCTTAATCCTTCTCCAGAATTGTACGTTTCAGTCTTGCTAAATCTCTCTGTTGTCAAACTCAGCACATCTTCCCTAACCTCTCGACTTTTTACACACCGTTCCTTCTGCTGTAGGCACTGCCATTCCGTCTTTGCCCACCTAATTTCTGCCGGTTTTTTTAGAGTGTTTTATCTGGGAAGGCACCTACCTGTGGGGCCCACCCCCCAAAACTGAATTATATGCCTCTCTTTTGTGCTTTCTTAGAATCCCTGCTTCCCTACCACCCCCACCCCCCCGGCTTTTTTTAAGATTTTATTTTATTTTTACATTTTTTTTAGTAATCTCTACACCCAACGTGGGGCTGGAACTCACAACCCCAAGATCAAGAGTCATGCCCTCTGCTGACTGAGCCGGTCAAGCATTCCCCATGCTTCCCGTTTTGAAGCCCTTATCACCTTAGATATTTGTCTGGGGCCCTTTGGTTGTCTCTGCTCCTTAAAGCTAAGAGCTGTGTTTTCTTCTCTGCTGTCACTCTAGAACGTGGCATAGTGTCTAAAACATAGTAGGTGCTCTGTAAATAAATGAATTATACTCAATTTGACTTCATTTAATCCAGTAATACTAAAAGTCGTAGTTGGTGGATTTTGAAATTAGAAAATTTGGGGTCAGTGTGGGAATATACAAACAGTTAACAATATAAGGAAATGACTAACCAACCTTTGTTCCAAGCTTAAAATTCATTTTTAAGGATGATAAAAAAAAATCTGATGGTACTTAAGTAATTTATGGCCCAGAATAGGATTTTCATGGAGTCTCAGGAAGTGTGGTGTTACGGTTAAAGGTAACAGCTGTCCTAAAAGACGGAACGGGAAGGAGGAGTGGGTGGGGGGTGAGCTGGGGGTTCGGGAAGGAATGACTAAGCGTCTTAGCATTGGTGTTCTCATCTTAAATTAAAACTTTGTTGCAGCATGTTTTATTGAGTCTGGGATTTATAAAGCAGTGATGCATCTTCGGAGGTTCTGACTCATTGGAACTGAGTAGGGGACCAGGAACTTCCATGTTTACCAAGCTGTGAGGTCATTTTAACATAGTCTGTCAACTAAACCACCACATTTTAGATGGCTCCCCAAACTACACCGGAATTCACATCTTAAAGATGTCCTTCTAGAACCTTTGTTCCCTTTGGCTCACCTTTATGCGTTTTGTTCTAGGTGGCATCTGGGCACTCGGTTTTGAACAGGTGCGTGAGTGAAGGAATGTGTATTACTCATACACACCCTTAACCAATTACAGTTTTTAGTCAAGAAGAGCGAGATTGCAAGTCAGAGTATGCACTTTTTCTCACATCTGTTTGACTGGATGTGATTTTGCAGTCCTTTCCTTCAGCAAATATTTATGGACCACCTTTCACTGGCCAGGCCCTGTGCCAGGTGTGTGGGATGCGGAAGGAGAATAAAGCACTCCTTCCTCTCTGTGAGCTCCCGGTCCAGTGCGGGAGACTGACATGTCCACCAGCAATTTTAAAACAACCTCTTTCGGGCTTTAATAGAGGATGTACAAAGTACTTTGGGTGCCTGGAGAAAGAAGGCAAGAATAACTCCTCCTCCTGCAGCATGAACTGAGAATTTTATTTAGCTCTTAGCATAAGGAGGCTAAATCGAACAGGATGATGGTATAACTCATGCAGGTGACTTGCAATCGGTTAAAAAAAAAAAAAAACCTCCACAGTTATTTTTTTATAATAAGAGCTACCATTATTGAACAACTAGTGTGTGTCCAACACTTAGCATGTATTATTTCAATGAATCTTTACGGAAACCCTTTGAAGTGAGTGTTGTTAACCGCAACGTATGATGGGATTCCAGATGCAAAAGCAGGGTTAGCTAGGAAAGCAAAGCAACAGTGCAAAACCCAACAGTCACAATTGTCGGGCTCCTGGGAAGGAACGGGGACTTCCTCTGCTTTGTCTGTCCGCAGAGCCTCAGCCTTTTCCAATGCGGCACACACTTTCCCTGGCACTATCATTAGTCATAAAAACAAATAATGCAAATTGGTTTACTTTTTTAAAGGCTAGATCTATTTACGAAAAGCCAGCTGAGTATTTTGACTAATGTAGGTCAGTTACTCTGCCTTTCTACTGTTGTAGATGCTAGTGTGCCTCTTTGCTTATTTATCATTTAAAACCCTTTTTACTTTGGATTTCTCCATTCCGCTGAGAATTGGTGACAGTAGAAAGGAAACTCAAAGTATAGACTCTAAGAAGATTTTCGGTATCATTTAAAAGTACAGGAAAGCTTTTTAGGGAATCACTATTTGAAAGCACACTGATGCATTTTAATTGAGTTTTTTAAAATGAGCCCACACACTTAACCGAATTTATGGTATCTTAGAAGAATTAGAGCAACTGCCAGACTCCTTGTCTATATCAAGACTTTCTGTCCTGGAGGATCCTTCGTCTATACAAGAGTTACAGTTACTTCCATCTGGTGCTAGACATATTTTGTAGCATTAAACCAGAGGATCATTTAGAGGAGGCATGTTTTATTCAGTTAAGCCTAGGAGACATGTGGAAAGATACATGCTGCATTATTTCCTGGAGGTTGATTATGATGTGAATAAGTTTGAGATCTGACCAGGACCAGTGGCTTTAGCTTGGGCATCTGCTTCCAGCCTTATCTAATTTTTCCACAAGAATGTCAGAATTTGGATTTTAGGCGTATCAATGTGCTTGACATGGGGAGGTATTTGGCTTTCTTCCCGTTAAGATGGAAAAACGCAGATAGATACCAGTTGATTGACAGTTCAGAGTCTTATTTTGATAAGGAGTCCTCTCCAGTCATCTTTGCTTCAGTGCCTGTGTGGGATGCCGAGTTGGTTAAGGCCTCCAGACTTTGTGGAAAGCGCTCTTGTGAATATGACCTCAACCTGGAGAGAGGATTTAGAAAGCAGGTTGACTGCAGACATTTGCTTCCTGATTGGGTCAGCTGGCTGTAAAATAATCTGAAATCAAAACCAGGGGCAGGAATTGCAACCCCAGTAGATTTCTCTCTGATCGTTTGTAGGAGTAGTTTGCTCTTAACGTCTACACCTTTGGAGCTAGGTGAAATTGCTCACTATAATCAGCAAGCTCTTGGCTATATAGACTGGAGATTAAAAAAAAAAAAAAAGGTAAGGAGGATAGGAATAATTGGAAATATGAATTATTGGAATTATTGGAATATTAGTCCAATAAATAATTGGAATCTACGGGCAATCCAAAAATCTCAATTCAGGTGATCATTTCAGCCTTTTTCCTCCTGGTGAGTGCTGTCCCCCCCTTAATCACAGAAGCCAAGGTGACAGAGATGGGTGCCACCATGACCAACACACAGAGACTCTGGGGGCACAGTGGGTCTGAATAAATAGCCTCACACGGACTGGGTAGAAAGGGGGAGGGAGACATTCCAGAAGAGAGGATTGAGAGGAGCAAGAGATTTTGGAAGAAGAAATAAGAAATTTACTTAGTTATGTCGATGGTTGTAGTGGGTTATGGCTATAGGAGAGATTAGGAACGTAGGCCTTCTCAATAGGCTGCACGTATACTGAGCTCGTTTGTTTTTTGGTTTATTTCTAAGCAGATTTTGAACCTTTTCATTTCCTCCTGCTTATCCTTTTTGGAAAAACCATTATGGCAAGTAAATGTTCCTAGGAGTAAAGAGGCCTACTTTAAGAAGCATAACTAACAGGGATAGGCAAGAAATATTATTTTCTAGTTTGCCTGTCCCCCTGGGAGGTCAATATCGGTAGTAATAAGTATTAATATTAATGTCTTGCCAGTTTGTTCACCTCTGATACCTTGCTCCAGGAGACAGAGGGGAGAATGAAAGGGTAGGATTCTTTTTTTTTTTCCTTCCCTTTTTTTTTTTTTCAAAGATTTTATTGATTTATTTGACAGAGAGAGACACAGTGAGAGAGGGAACACAAGCAGGGGGAGAGAGAGAGGGAGAAGCAGGCTTCCCGCAGAGCAGGGAGCCCGATGCGGGGCTCAATCCCAGGACCCTGGGATCATGACCTGAGCTGAAGGCAGACGCTTAACGACTGAGCCACCCAAGCGCCCCAGGATTCTATCTTTGAAAACACGGAGATGGGGATGGATATGAGTGAAGTAAATGGAAATTCTGAAGGATGCCCATCAAATCTCAGAATGCCTGAGCTGGTCAGCCCCAGGGCACTGTGGGCTGGAAGTTGCACTAAGTACAAGGACCCCTTAGACTGATGGACTGTCTTTGCCTTCAGTGGGCTCGCAGGCTGGTGGTAACTGAGGGTTTATAGATATTCATGAGAGATCATTTCATAAGAAGATAATAAAGTGAGGTGGGATTTTTGTTGTTGTTGTTATTAACAATAAACCTGGTATGGTAGCTATTTGTTATCAGCCACCATACTAAATAGACACTTCTCCACATGATTTAGCATGGAGCTCTAATGCCATGAGATAGTTGTTAGCTGCATTTTACAAATGAGGAAATTGAAGTATAGAGAGATGATGTAACTTGTCCGAATTTACACGGCAAGTCAATGGAAATGGCCTTAGATCAATGCATTCTGATTCCAGAGCCCACATCCTTAACCCGGCAAACTGTATTGCTTCCCTCTCTACAGTTTATATGGAGATATAATTTTCTACTGTGGAACATACCTTGGGACTCTACTTTTCATTTTGTTTTATTATTATTTTTTAAGTAAGTTCTACACCCAGAATGGGGCTTGAACTCACAACCCTGAGATAGAGAGCATATGCTCTACTGACTGAGCCAGCCAGGCGCCCCCATACCTTAGAACTCTACAATCAGTAAGGAAAAGACAACCAGTAGAAACATGGACACATGGGGGCAGCTGGGTGGCATAGTGGATTGAGTGTTGGATTCTTGGTTTCAGCTCAGGTCTTGATCCCAGGGTCATGGGATGGAGCCTCGTGTCAGGCTGTGTGCTCAGCACAGAGTCTGAATTTCTTTCTCCCTCTCCCTCTGCTGCTCCTCCCGGTTCTCTCTCTCTCAAATAAATAAATATTTAAAAAGAAAAAAAAAAGAAAAATGGACGCAGTAGGAAATCTAAGTCAATAAACATTTGAAAATATTTTCAATCTCACTGATAAACAGTGAAATGAATATTAAAGCCATAATAAACACTTTTTCGCATTTGCCAGAATAGTAGAAATTCATAGCCTGACAACTCCAAATGTTGATGAGAGTGTGGAGTAGCTAGAACTTTTATTTTCACCGCTAGTGAGAACATAAGCTGCACAACTACTTCTGAAAATGGTGTGGTATCACTCAGTAACACAATACACAGTAAGTTCTCGTCCAGTTTAGGGCTCATCAATAAACCAGTCTTTTCTCTTTTCCTTTCCTCTCCCCTCTCCTCTCCTCTCCTCTCCTCTCCTCTCCTCTCCTCTCCTCTCCTCTCCTCTCCTCTCCTCTCCTC
>NW_022589770.1:90603-300735 GCF_004348235.1 Phoca vitulina | reverse complement strand
CCTCCCCTCCCCCTCCCCTCCCCTCCCCTCTCCTCTCCTCCTTATTTATCCATTTGAGAGAGAGCAAGAGAGCAAACAAGCATGGTCGGGGGAAGAGGGAGAGGGAAAAGCAGACTCCCCACTGAGCAGGGGGCCTGATGCTGGGCTCGATCCCAGGACCCTGAGATCATAACCTGAGCTGAAATCAACAGTCGGATGCTTAACTGACTGAGCCACCCAGGTGCCCCAAAACCAGTATTTTAAGTACATTTAAATAATGTAATTGCTTAAAGACTAGAGAGGAAAGGAGCTATCAAAATAATCCTGAGTGTAAAAAAATAGGAAAATAAATATCTGAAGGTTTTGGCCTTATTTTTTTATTTATGTTTTTATTATATTATACTTCTACTTTTATTGTGTGTAGAAGTTGAAAATTATGGTGTCAACTTTTATAAATTCAAGAAATAAAAATGTGCAGATGTTTGAGAATAACTTTGGTTATATATTACCCGAATCTTAAGTGTTTTATGATCATCCTCATTTTCTACCATTCTGTTTAAGTACTGGTGCCTAGGCCCCAATCTTGGTATAGTGTCTGTTAAAATTATCATTATGATAGGGGGGTGGGAGGATAGGTTAGCCTGGTGATGGGTATTAAAGAGGGCACGTTCTGCATGGAGCACTGGGTGTTATACGCAAACAATGAATCATGGAACACTACATCAAAAACTAATGATGTAATGTATGGTGATTAACATAACATAATAATAAAAAATAAAAATAAATTATCATTATGATAAAGGGGATTTTTTTTGTTTTTTAACGGGACCAATGGAATTCAAATCTGCTTTTAATCGATATCCCAAAATGAAGTGCTATGCACTAAATTTCTCAAATCTACAGCTGCTCCAGGATAAACTTCTTTAGTGAGTGTTGAAATACCTGAGTGGTGATATAATTCTCTCTCCTCACATGTTCTTTTTTAATAATCTAACATTTTATTAGGAACACTGGTGGCCAAGAGGTAAAGGCTACATCGGTTATCAGTGTTTTACAAAGAAATGCTAAGATTGTTTCAGCCATAGGGTTTGCATGCCGATTTATGCTGTGTGTCCTGCAGGGCAGGACAGGAGAGCTGGATTTGCAGTTGAAACACGGGAAAGAAGGACCCGAGGAGGTGCAGTACAAAAAAGGCACAGCCTGGCTCTGGTAAGGGGATGGTGACCCGCTACTCATTGCTCCTCATGGGAAACGAACGATGAGGGGGGATGGGCCCAGTGTTTACAGCTTATATATATATATACACACACACACACACAATGGAATATTATGCAGCCATCAAAAAAAACCGAACTCTTGCCATTTGCAACGATGCGGATGGAACTAGAGGGTATTATGCTAAGCGAAATAAGTCAATCAGAGAAAGACATGTATCATATGACCTCACTGATAAGAGGAATTCTTAATCTAAGGAAACAAACTGAGGGTTGCTGGAGGGGTGGGGGGTGGGAGGGATGGGGTGGCTGGGTGATAGACATTGGGGAGGGTATGTGCTATGGTGAGCGCTGTGAATTGTGCAAGACTGTTGAATCACAGACCTGTACCTCTGAAACAAATAATACATTATATGTTAAAAAAAAAAAAAAAAAAGAAGAAGAAGATAGTAGGAAGGGAAAAATGAACGGGGGAAATCGGAGGGGGAGACGAACCATGAGAGACTGTGGACTCTGAGAAACAAACTGAGGGTTCTAGAAGGGAGGGGAGTGGGGGGATGGGTTAGCCTGGTGATGGGTATTAAAGAGGGCACGTACTGAATGGAGCACTGGGTGTTATACGCAAACAATGAATCAAAACTAATGATGTGATGTATGGTGATTAACATAACATAATAAAATAAAATAAAAATAAAGGTTTATGTGGGGAATTTTAACTTATATACATGCCCGAAGGTGAAGAGCCTGAATAGGTGGATTTTCCAGGTCTAACAAGTAGAGCTTTATTCAATGAATTTTAATAATTTTTAAAATGGTTTTCTAAGGCAGCGTGAAAATGGGTTGCTTTTCCCTTTTCCCCCTTGTAACGGATTATTTTATATGCTTTCAAAGGAAAACTTCTGTTTTCTCACTCAATACATTGCCTTCCTGACAACTTCCATTTAATCAAGGAATACCCCTCTACTCTACTCCCGTTCTCCCCGCCCCCCCCCGCCAAGACATCTTCATTATTAGGAGTACCTTTAAGGCATCAGGGTTTTAATTTTTTTGGCAGACGTCCCCAGGTGAATTCCTACTGTATTAGCTAGAAATGTGTAAATGCTGGCACATTGAAAGCAATTTAAATTGTTACATGGGTTAGGAAGAATACCTTGTCAGATTAATGTGGCAGCAACCTAAATCTAGGTAAAGTGCCTAGAATCTAAATTGCTTTGCCTATAGCCACCAGGTTTCTTAAATCTAAAAATCTATTCAAAGCTTACTGGAGTTTAGGTTTTTGTTTACTGCTTGGCATTTGTAGAAAAGCAGAAGGTGTGTGCGTGTATGTATGTTTAAGTAATTCTATTCTAAGTTGCATTTTCTAGATTAACTTTTAAAATAGCAACACAGTTTAAAACATTAGGACATGGAATTTAAGATTAGAGGTTAAGAATTTGAATTTTGCTTCCTCTTTGTGATTCTCTTTTACATATAATTTGAGGTTCATCTTCTAAAAATGATCATTTGGTAGGGTATGTATATTGGCTGTATTCTCCAAAATAGAGAGATAGAATGAAGAATGTGACAGAAAGATGGGCATCCAGGATAACTCCAAGATTTTGACTGTGAATAACTAAAAGTATGAACTTCCCATTTACTGAGTTGGGTAAGACAATAGAAAACCAGGCCTGTGTAGGGTAGGAATCAGGTTTGGGACTTGCTAATTAGGCCTCCAATTTAGAGATATCATGTAGGTCATTGACAATATGAGTGTAGAGTTTGGAGATGAGATCAGGGCTGAAAATATAAATTTGGGAATTACCAACATATCAACTGCATTTAAAATCACGATGCTGGATAAGATCACCTAAGGAGTAAGTAAAGATAGAGAAAAGGTCAGAGGACAGAGCCCAGAGCAGTTCAACATTTAGACATGGGGCAGATGAAGAGGGAACCAATAAAGCACAGGGAAAAGCAGTGGTCAGTGATGTGGGAAGAAAACCAAGAAAGAATGGAATCTGAAACACCGAGGCAAGAAAGTGTTTTGAGAAAGGAGAAACCAATTGTGTCAAAGGCTGCTATGAGGCTGCAAAAGGTGGAGACTGAGAATCGGGAAAGACTTGGCCTCTTTGAAAGTCCTTGGCGGCCATGACAGGAGCTGTTTTGGTGGAGCTGGGGCACAAAAGCCAGATTATAGAAGGGTCTAGAAAGAGTGGAAGGAGATGAACTATTTTAAATGAGTTCTGATGTATGAGAAGCAGTGAAATGGGGCAATCGCTGGAGAGTTTTTTCTTCTTTGAAGATGGTAGATATTACCGTGTGTCCACCTGCTAGGGGGAGTTACACAGGTAGAGAAGGAGCAGTTGGAGGTGCGGCAGACAGAAGCCGGTAGGTAAGAGGCGGGAACTAGCCCACATGTAGAAGGTTTGCCTCAGCATAGAACTATAGGCAGGTCATCATTTGTAAATATCCACACTGACCAGTAAAAAAAAAAAAAACGCATTGAATGCACTGTAGTCCATTTAGGAAGACTGAGATAGGACAATACATTTTAGAGAAATCTATTGTCAAATAGTTTTATAGGAATGCAAGTTTATGGTCTGTAGGAGCAGTGTTTGCAACTGTTTCAAAAACTTGGCTCTGGGGCGCCTGGGTGGCTCAGTCAGTTAAGCGACTGCCTTCAGCTCAGGTCATGATCCTGGAGTCCCTGGATCGAGTCCCGCATCGGGCTCCCTGCTCAGCAGGGAGTCTGCTTCTCCCTTTGATCCTCCCCCCTCATTCTCTCGCTCAAATAAATAAATAAAATCTTAAAAAAAAGAAAACAAAAAACTTGGCTCTGAAGATCGAGTCATTCTCAGAGAGTGCTGATTGCTAAGATTCTTTAGTATTCCAATGAAAATAATACAGCTATAACATATTTGCAAAAATTTTATATTTATAAAAAGTTTGAGCTTATGAAACTTGAAGTGTATAGTGAAAATATCCATGATTGCTTCTTCTTCAAAAATGTAAATAGGGCAGTCCATGGTTGTTCTTGAACTCAGGCTTTTATGTTGAAAAGAAATTTTATCTGGTGAATATTTGAATTGAGTATGTATGCTATCTTCCAATCCACACGTGTAATTACTTTCTTTTGGCTCCAGAGTGATTCTATAACCATTTTAAATTTTATTTTCTATACGTACATAGTGACGATTCCATTATCTACAATTTGGACATAGTAAATTGCTATTTTAGTGAGCTCTTCTGCAAAACACCAGAGAATGTCTTAGTTTAGGCTGCTATAGCTAAAATACCCTAGACTGGATGGATGGCTTAAACAACAGAAATTTGTTTCTCATGCTTCTGGAGGCTGGGAAATCCAGATCGAGGTGCCAGGAGATGTTGTGCTGGGGAGGGTCTGCTTCCTGGTGTGCGAGTGGCCGCCTTCTCCTTGTATCTTCACAGGAGGGAAAGCAAGCATTTTGTCTCTTCTTACAAGGGCACCCATCCCACTCATCCCACTCAGGAGTGCTCCACCCTCATGACCTCCCCAAGGCCTAACCTCCAAAAACTCTACATGGGGTGTTTAGATTTTAACATATGAATTTTGGAGGAACACAAACATTTAGGCCATAGCAGAATAAAATAAAACATAAAGGACACCTGTGTAGCCACCACTCAGTTTAAGAGGTGACACCATCATAACACTGCCTATGTGTCCCTCCTCAGTTACAGTCCCCTCCTTCCCCGCCTCCAGTAAGTGACCTAAGGAATAGGCAGGGGAAAGTCCTTGAAGGAAAGCTCCTATGACAGGTTTTTCACCTAACACTAAAATTCCACATATAGAGTTTTAGGATCTGGAGTCATTGCCAGAGGTTTTTATTAATTGACAGGTAAGCAGAAAGATGGAGTTCTTATTCCAACATCAATTCCTGCACCTATTTTCAATCTTTATTGCAGGGTCCGAGACATGTTGACTGAGGAGATCACCAAGGCGGCGGCCAAGTAAGATCCATTTATTCATTTACCAAAAATTTTCTTTAAACGTTTTTTGTTTTGTTTTGTTTTTCCTGGCAAGTGCATACCATTTCTCCCTTTAGGGTATGTCCTAACTTTAAGGATTTTAAAGGATTTTTTTCATTATTTTAAAAAAAAATCAGTTGTTGTCCTTTCTTGTGTTAATTCTTAAGGTAATATCTTTTTGTGAGAATACAGAGGAATCAATACAAACATGACTTCGACATCAAGAGTCACGGAGGTCATGCCCTTGTTGTACACCTAACAAAGTGCCGCGTGCTTTGACTTAGATTTAAAGGATTCTCATTTGGTTTGCGGCAGGGGTGGGGGCTGCTGAGGGAAGGAGAAATTCTTGCTAATGTGAATTATGTGGGTTCTACAAATAGGTTATTAAATCTCAACTGTGAGCCAGGAAATAAATTAGAGTAGTACTTCCTTTCATTCCCTTTGTGTTACGGGGTCCAGGGTATCTAAAAATTCAATTTTTAAATACCCAAAACGAGCGTGAAGTCCCATGAAAATGGCAGTTTCAATCATATCCTTATGGTTGTTTTAACAAAAATAACGAGTATTACCACCTTGAGGCTTTTTATTTATCTTAAGCCAACTCTCAACAGAAAATTATACCCTAATGAACTTGCTGGGAACAATCTCTTCAGGTTCCTTTGCTAACAAGCTGAGTAATTGTTTCTGGCAGTAAGTTACATGTCAGTTACTGCCGCTTCTCCCTTTCACCATCACCTTTAGCTGCTGCCCTTTCTGTAGGACTTCCTTTTTTCTTATCCACCAAATAACATGGATTGACCTTTGACCTAGGGGATTTCATGTGTCCACATTATCTAGACATATTTAATTGCAGTATAGTTTATCCCTATCATGTCCCAGAACCTTCCGTGGCTAAATAGGTTTGACCTTAAAAAACAAAACAAAACAAAAAAACACCAAAGAACATGATCTACCTTAGAGTTCGCTTTCTACCAGTAATTTCTTAAGTAGGCACATAACTGTGAAGTCTGATCACAGTACATGATCACTACTCAGCCTCGTGTCTTCTGAATAAAGGGAGATAAAGGTGGTAATCCTCCCCGGCACTCAGTTCTGTGGGAGGCCCTGGGAAATATCTGTTGACATATCTGTTGACAAAATGAAAACTAAAGTACAGAGAGGCTTCGCTAGGGACTCATTTGTGTCTGCTTATCCAGTTTGGTGAATTGCAGACACAGTGGGGGAGCGCTCAGCTGCATATTGGAGGGGAGGGGGTGCTGGGTCGGCGGCTGTCTTTGACCTTTACCTTTCATAGTTTGTTCCATTATGTAGCCTACTTATATCCTGTTAAAAACAGCGCTCTGACATTTGCAGCAAAAAAACGTGAACGCTGAAGAATCTAGCAGCTTTCTATTAGACTATAATTTTGCCTCTCTAGTAGCTTTTGCATTTTCCATTCTAAAATTTTATTTCAACAAGATTTTAATCTTCAGATTTGCAAAGCATCGTTTCATGACTAATACCTAAGAAGAGCGTGTTCACATTCTCAGTGGTAGGGAATAAAAATAATTCATGTTCTCATGGTGCTAAACCTTTTCATCAAAAATTTCAAAGTATTTTATAGACCTTATCTTATTAAAGCAATGCTGACAATAGTAGGTATGACAGCAAGTGAGGTTCGGAGGCTGAGAGATTAATGATAGTGCAGGGGGAGAAAAAAATCACTCTGCTTCCTCTCTTTACTTTTTCCCACCGGCTTCCTCCAACCATGGGAGGACCCCTCCCCCCACGACCCCACCACCACCACCACCTGCTGCCAGCTTAGCCTTCCCTTTCTTGGATCATGGCTGACACAGGCTGGTTGGAACCATTGTAAGACTGACTTTGTTCTGAGCCGTAAGTTAAATGCAGGAAGTAAAACACCAGTCACAGGATTAGACTGATTTGCTCATTTAAGAGCAGTTTTAAAGCATCAAGGATAGGGCTAAGGGAGAATCAGAACACAGATAAACCCTGATGATTGATGTAAGTTTATTTTCATTGTTTTTAATGAAATAGATCTGAACCCGAAGATGAAAATCCCCAAAGGACTGGGTCACTTTACTAATATGTAATGTATACTTTGTCCCTAAGAAAGCATCACTGTAGCTCATCCTTCCCTGCGCTTTTTAATTAGGTTGATGGCATCAGTTTGTTCCAAAGGACAGTTTAATTAAAATGCTAGTGGTGTTGCCTAGGTAAATACTGTACTGATGCTGACATGTTATTATGCAAATTAGTTACTACTGCCCGACTGGTAGGGGATAGTTATTTGATCCACAAGCTGATGGGTTTTTGCTGAACTGGTTGTAGATTTTCACCTGGCAGGCTCCTCCGTGAATTTGTTTCACTAAATACGTATCAAGTGTCTCCCCTCCATAAGTCACTGTGCTAGGCATGCAGGGAATGCAAAGTTGACCAAGAGCTCGTCACAGCACCTTTGGGAAGTGTGTAGCTTGGCCCGAGCATTCACTGTGTGGACTGTGACATACTTTTTTCTATTCAAAGATTAATGTCCAAATATGCATTTAGTCTGCAAGCAAAGGTCTAATTACTACTGACTTTAAATACATTTTTCTCCATTTTACAACAACAATATGTGTTCCGGAATGTCAGGACCAGTGAAACTTCTGAAACAAAATCACTTGGGGTCTCTGTGTTGAAACGGAGGCTAAATATTCTCCCGGAATTCAGGGTTACAAGAGGGCTTTTCATGTCATCTTGTCTAATATCCTTGTTTTAAATTATTTGATACCTGATTTCTGGTGACAATCTGAGTTTTTCTATAGGGTAAAAAAAAAAAAACCCAGGGATCAAATTGTCAGATCACCGAGAATTTGAAACTTTTCTTTTTTAATGTAACTTTAGGGATTCATGGTCATTTTGTAGCAGGACAGGCTTCAGGATATTCTCAGCTAAAGGAAAGAGATCATATTAGAAATAGAAGATTCAATTTTGGTTTTGTTAAGTGATGTTAGGGCTCTGGTGCCTTGGAATGCCCAGACCTTGCCCTGCTTCCTGGTGTTTTATTATTATCTATATCCCAGTGATCCTCGCTGCAAAACTCTAGCAAAATCTAGGTTAAAGGCATCTGCTTAGCCTTCAGGTCTTCCTCCTGTTTTCTCCTCTCACCCTGTCCCCCAATATAAAGATTGTTGTGTTACCAAATTATGGCAGGCCTCATAGAGGAATGAATTAAGCAGAAGTGAACAGAATGAACAAGTTCGCAGAGCAAGCCTTCACTGACTTTAACCACCCCAAGGTGGGAGAGCGAGAAGGCAGAAGGGATTCCATGAATAGGTAGATGGTGGAACTTGATCATGGCAAGTCCTGAATCCCATTCTTACCCAGTGGAAGCAAAAATGCAATAACGTGTATGTATACTCACCTTTGAATACCCATAACTCACAGGTTCTGTCATGACCATGGCCTGGGACTGGAGGTCCTTAGCTTGCACGGGGAGCGGGGCTGGAAGTCTCCCCACCCCACAGATCTGTTCCATTCCTGTACTGGGGTGAGCAGGAGCCATTCTAGCACGTACCCACAGGTTCATGTTCAGGTCTCAAGTCCAGGTTTTGGGAAACAGTCTCTGTATTTATGGGAACCCCCAACCGGGACAGAATGGAACCATCCGAGGGCTTGGGTGTTCTATTATGATGGAGGTGGGCCAGCCAAGAACATCTCATCAGTGTCGCACTGAAGATTTTCTTCTATAGAATCACGTTGGAATAATGGAATAATATTAAATGTTCATTTTCAGGTGGTAAGTATATTTAAAAAGGTTCAGTTTTCTTGATACTAAATCCAGAAGTCACAGTTAAGATTTTGTTGCTATTAATAGAAAACCACCATTTGGATAATATGGGAGGGCAACTGTCCATCCAGATAGTTTAAAAACAGGCCTTTTTTTTTTTGCACCTTACCTAGGGTCTCTAAGTTATATCACAAACCGCCTTAAGGTTGCTGGCTTTGCCATCTCGAGGGAAAGAAGGGGAGGCTAATAATGATAATGATTATAATAACCAGTGTGGCAGGTTGCTGGTAAAGCATGCTGCCTGAAGTGGCTCACTGGAAGCTGCTTCCACACACCAGTGCCTGAGAAAAGCCAGAGGCCACTTGCATTCTACTGCGCTTACTCACCTAACTGTCTCCGCTTGTGTTTTTTAGCATAAATTGATAAATTTATATTGCCAAAGATGACACGGAAAGATATCGCTTACTTAATGCCACGTCCAACGATGAAATAAAAACTTCAGAAAGAAAGAACTTAGATATATGGGCTTAGACTTGTAGGACACACACACACACACACACACACCACCTCCCCTCCCCCCCCCCCAAGGTCTAAGGACCATACCCATATGAGGAGAGAGAAATCCACGCTAGCGTCAGAAGAAGGAGAAGACATCAGGGCACAAGCAGACGTGTGTGGATGAAGCTGTGTGAAGGAATGGAAGTGCTTTTTGGCCTCGTCTGCCTTCTCTGTAATAATGCCTTCTCTTCTCCCGGTTAATGCCCCCAAATCCTCTCTTGGAATTTTTTTCTTTTTAAACAGGGAGAGCCCAGTGGTCAAGGGCAACGCGCTGTTAGCCTTAAGCAGCCTCGCTGTCATCGTATCCAAACACGAAGCCAGTCTCTCTTCAGACTCGGAGGGGGTCCCGGAGGTGAGTTAAGGGCGATTTGAACCAGTTGGGCAACGTTTGAAAAGTGAGAAGCCTCTTTAAGCCTGGCCCTGAGTTTACGAGGTTAGAGCCCGTGCCTGCGGCACCACCGACTTCTGCTACTTGTTGGGTCTTCCCACGGCGAGCTTGAGGGGCTCCGCAGACACTCTTCCTTGCTGCTCTTCTGTTTTGCTTTCTCCATCACAGTTAAGTGGTCATTTCCATTTGAAGGTACCAATTTTATGCAACAGGGGTTGTCTTTTTGTGATTACATCAGTGGTAACCAATCTTAGGAGGTTAACTAGGCTTACTGAAAGTGAACAATGCTGTCAAAAAATGATAAATAAGTAGTGTTTACTGACTGAAAAAAATTGTACTTTGCATTTTAATTGTAGATGTCAATGACAAAGTGCCTATTCATTTTTGCAAGGCATTTATTTCTTAATTAAACATGTAGCGAGCTGGCCAATGTTCATTTCCAATGTACTTTTTCAGATAATTCATATCTGTCAAAATAAAAAGGCATGGATTTATTCTTCTTTTAAGCCCTATTATCTAGTAGCTATCATTATCTGGAGACAATATAGCTGAGTGGTTAAAAAACATAGGCTTTGGAGTAGGAGAGTCCTGTATTTAAATCCCAATAGTTGCAACTCACTAGCTCTGTGGCCTATTGTTGGTAAGTTCCCATTGCAAAGCCTGTTCCCCCAACTGTAAAGTGGGGATAAAGGTACTCACCAGACAGGATTGCTGGGAAGATCAAATGAATGAATATATGTGGAGCTTGACAGTTGGGAGATACTAAGCACTCAGTAATAGTAACCATCATCTGACTTCTTGCTGCAAAAACCGGGCTTTATTCAACGCTCTTCAGCCTGTCTCTGTTCCCTCAGTGTGTCTTCTGGGCCATCTGTACTCCTTTTTCATGATGGAGTTTTTTGGTTGCAAGCAAAGGAACCAACTCTCATCTAAATAAAAAAGCAGAAGGATATGGCATCCGGAAGCCCATGGAATTGAAGGCAAAGTTTAAAACTGGGTTTGGGGAAGAGCATTAGGGACAGGAAGTGTTAGGAGAACCATCACACATCACAGTAGACTACCATCCCTGGGATGGATCAGCTCTGGTCATGTGGTGTGCTTGTCACTCAAGATTTAGGGTCCCATGGGTTTCGTGCCCACCCCTTGGGCAGGTTGGATGGGTGGCTTCATTGAGCATTTAAGCAAGCTTCAAATCATGGAGGAGGGAATTCTCCAAAGGGTGCCATTACCAATAAACAAGAGAATAGAGGCTGTGTGGCAAAAGCTACAAATGTATATTACCTTTGGGGAAAGGAAAGGGGCCAAGCAATTATTCCATGAAGCATAAAAGTGTAGTTACCATAGGAAATTTTAACTTTAAATGCAGAATCTTACTTTAATGATGAGAAAGATGTTTTACATCCTTGAAAGAGCCATGGAGTACTTTAGCAGAGACAACATGCTAAGTAGAATCTACGACCTAAAAAGTTAATGTGCCTTTCTAGGATCCCTGATTTTGGGCAGACTTGCAGGTAATTTGCCCCAGTGATAACCAGGGGTCTAGCTCTGAGTTTGAGTTCCAGGCAATCTTATTCTTCTTTATTTCCCCACTCTTTTGTTCTGTGCTGTAACAGATACTACACAAAACATCGAGAAGCCACACAACCCAAAGATGGGACTCTGCTTTTATTCTTCATCACTTTGTCTTTGGTTGTTATTCAGTACAAACTCAAGACCTCATTATTTGATTAACGTTGAGGTTTTCAAACTTTATTTGAAATCTGCATATGACTAACAACCAAAGATCCTAGGAAGAAGGCCTTCTTTGAGTCAAGGCATTAATTCCAAGGATCTTACCACTGCGTTGACCTTTGTCGTTTCCACCACCTGAGTGTGACCCTGTGAGTGTATGGATGCTTTTTTTTTTTTTAAGATTTTTATTTATTTATTTGACAGAAAAAGAGATAGAGCAGGAACACAAGCAAGGGGAGTGGGAGAGGGAGAAGCAGGCTTCCCACCAAGCAGGGAGCCCAGTGCGGGGCTCAATCCCAGGACCCTGGGATCATGACCCGAGTCTAAGGCAGACGCTTAATGACTGAGCCACCCAGGCGCCCCCAGATGCTTTTGACATCCACAGTCATGAATGATTTTTATTTTATTTTTATTTTTTTTAAAGATTTTTTATTTATTTGACAAAGAGAGAGACAGCTAGGGAGGGAACACAAGCAGGGGGAGTGGGAGAGGGAGAAGCAGGCTTCCCGCCAAGCAGGTAGCCCCGATGTGGGGCTCAATCCCAGGATCCTGGGATCATGATCAGAGCCAAAGGCAGATGCTTAACGACTGAGCCACCCAGGCGCCCCATGAATGATTTTTAAAACCAAGGTCTCTTTTTAATGAGTTGGGTTTTACTGTTGTTGTTGTTGTTTTTTAAAGATTTTATTTATTATTTGACAGAGAGACATAGCGAGAGAGGGCACACAAGCAGGGGGAGTGGGAGAGGGAGAAGCAGGCTTCCCACAGAGAAGGGAGCCCGATGCAGGGCTTGATCCCAGGACCCTGGGATCATGACCTGAGCCGAAGGCAGACACTTAACGACTGAGCCACCCAGGCGCACCATGTTGTTGTTGTTGTTGTTGTTTTTTGCATTCTCTTTCCTTTTCTTTTTCCAACTGAAGATCATTTATGCTTTCATACCTAATTAGCTAGGCACACATTGTGATGATTCAGAATGATAAATCTATGGTGATAGTAAGCAGAAATGCTAAAAACGGTGATGAGAATTTTGTAGGCTGCTTTATTGCCTCTTTTGTGAAATGGGAAGTCATAGAAATGAGACATTCTGAGTTTCTTTCTCTGCACATCTCTCCTTTAACTCCTACGTCACCCTCACTAAACACAGGTGGGCAGCGGAGAGCTCTCGGACACGGTCTGTTTTGCAGCCCCTGTCCTCTCACCTCTGCTTGTCTTGTATAAAAGGTAAATCCTATTCCTGTTGGGGCACAGGTTGAGGATGTGTATTTGTCAAATATCTATCTGCCTCCTAAAGTCCTGACGGGTGAAGTTACTTTTTGGTCGTAGCACTTTACTCTTTAATACAGAAGGGGTTTGTGCCCTGGATCTAGAAATAATATTTAGGTTTATTTTTTTTTCCGTTATCATTTCATGTTTTTCCTTTTTTTTTTTTTTTTTTTTTTTAAGATTTATTCATTTGAGAGAGAGAGAGAAAACGAGCAGGGGAAGGGGTAGAGGGGGAGGGAGAGAGGATCCTCAAGCCAACTCTCCGCTGAGTGCTGAGCCCGATGACGTGGGGCTAGATCCCAGGACCCCGAGATCATGACCTGAGCCAAAATCAAGAGTCTGGACGCTTAACTGACTGAGCCACCCAGCTGCCCCTCACTTCATGTTTTTCTTCATCTGCAGGTTCAGCCTAATTTCCTTTCAATGAAGGAGTGGGTTTCCATGGTGTCTGATACTCTCCTGGTCATTGTGGATAGCCATTACCAACCCAGAGGACAACTTTTCTCCTCGTTTTATTATGTAAGTCTGAGAAATAAAATTTAAAATATGATGGGAAAAGTCAAGGGTTGAGGCTACTCATATTAGTTGTTCACATGAAAGCCATACCATAGTGTGATTACTCTCAGTCTTAGCTTTACGTTGGAATCACCTGAGGAACTTGAAGTGTATGTGTGTGCGTGCAAGCACGTGTATATATATAAGATCTCTCTATAGATAGAAAAAATAAATACTGACCTGTAGGCCTCTCCTCTGATTTAATTACTTAGGGAAGGGCCTGGGCATCATCAGTATTTTAAAAGGTCTCTAGATTATTCCCATGTGTAGTCAGAGGCAAGAGCTACAGTTGTAGTGAAATAAACATTGGTTAAAGATTGGGGTCCCTGAGTTTCTACTTGTTTTTTTTAAATTCCAGGATATGTGACCATGGGCAGTTCACATAATCTCTTTAGACCTTTGTTTCCTTACGTGTAAAATGAGGCAATTGAACAATATGATCTGTAATGATTGTAGTCGCAGCTCCACCCCTTACTGGTTTTGTGACTGTTGACCTGATACTTAACCCATCATTTTATTTTCCTTACCTGTACAGTGAAGGTAAAGATTAATGCTTTGCCAACTTTACAAAAGATTTGCAAGGAGCACATGATATAACTTGTGGGAAAATGTTTTGAAAACTGTGAAATACTCTATACATATCAAGGAATATTGTTGTTGCTCATAAAAAAGCACCTGTCACTTAGTCACTCTTTTTCTTCATGCTAATATCCTAAGATTTGAAACAAAGTGAAAACACACTTTTTTTGTTTAGGTTTTATTTCCGCTTCATTGGCTATAGTGCATGCTTTATTTCTGCATCTGCCCAGAATTATTTTGGTTCTGCCTTATCACTCTCCACTGCTTAGGGAATTATAGTGATCATGGGACAATCAGCTGAGTGGTGGAGGATTATAGTCGATTTGAATAAAAATATAGCACAGGTTGTGAACTGTTGCTAAGATCATGAATTGAGCCCGAAACTCCATTACCTTGTCTTCTCTGTACAGCGTTCTGCGTGCCTCTGTCCTCCTGCTTTTGGGAGGACCTGGTACGTATTCATCTGGGCCTTAGGGTCTGGAACTAGGATTTTTAACTATACTTGGGGACAAACAAATGACTTGTAGATAATATAGAATTAAATTGGAAGGTAGATTTTCCTTAAAGAAATCATTGCGTTATGATCCATTTGTTTGCTGTTAGAAGTGTTCTTATTCCTTTAATGTTGGGACGAAAAACTAGTTTATATCAAGGTCTTTGTAATAGCGCTCTGGTTCAGATATTCACCAGGACAGGATATTCTATGAGATTTCTAATCGCGCTGCTTAGTTCTTGCAAATGAATAAAAATAATCTCCTTAGTAGCCAGCTCAGGGTTGCCTCTTACCTTTGTGATTTTTGCACTATTTTACTTCTTCAAAGAAGCCCTGATTTGAAAATCACTTTCTTGACTTCCAGTGTTGGATCAGCTGGGTCATTTTGAATAGTATTGTCATTACAATAATGCTATGTTAACTTAAAGAATACCTTAGCACATGTTTGATTTTGTTTGAAGTACTAAAGCTTAGAGAGCAAATGGGTACAGAATTAAACGCACTTTTTAATGTGCTTTGATTGCAAGGGACAGAACAGCCTTTATGACGTGTCTGAAAATTTGAAGTGGATAATAGTGGCGGAATGATAAACGGGTTTCCTTCCCCACTTGAGACATATTTATAAATGTATATAATGTCTGTTGGAGCTCCCTAACATGGGATTCTTGCAGAAGCTGTTCATACTCAGCTGCCCTGCCATTTTATTAGGGCTGTTATTCATTTCTTTTCCCATAATTACATATAGGAAGGGACATATAGAGCTCTCCATTTCGTTTTGAATAGCTGGTTATTGCTTTGTAACCAGAGGCTTTTAGGATTTCAACTTCCTTTTTAATTAAAAGGAATTAACCCCCTGTAGGAAATAATCCATCTACTGGGAAGCGTTCCCACCAAAAATTTTGGGAGATCTGCCAATAGGTCCCTGTGCTAAACTTGCACTTCTTCCTTCGTACTAAACTGTAACAACCCACCCCCCACCCACCGCACACACACTCTCTTTCTCTCCTGGAAAACTGGCTTTCTGGACATCTATAATACAGCTTGGTGGTTTCTCCAAGGTTGGGTAACTTCACTTAGGGGTTTGGTGGGTTTCTTTGTTTTTTTTTGTTTTTTAATCATAAACACACGTGGGATTTCAAAACCCTGAATTTTTTTCAGGCTTTATAGTGAGGGAATTCACACTCTTTAAAAGAAGACACTTCCCCCCATCCCCCAAATTTAAAAGGATATTAATCAGCTGTTTAGTAGCAAATTGTTTCAGGAAGGAAGAGTGTAAAGGGAACCTACCTAGACAAACACAGAAATCGATTTTTTTTTTTAAATGATGTTTTTGATTGGCGGGGGTGGATCTCAGAGCCGTTGATCCTGTTGTGTGGTGCTTCTGTGATAGGTCTGCTCCCTTTGTGTTTTAAAACCAAAGGCCAACCCCTGTTTTCTTCCTTTGGCATGTCCTAGAAATCCTATTCTGGTGAAAACACAGCTAGTGCGATTGCCCGCTCCGCTGCCGCCACGGCTTTGTCTCTCCTCGTGCCAGTTTTCATGATTTCTTGCAAAGAGAAGGTTGAGGAAATCCTAAACATGCTGACTGCCAGGTTACCTGGGAAACCAAGAGCTGATGAGTCTCAAGCCGTGCAGATCCACATGGGCCTTGCTTTGGGGATGTTTCTCTCGCGCTTGTGTGAGGAGAAACTCAGGTACGGTTGATGAAAATACTCTTCCGTTTTGTCTTTGTGATGATGTAGGCAGAGGACGTGATGCGCAGGCACACACGTTCCCGAACATTTTGTCCGAGCGATAATGTGGTTGCTAAACTTTTTGAAATGGGCAGGTCCGACCCTTTCTTCTCCTTTGTGAGGGCATCTGTCTTTCCAAAATGCCATCACAAAGATATTAGGGTATTTTTAGGGTTGCTCTCATGAAGGTGATGGTGACTCTAACATCATTCCATGCTTAGCTGAAAACCCTGGAAAAATCCATGTAATGGATATGAGGATATCTATATCCTCATATGTGAGATATGAGGAAAAGTGTAATCTCGTGGTGCTAAAAATAAAAAGCTGCTTTTTCCCCTGGCTTCCAAGGGTGAAAATAATTGTTGATTATTGATATCACTATAAAATGGGAGGAAAAAATTGGAATATCCCTGCTGCCTGAGGGCGCTGGGAATCACCCGGATCACCTAAGAACTCTATGTACCCAGTTTTAAAGATTGCTTTTATCCTGTGCCCTGGCTACATTTTTATAATCCTTAAAGAGTCTTAATCTGTGCATATTATACTGTGTGCTTTATTCCGTTTGCTCAGTTTTGGACTGCTAGCTTTACCCTTGAATGGAGCTGAGTATCAACGACCCAGGTGGAAAATTCCACTAGATGGGAAAGTTTTCTTGTGCATGAATCTACTTTGGTTGTGTTGTCCGTCCTATTTATTCTTTATTTTGTAACAAGTCTTAGAATTTTATATACCCAGGTTGATTGCAGTGTGTGGTACAACATGAATATTTGAATATCATGAATATTTAGATGTGCACTGACTTGGAATTCAGCCTCATTTTCCCCCCACACTGGAAATAGGATAGCTGGGAGAGGCATCCTGTTGTGACGTTCCATGTCCTTAAACTCCCCTGGTTGGCAGAAATTAACGGTCTGTCCGAAGCCAAGAGACGGTGTCGATGTGGGTAAACTGGATGACATTATGCTATATTTAGATTTCAGTTTGAAACCGGTGGTTAAGTTTGCACTTGTAATTTACATAGCTTTGTGCAAACACCATTATGTGAAACCTTTATGAGAACTGCTATTGATCTAGGGAAATACTGTCAGATGATCATTTTCAGCTCTTGGAAACATCTGTCAGATGATTGGGAAGATTGGCTTCATCTTTGTGATCATAAATGAAAACGTTTCTAGAATGTTCGGTTTGTTCTGTTGACCAGCATTCATATTTATAGGCCTGGTTCTGGACATGAACAAAAGGCTGCCCTTTGCGTGTGAATTGACTGTTACATATCTCGTGTGTGTGACAGAACGCAACATGTTTTTTCAAGACTTGAAACTTGAAAGTGATTTTTTTCCCCCTTTGCTACTATTGCTACAAATGGCAATTTCGTCACCATCTGTGTTCATGCTCTTTCTTCAGTATCTTTCAAGCCACGCGTTTTACAACTAAAAATGAGCCATGGCAGTTTAATTCCAGGCAACTCATTTCATCCTATCTTGGCTCTGGCTACCCTCTTCCTTAGTTTAGGATGAGAGGCTGCTGGTTTTAGGGCTTGACAAGCTTGCACTTGCAGTTAATTTAATCATGCTACCTGGAGAAACCTGAAGGATTCATCCCAGTTCCTAGATTACCTTCCGCCCCTGTCTCTCTCTCACTTGACTTTGCACCCGCAGGAGAGCCTGGGGAAGGAAACCAGGCAGCTCTTTCCAAGGCCAAATGCCCTCAGAATCAGTGCAAATGTTCACTTTGCTCTAATGATCTGTTTGGACAGCATGCTTCCTCTTTTGGCCAGTGTCTTGAGCACTCTAGCCACCAGTGTAGTTATTCACGGTTCCCACCTTCCTAATTTCTCGGAGCAGAGGAATCTGAAATGTTTGCCTTTTGGTGCTGGTGAGTATTTTACTAGATAATGACAATGTCACTAGAGAATGACATTTTTGGAGGAAGTTTCCATTTTTCTAAAATTAAGTTCATCATTTTGAGGGCTGTTGACTCTGAATAGTCAGTGACATCCAGTAAATGGCCCAGCATGACCCCCTCAGGGGTACAGGATTAGGACAGTATGTTGGGCTCAAGAATGAAAAATCACCTTGTAGAAGAGAATCATGACAATCCATTTTTTTGCCATGGCTTATGAAAGAGTCACCTGAATTTCAATTCCAGTCTAGAATTTATTCAGAAAAACGTTATTATTCCTGAGCTTGCTTCTGTCATAACTCCCAGAGGATACTAGTAGGATCTCTTCAGCATTTGTTTAGAATAGTTAAGTATATTTTACTCCAGAGAACAACTATAATAGGACTTAGTCAAAGCTATTTGAACTGTGTGTGTGTGCGCGCGCGCTCATTGCAAAATGTAATCCTTCACCTCAGGCAAAACCACTATATTCTCGGTTTGGGAAGACATTTTTTAAAGTGTCCTGTGGCTGGTTGGCATTCCTGGGGCTGCATTCCACTGAGCATGGTCCGAGGGAGCAGCATGACGGTTGACATGTTAGGATCCCCTTAACAGTCAAGTGTTGGTGATGAAGCCCACAACTGCCTGAAAAAACAGCCATAGAACCACTTTTAAGTTTTCTTTTACTGTAGAAGTCCTAGTTCTCACCAAGACCATCGCAAAACCACATCAATTACTCTCTAAAGGTAGAAAAATACATGGCTGGGTTTCCCCCCCCGCTTCTGAAAAAACAAATGTAGGAAGAAGGACAAGAACAGCCTTCACAATTGAGACATGAAATCAGAAGTAACCTTTGCAAGAAAGAGATTTTGGAATGATTATTGTTAATTTCAGCTTCACGGGTTGTAAGATATTCTGAAGAAAATCACGTTAGCATTCTTAGAAATGTTTCTGGAATTCTGATTTTGGTTTTTTGTTTTTCAGTGGTTTAAAATTTGAATGGGCTGAGGAAATACAAAAGTAGCAGTTTTTGAGTTTATTGGTTTACAAGTGATTATACTGTTTAGGAACTCAGTTATTAAATAAATTTTCTGACTCGTTTCTCTGCCTGCAAAATAAGTAGATGTGACTCATCAATATTATTGTTACTCTTATGGTTTTTTTTTTAATTAAATGAAGGTTCAGTAAAATATTAAGAGGAAATATAGTATTTTGGACATTTGCATGATTTTAAGTAACTGAATTTTTCCTCTTGGTCTTTGCCCAGCGATATATCTGGCCAACAGATGAACCTTCTTCTGATGAAGTCTCTGGATGCCCTGGAAAATTGCTGCTTTGATCCTAGTCTTGAATATAAGTATGTTGGTTCCATTTCCTCTCTGATATTTGAAGACTGAATCTTTCTCTGCCATACGCTTTGCATTCAATCGTGAAATAGTCGTAGGACTAGATCTTGAATTCCTTTGCAAAGAGTTTTCAGTAATAATCAGAACCTGTAATTAAAGGTACTTGTTCTAAAAACCATGTTTCAGCAATAGACCGTTTGCTTCGTTACAAAGCAACGGAATGTCATTTCATGGCTGTCATTAAGTTATTAATACCTTAGTTCTGTCTTGTACTTACCATATGAGGCATGTATCTGGAGACTTATATGCATGACTTAACCTTTTTAAAATAGTGGAAACTATTCTTTGAATTTGATTGGACGAAGAGAACCTTTGACCCATAATTTAGATTTCCCGTGTGAAATCCAACGACTGAAGAATCAAAACGGAAACAAATATAGGGTACATCTGGGGTTCCCAAACTCCTCAATATTAATCGTTTCTCCCTGCCCCACCACAGACTTCATGCTTTTTAAAGATTTTGTCTATTAAACTAAATATCTTAAAATGTATTATTCCAGGGGCGCCTGGGTGGCTCAGTCGTTAAGCGTCTGCCTTCAGCTCAGGTCATCCCAGGAATCTGGGATCGAGCCCCGCATCGGGCTCCCTCCTCCGCGGGAAGCCTGCTTCTCCCTCTCCCACTCTCCCTGCTTGTGTTCCCTCTCTCGCTAGCTCGCTCTCTGTCAAATAAATAAATAAAATCTTTAAAAATAAATAAATAAAAAATAAATTTATTATTCCAGTCGTGAAAGGTAACCAAAAAAACAGAAAGGAATAATTAGAAAAGAATGTCTTGCACCTGGCTGGCTCAGTTGGTAGAGCATGTGACTCTTAAACCAAGGATTGTGAGTTCGAGCCCCACGTTGGGTGTAGATATTACTTAAAAATAAAACCTTAAAAAAAAAAAAGAAAAGAATACCTCAATAACAAGTTAAGCATAGTCATTTAGTGAGACATTTAATGTTTTAATTGGTCTGTGAATTGTGTGGGAGAATATAGTTTTATTAGACTTCCTGAAATACTAACACAGTTGGGGACTTACGTTATATCTTTTTGGACTTCCACGTGTTTTGGAAACTCTAGTTTAGATCCTCTGGTGTTCATTGTTACTAAAAAACTCAACAAATTATAAGCACTAACCTCCAGTTTATTAACTCATTTACTTTTTGCTGTTACAGGCACTGCTCCAATGTGACTGTTCACATTTGTGGCCTTTAGGAACTTAGGATCTAAAGTTACATTCATGTCATCTAGCCTGTTACGTTCAGACTGAGAAAAGAGTAGTAGAAGTAACTGCATATCTCAAATATTTCATTATGAGTAGGTAAAGTCAAATCTTCACTTCGTTTGTGGTAGTTACAGGATCTTCTTTCAGATGCAGGCTAAGATCAGATAAGAATCATTGACATCCACCCAGTTTATCATGAAACACTTTAGAGATGAAATGAGACGTTTTAAGAGTGTGGTTTTGAATATGGGAAAAGAGAGTTCAGTGGCATGATTGAAGTCTCTTGAATGTAGAAAATGATTAATGGAAGGGATAGGGCCATTTAGCTGTTACCGGGTCTGATGAAGAGTTGATATTTTGGAGCCCAATCCATGTGTTGGTGGTGTTGCCTTTTACAACCAAGGAGTAAGATAAATTTCTCTCCCCCTGCCCCGCCTTCCCCCAAAGGTATTCATCACAGCTATAGCTCAGGGTATTACAAAGCTGGGAACAAATTTGTGGATCAACTTACTGTAGGCTTTCAGCCAGTTGGAACAATCAGAAATGACTTACATATATTATCTCCACTAGTCTGCCGGAAGTTTGTTTGAATGAAGGAGAACCATAGCGATAACTGAATTGTCCACAGTGTGGGTATTTATGCATATAACAAACCTCATGTGTGTAAGGACATGTAACATTACCCGTTAACTTTTTATATTGAGAAGATTCTTATTTCTTCATTATTCTTTCTTGATTCTTACCTCCTTAGTGATCAGCTGTGTTTGGGAGAGGAAAGGGTGGGCCCAGTTAGGGACTAATCCTGCTGAATTAAGTAGAGTAGGGTCATCAGAAATTTCCCGTCCGTTTAGTAAAGTCTTGCCTGTCTCTCAGAGCTCAGTTAAAAGCCCAGATCCTTCAAGAAACTCTCCATCTTCTTCAAACTCCTGTTCTTTCTACAGTTAATGGAGTTTAGTATTCTGTCATTCCTAATGCTTTGTGGCTCTGTCTCTGGTTTCAGTTCAGCTGATACCAAGCAGCCGCATACTGTGCTAGGCATTTTCATATCCGTTTCTCCTGTCATTCAGCCCCAATGACAGTCTAAATATTGATACTAAAACAGGAACACTCATCGCTTTGGTTTACAGATTAAGAAAATGAGTTTCACACAGGAGATGGGTTCAAGGTCACACAGTCAGTAGCAGCTAGGGGAGGAACCTAGGTCGTCTGCCTTCAAAGCCAGGTTTCTGTCTCTTACATAGTTCGGTGGGGAGAACACATTTCAGTAGAAAGAAAGCAATTTGATACCTGACAATATGGTGTTTACTATTTTTTTTTTTGACATGTGAGTGTGTCTCACTACTAAAAAGCAAGACAGACAGACAGACATACAGACAGACACGCTAGGCCCAGGCATAAAGTACTCCCCTGACTAATGAGATTCAGGAGTCTAGGGCAGTCTTCCCTCAAGTGAAATAGTGGAAGCATTACGGAGGTAGTTAATAGATCTGGGAGCTTGCCGCCTCAAGTGATAGAATTCACCCAGAGCAAATTCAACACGCTTCCTTGATTTAATGGACACGTCCCTGCTGAGAGGACCCGCACCTGGGCTGGCCGGGTTGTGTGGCCTTATCACTTACGTTCTGCTGCCATCTAGTGGTACTCGTTGTGCCATTGCCGTCCTCACAGCCTTAACTAGTCCTGCCATCCGTCAACGACCTGAGTGCTGGTTAATTACTATTGAGCTTTTACAAATATGATAACATCTGTGTAGCACTTTGTGAAGGGCAATACGCTATACGAATGTTAACTGTCATTAGAACTAATTATTAGATGGCCTCGTACTTAATCTGCAGGGTTGTCCACAATAAAGTAAGGAATTGAAGATTCATCTCTGGTTAATTTTAGAAACAATTTATCATTATATCTCAGTTGATATAGCAACACGCAGAGCAGAATTGCATAGCTTTTAAGTCTCAGGTTTTCTTTTCGCCGGTGATATTTTAATATACTTGGATAAGAGATTCAAATAAGTAAAGACAAAATAGGGCATATAATTTTAAAACTCGAATTCTCTGTCATTTGTTAGTGTTCTTCAAGATTCATGTTAGTAATTAAAAAACCTGAAATTTATAGCTAATATTATCATTTGTTTCTATTTCATCTGTCTGAGACAACTCCATGGAGCTCCTTTTTGTTTTCAGTGGAGGGAAAGATGTGAATGCTACCTCTGCCCAGTTATTCTTGGTTTAGAGCTGACAAATATATCAAAGGGGAGCTAAGATGAGGTAAAATACATAGCAGTGCTGACCTAAGCACCTAGGAGAATCTTTAAGACTTAGGACAAAAAATAAACCCATTAAAATATAGACCACTTGGAAATCAGAAGAAAACATAAGGAATAAAGCTTCAGGACTACCTTCTTGGGCCATGCTGGAAAAATGAGACAGAGTAGAAGGAGTTTAGAAGGTCAATAGATGCATACACCCTGGCGTATTTATATTGGCACACGTATATACGTAGTTAGATTATATATTCACATATGACAACAGTCATTGACCATTGTAGCAATGAATAGAATCGTTAGTGAATGGTAACGTTGCCCAAGAATAATTATGCTGTGATAATATTAGGTAAATGTGAACTAGGAAACAGGATGTCTTTTTCTAAGCCTTTGTGCCCATATGCCTTTGGGTGGTAAAAGAGTTTTAGTCCAGGGGATAAAGATTTTTGCATGCCCAGAATAGCCCCAAAAAGCCAGATTTAGGATTACTTATTGAGAAAGATAAACCCCGATACTTAAAGTGAGCTTTGAGAGGTATCCTTTTTCCACCTGAAATCTGACACTCCTCTTTCTTAAATTAGTCTGGCAAGAAATGGAAATTGAGTTTTCTTGATTGAATCTTGGATAATATATTCAGCGTATTTAGCACTGGTAAATTTTGCCTCCAACTGAATGTAAGAATCCAGTCTTGTTTTTGTTGTTGTTTTTCTTGTAGATCTTCTCTCCACTTTAGACTCTCTTGGAACCCTGCACTGGGTCAGTTCTTCAGCATTCAGTATTGATTGAACTCTGTCCCTGTCAAAGCAGTATACTAGGTGCCACAGATAATGTGGTGAGGGAAAATCAGAAAACGTACCCACCCTCGTGGAGCTTGCAGACTACTGAAGGACATGGGCAGAAATCAAACAGTCCTTCAAAAAATCCTCATCAGAATTGATAATTAAGGGGTGCCTGGGTGACTCAGTTGGTTAAGCACCTGCCTTCGGCTCAGGTCATGATCCCAGGGTCCTGGGATCGAGCCACATGTCTGGCTCCCCACTTGAAGAGCTTCTCCCTCTCCCTCTGCTCCTCCCCACCTTGCTCATACTCTCTCTCTCTCTCTCTCAAATAAATAAAATCTTTTTTTAAAAAAAGAATTTATAATTAAAATTGTCTGAATTAAATTAGTATGGGGTATTATGGGAGAGTCCCGAAGAGGTTCCCTGCTGGGCCAGGGAAGGTGTCCCTAAGGAAGTAACATTTGAAATCTTAATCGAAAGTAGCAGTTAAATAGTCAAGAGGGAACAAAAGTCAAATTTTTCTAAGTATTAATCACATTTTGTCTAACCATATCTTTGGTTCTAATTTTGTCAAATTTTTATATGCACCAGTATAGAAAGAGCCAAAAAAAACCCAAAAAACACCCACACACAAAAAAACAACCACACAGAAAACTTCCCTGTAGATTCTAAATGGAAACAAAGACTTTAAATCCATACTAATGAAGAGCGCCTTTCCTCCTTCAGAAATGTGATTTGTCTCAAAAGCATGCAGTGTTCAGATGTTAGGTGCTGATTTAACTGGTTGGAAATGCATTATGCTAGTTGAGCTTGTTGTTAAGTTCCTGTAAGCTGTAACAGCAGTTCTGCCTGGCTAATGATGGATTATTACTGCAGTAGCTTCTTTACAAAGACTTTCCTAATGCCAGATAGTTATGCAATGGAACCTAGAAAAACATGCTTGAGATACGGTGCCTTCTCATAGGCATTTTATCAGGGCATCCCTACGCGGCCCTGAGAAGGGCCTGGGGCTTGGCAGATGGAGCAGAAGGCTGGGGATCCGAAGCCTCCGTCTCCTGGCCATGCTCTGCTGGAAACTCTCCGTATGACCTTGAACAAATCCTGTAGCCTCTCTGTCCTTTTGGGGGTCTCTTTTCTGTTGTGGATGTTTCATTTGCAAGAGGTGTTTGAGGGAAGGAACTAACATGTTCAGGAAACGATGTGAAGGTTCTTGACGCCAGCCGAGGAGATAGATACTATATACGAGCAAAATGACATAACCTACGGGCTTTGAAATATGTTATTGGAGAAATGCCCTGGAATGGCAGTCTTCAGCGGCAGATATCATGACAAGCAAGCCAAACCAGAGTCGGGATGATTTCTGAAAACAACTCAGCATTTCCTCAATTCAAAACACAACAATGATGACAAAAACTTTTTTTTTTTTTTTTAGGTAGCAAATCACCCTACAGCTGCATTATCTTATCATACTAACTAGAAGTTTTCTGGGAGAACAATTTTTTCTTTAAATGAATATGTATTCTTTCCCAAGAATTGGGGCACAAAGCCTAAGATTCCAATTGAATTGTCACATGGGGTAACTTTTGACAAGCCTGTCATTTGTCCATTTTCTCTTCTGACCCAGTGGTACTCGGAGGGATCAGAGGGGAGAAGAGGATTAATGTCATTGTGCACAGACAAATACACAGTTTCTTTAAGAAATTCCACTTGTGGAAGTTGACTAGGAAACACGAAGCACTTAGCAGTACCTTATCATCATGCCTTGCGACGTATCCCCCCTGTCATTAGTCAGATGTCCTCAGCTCATATTCTGAAATGGAGTCTTTTCTCTCATGCAGTTTGTCATAGCGCCATCCACATGCGGACATGGGGGGATGGTGCGGAGGACCACAGAACTTCTCTTAAGTGCAGGGATAGAGCTGGTTGAACTTGACTTTTTATTCATCCTCCTACCTCACATGGAGTTTAACTCAAATCTGTTTCATATTTTCGTTTGTTCTTCTCCAGTGGGTCCACAGCACTAACATGGGCCATAGACCCCGGTTTTGATAGAAAGTTTTCCACTCAAGGGCAGGGGGGAGGTAGGCAGTGGGTGTACCTGTGGTGGTTCCTGGGGCACACTTATATACCAGGCAGCAGACTGAGAATCCAGCCCTCTCATCTCAGGTCCAAGAGCAGTGTAAACTCCCATGATAAGTGAAGAGCGTTGACATGGATTTCTGGTGATTTTAATGCCGGATTTTTTTTTTTTTTTGCATCAAGCACGGGCTGTATATTGGGCGTTGGACTTGTTCTGTCCCTCATGAGCCACAGCAGCCAAACGGAGTCTCGAGTTCATGTGGCAGCATCGCTTCGGAAGCTCTCGACGTACCTAGATGACAGTGGGAGCCAAAGCAGAACATTTCAGGAGGTAGGAGCGGGGAGTTATGGCTTTCTTCCCTTTGTTGTCTTTTGTTTTCCTGTGGCCACTTACTTTCTACTTCTCATATTTTGGTAACCCTGAAATTAAATTCTTCCTCAGTTTCAACTGGGATAAGGAGAAAAATCTGAGTGGCAAACCACCAACATTAGATCATAAGGTTTTCAGACTGTGCAGCTGTTTAAATAAATTCAGACTTAAATGTGGCCTATAAGATAAGAGCCTTTAGTGAATGCAAAAACCCAAGCCGGCATCGCTAGAAGGCACTTTCTAAGAAGAGCTGCGATTTCCGGAGCAAGGTTCAATGGAGATTTTTAGAATTATGCTCGAGCCAAATGTAACTTTAAAAGATAGCCAGGAATAAGCTTAAGAAACTGCGGATCGAAAAAGGCATTTGATTTTTTTCTTTTCTTTTCTTTTTTTCTTAATGTCAGCTAGCATGAAAAATCATTGAGGAAATTCCCTTTACCACACTTAATGAAAAGATTTTTCTGTTACGGTGCAAAAATACGCAGAATTGCAGTTCATGGGACACAGCTCTTGTGTGTCGACCGTGTTCAGAGTGGAGTTCTGAGGTGTGTGTGTGTGTCTGCCCAGGTGAAGCTGCACGGCCTGGGCCCTGTCTCTGGGAGCACCCGGGGGTGACCTTTTGGCCTGGCCAGATTCCCTGTCTCATTAGAGCAGATTCTCTTTTCTCCGGGCCGGCCCACGAGGTATTGATGAGTACATAATGGCTACTCTGTCCCCCGCTCAGCCCCTCTGCTTTCAGCTATAGGACTTGTTGAATCGGTGAATTTCTCTGGGGCACAGAGGGTTGAAGTTTTGTTCTAATACATGCACCACATTTCCATTTTTAAAGGAGTTGCAGAGCACAGTTGAAAAGGACGCATCTTTTTAAGCAAAGGGAGAAAATTTTGCCACCAAGGGGCAGTTTGATTAATAAACGAAAGCAGGGTTTTTAGAGCTTGATGCTTCGGTCCGCCTTGATGTTTTGATTTATAAGGCCTCG
Source organism: Phoca vitulina (assembly GCF_004348235.1). Classification (NCBI taxonomy): domain Eukaryota; kingdom Metazoa; phylum Chordata; class Mammalia; order Carnivora; family Phocidae; genus Phoca; species Phoca vitulina. The sequence goes on along the minus strand of NW_022589770.1, from coordinate 273,519 downwards.
AGCAGGCAGTTTGGTTTTTTTCCTCCCCTCTGATGTTTTATTATCCAATTTCAAACTTAGAAACAGCTTCCTTTCTGCATGCCGTATTGACTAGGGTTGGGAGTTGAACATTTCCACTTTGCCTGAACAGCATCTTTGTGAAGGAGGGCTTCGGGAGGAAAACGTGAGGTAGCAGTAAGGGGATGGTTAAGCAGGATTTGCAAAAATTGAGGCTCAAGTAGATTGAGTGACTTGCCTGAAGTTTCTTAGCCTGTCAGTGATCAACGTGGGACATACACCTGCGTGGGCCGTCTTGACTCCCAGCCTTCTCTTTTATTTATAATTTGTTCGTTTATTCATTTATTCATCTAGTTATTTATTTATTAAATTAGCACACCAGTGCTCTGAGGTAAGGAATATTACCTCTGTTTTACACAATTTATGCGACTCTAAAACCCATAAGCCTCGCCGCTCTGCCCCACTCCTTCTAGGAGGGAATCTGAAGGCAGCCATGTGTCGCATCTTTGAATTTCCTCTCCGGCTTGGCCTTGGATCAGAGCACATGGCTATTAGTAGCATTCATCGGGGATGAAAATCTAGCCTCTGCTGTCGATAGATCCAGTGTCTGATGTGAGATGGTGAGGGAACTTGCTGATTTTGAGTCTAAAGACCTGGGTTTGAATCTCGCTTCGGTCACTGGCAAGCTATATGTAGTTGGACCTCAACATCCCTACCTGTAAAGTGGGAATTCTGACCTGCATCTCATACCGTCGTTAGGACACATCAGGCTGCGAAACAGTGCCTGGTCTGTGGTAGGCGTACCTGAATCCAGTCCTTATCCCGGAGAGAAGTTGGACAGAACACTGGTGTCCACTAAACCGTGTTCTTTCGTTTTCCCTCACGAAGAAACATCTCCTGCTGTCTCTTCTTCTAGGTCCTGGCCTATACCCTCAGCTGCGTGTGTACCTCAGCGTTCAGTACTGGGATCATTGAGGCTGCAGAGGCTGAAGATATCATGAACAAGCTTCGGATGTTGGTAGAAAACAACCAACAGGTTGGAATGCGTGCCCTGATTACTCCTCTCTTTGGGTCTCATGTTGCTGCTGAGTCCTAATTTTGACTGACTCTGATTAGACTATTATCAGAATGTTTTCATGCCCAGAACTGAGGAACTTCTTTTTTTTTTTTAAGATTTTTAAAAAATTTACTTGAGAGAGAGTGAGTGAGTGCACAAGTGGGTGGGGGGAGGGACAGAGGGAGAGGGTGAAACAGACTCTCCCCACTGAGCAGGGAGCCTGAATGCGGGGCTCGATCCCACCACCCTGACATTATGACCTGAGGCAAAGGCAGACACTTAACCAGCTGAGCCAGCCAGGCACCTCCAGAACTGAAGAACTTCTAACTTTCCTCACTACTCTAGCCATTGGTCACAGATGTCTTTTTTTCTCTTCTTATACTCTATCTTGTGTAGGTACTTCTTTTTCTTTGTCAGAGGGAGTATAAAAGGCTTTTCTCTCTCTCCATCTCTATTTATAAAACCTTCAAGCATGTGGCTAGGGAATGTAAGGCTAGCGATAACAATTTGTAAAGATATGAATACTTAATGGACTCTGATAAGGCCAAACCTTGGCAAATTCAAAGCAGAGAATCTCTGTGACTGAATATGCATGGGACAATTTAAATACCTATAAGTTATATTAAATACCTTTAAAGTGTTCCCTCTGAAATATTATTCAGCCTTAAAAAGGAAGGAAATTCAGACGCATGTGACAATGTGGGTGAATGTTGAGGACATGATACTAAGTGAAACAGACCAATCACAAAAAGACAAATACTGTATGATTCTATTGATATGAGGTACTTGGAGTAGTCAAAAGCTTAGAGACAGAGAGTAGAAAGGTGGTTGCCAGGGGCTTGGGGAGGGGGGAATGGGGAGTTATTGTTTAAGGGGTATAAGGTTTGAATTTGCAAGGTGAGAGAGTCCTGGAGATGGATGGTGGTGATGGTTGAACAGTGTGAATGTACTTAATGCCACTGAAAAGTAGTAAAGATGGTAAATTGTATGTTATGTATATTTTACAATTAATGAAAAATATGTTCCCTCTGATTACACATGTTATAAAATTGCCCCGTCTGTATTTTTTTTAGATTTCTCCAAAGTCTCAGTATTGGCCATGGTGGATTATTGCAGGTTATTAGCTAATATTGTATTGTTACTATTTTATGGATCTATGAGTGCTCTCTTAAATTTGGAATAGGTTTTGCAACACCAAGATGTGGGAGTTTGCATATACTGTGCTCATTATGGGACTTCTCCTCTTGTTTGGTAGTTGACTAGGCTTGTGTGATCTACCTCAGTATTTTCACCCTAATTCCTTCTGAAAATTTGGATCGTTTGAATCAAGTCTTGTAGTGGTCCAGTATTGTTTTCCTAAAATAAACCATTCACTGCAGCTGAATTCCTTACAGTTAGACTGCAGTTTCTGTTGCAAACCGAAGTCTTGATTTTTTAAAAAAATCTGCAAATCGCCGATTTTCAGATGGTGAAAGAACCTGTCAGTAGGAAAGGGAGCCCCTCGAAGTGCTTAGATGCTTTCTATAAAATTCTGTGCCATCTGTGCTATTCTTCTTCTTTTTCCTTACCCTTTGTTTTTATTCATTTGTAACAGACTTCAGGTTTTGCCCTGGCGTTAGGAAACCTAGTTCATGGTTTGTCTCTGTGCGGACATGGAAAAGCTGAGGACTTGGGCCACAGACTGCTCCCCGCCTGGATCAGAATTGTTCTAGCACAGGTAGGAGGTCACGTCCTAGCATGTGATTTTATATTTTATAAAGGAAAAAAGAGCAACTTTATTGGACCATTTATAGGTGCTGCTAAGATACACAGCCAAACAATAAAAGAATAGGCAATTTCAAACGAAAGAGATGCAGGAACTTTCAGTCCCTTGTAAATGATATATCCTGTCAACCATTATAGCTTTTTTTAAAAAGCACAGGCTACTTTCTCAGTGTTTTAATTTTCCAACAGCGCTGTGGTTTTGAAAAATACAGAATAGCAAGAAGCCACCTCTGATCGAGTAACTTCAACCTATTACCGTATTCAAGTCAGCTGTCAGTTTTGGGTCCGTGATGCGGGTTATGGTGACCCTACAAATGTAGTGCCATCTTGACCAGTGTTTCTCTAGGATATAATACGTTTTATAGGATTCAAACCCCAGGACTATTTGCCTCTTGACATACCTGATGCTTTGTTTTCAGGGCACTCCTACAATGCTCTGTTTGGCAGCGCTTCACGGCATGGTGGCCTTGGTAGGCTCTGAAGGGGATGTAATGCAGGTAAAAAACAAACAAACAAACAAACAAATGAACAAAACACGAAGGGAAGAAATCTAAATGTGTACCTAACCACAGCAAGAGAATACCCAGTATCTCAGTGTGCTAAGGACAGAATACATGCTCGTAGTAGTAATGGTTATACTGGGTTTTCAATGCCTTGATACACAGAAAATTGCTCTTAGTGGAGAATTCATTTTTAGAGATGAATTCTTAGAGATTTGTTCCTTCTTTTATTTGGTTCGTAAGAATTAAACTTAGTCAGCCTGCGTACTTCCCACAACGTTCCCTGCCCGAGAAAAGTGACTGAATTGTACGAAATGTCAAAAGTTATCCCTAAGAAACTCCATTTTGTATCTGTCATGTTTAAGTTTATATCTAGGTAGTTATTCTTTCACTTTTAAATGTTTTCCACGGTGGACATACATATGTTTCAGTTTACAAGTAATGCTAAGGAGCACCTGTGTTCATACAGTGAAGGTCTGTTCAGTGAGCGCTTCTTGCAGCACTGACCGATGTTAGGAAATCGGTGATAAATACAGCATGGGCCCTGCCCTCAAGGAGCCCACAGCTTTTGTTTCTGAAATGTAAGGACGTAATGGTAAATGATACCATAGCTTAGAAGATGATAGCTCATCCACTGGGAATATCATTATTTACTTTTTGAGGATGTTGGGGTGGATATTTCTTCTTTTTCTTTCAGCTGAAGTCAGAAGCTATCCAGTCCTCTCATTTTCAAGCCAGACTTAATGAAGTCATTAAAACTATAACTCAGGTGAGAAGAGGAATTTAAAACCCTTGGATGGGGAAACAGATAATTACCCCCCCTTTTTTTTTTGAGAGAGAGAGAGAATGCATGTGGGTGTGAGCAGGTAGAGGGGCAGCGGGAGAGGGAGAGAGAGAAAATCTTAAGCAGGCTCCACGCCCAGTGCAGAGCCTGATGTGGGGCTCAATCTCATGACCTTGAGATCATGACCTGAGCTGAAACCAAGAGGCGGACACTTAACCAACCAACTGAGCCACCCAGGTGCCCCTCAGCTACTTCCTTTTACTGCCTTTCTCTTTCATGATACAAACGGTTTTACTTGGAAAATGAGGAGATCTCTGGTTATTCACATTGAGTCCAAGCAGCACTTGAGAGTAGCTTATGGCCCCACGTTCACTGACAAACACGCACTTCCTCTGGAAAAAAAAAAGCTGGCATTTTCGAGTTAACTTAAGTTGGCTTGGTTTCCTTTAAAAATGAAAATCTGACCCTGGAAGGGATGTTAGGCCTTAGGACAAAGTAACATGGAAGGTGATCAAAGGGCAGGATAGATATCTAAGAATGGGTGAGAAGCACTAGGTCGGATGTCACTGATAAAAGTATTTGGGTTAATTATTATCAGCATTCTTGGCTAGAGAGTTAAGTGTTCGTCTGCTGAGAAATGATTATATATTTTAAGATTTTATTTCTAAAAATTTATTAGTTTCATTGCATCAACCGTGAAAGCACAAAATGAAAAAAGTTGAAAAAATATCATTGGTGGTCCTCACAACTTGAAGCAAGTGTTAATAATAATTGGTCTTATTTCTTTTCAAGTATTCTTATTTTCTTTGCACGATTGGTATTCTTACTATATATAGAACTTTGTAGATAGTCTTTTAACTTAGTCTTTTCATTTAGCATACTTTTTTCCTTCTTGTAAATACAGCTGATTATTACACCTACCACATAAACAAGTTTTAATAACTCATGCTTTGAAAAGCAACCATAAATCTCTGAACAGAAGAAACTCTCTTTTGCGTGTATGAATGTGATTCTCAGAAAAATAATTATACCAAAACTTAAGTGGCTATAACTTGGGGGATAAAAATCTATAAATGAAAAGTTATTTAAGAAAATCCTTATTATGAGTGATAAAGCAGTAATAGAACATTACTTAAAGAAGAGAACAAAATGATATCTCCTTCCATTTTTAGAGGTATTTTATTCTTAAATAACACCTTGTTTTTACTTTTTGGATTTTTTTCCCCTTTTTATTTTTTAAATTTATTTATTTGTCAGAGAGAGAGAGAGAGAGAGAAAGCATAGCAGGGGAAGCAGCAGGCAGAGGGAGAAGCAGGCTCCCTGCTGAGCAAGGAGCCCGACGCGCGGCTCGATCCCAGGACCCCTGGGATCATGACCTGAGCCGAAGGCAGACGCTTAACCGACTGAGCCACCCAGGCATCCCTTTTTTCCCTTTTTAAAAAAAATTCCTTTGAGACCAGTCAGACTCAGTGAAACCTGAGACAACTGGTACTACCTTCTGTCATGATTGATTGATACATTCATTCATTTCTTCAGCAATAATTGTTGATCATCTGTGTGTCCAGGCTTTAGTATATTAGACACTTGACATTACGTCTTGTCAGAGAACTTGTCATTACCAGACAAGCCACCACCTCATAAAAGATAAATGACTTTCTCTGAGTGACCTTTTATTAAATGGAGTGTGGATCTTGCCTGATCATTGAACTGTTACACTTTAATCCATAGGTCATCAGTGTGTCTGGCGTGATTGGTCTTCAATCAAATGCTCTCTGGCTTCTAGGACATCTTCACCTATCTACTCTGTCCTCAAGTCAGAGTAGAACCTCTGGTAAGATCGGAGTCTTAGAACACTGGGGCTGGAGGAGGGCTTGCTGACTGGAGGCTGTGTACTTGGTTGAGAGCATTAATCTTTGTAGCTGCCTTAAGTGGTGGGTGTTACCATCTCTCTTTTACGTTAGAAGAAGAGGGGCTGTTCGGGAGCTTCCTGACTTGCCCAAATACCATCTCTCTTTTATATCAGAAGAGGGGCTGTGGAGAGCTTTCTGACTTGCCCAGGGTCACATGTCCACCAGCAAGTGGTGCACACACAGTTGAACTCACCTCTGTCACCTCTTTTCATTCTTCCTCCCTGCCTCACTCAGCAGATTAGACAGTCTAACCCCATATTTCACAAATGAAGACATTGAGGCTTAGAAAGATTACATGACTTACATGTGGAGTTTAGTGACAAATCCAGAAAGTAGGAACAGGTCCTTCAAGCTCGGAAGAGAGTTCTTTTTATTTTCCTAGATGGAATTACAGTTTGTATAATACTCCTATTTCATTAAAAGTCTCTTCCTCTAAGACTGGATTTCTCCGGGCCCCTGCTTTTAAGAAAATAATGGGGTACATACATTTAAAGATATGCACATACTTGGCGTTGAAATTAAAATCCCACATCTTTAACATAACAAGGCCTTTTCTATTTCCACATTTTTGATAAAAAACAATAAAAAATATTTGCAATTCCCACATGCTTAATTTAAGCTTGTACTTGGAGATTTTCTGCAGAAGGCATCACTGTAATACACTGGGACCTGAACCTGCTCCTTGATCTTTATAGAATTTTGACCCACTGGCTCTCTTGGACCCAGGCCAGAGAGGTTTTTTTACCAAAGATTTCTCATTAAAACCTAGTTTCGCCGATCCCCTGACAGGTAGTGCATGGACAGCATCAGCCTGAACACGTAGCACTATAATTCCTGTTCCCCTCACTTTCAGTCACTCCTTAGCTAGAGAAATAGGACATTGTTCTGCAGCATTCCCAACATAATGAACTTGAGACAACTGGAAGCTGTCATGTTAAAATGGGAAAAAGGGGGGAAAAAAAAAACAACCCACCAAACTTAGTCATGGTGGAAACCTTAAGTAATGCTAGTTGGGAAGGGCAGTGCACTCCTAAGGTCCTGGTAAAATAGCAAGTTGATCATTATGCTCTGGGTTACACGGTCCGGCTCACATGCACTCAAGTCGGGTGGTCATGAACCATCTCACCCAGGTTCGTTGGATCACAAAGCTTGTATGTGTGGAAAAGTACAGCTCCTCGTTTCTGTTGGAATTTTCCAGTTGAGCCATTTGTTGCAGTAAAAAGCATGTCATGAAGCAATCCTGGGGGGACTGGGAGGAAAAGAATCTAGGAGACTCCCCAGATTCGCCTTGCCTCCGTGTCGCTTGCCTCAGTGTTCCAGGTCAGCAGCTGGGGCTGGTGATTTGGACATGCTGCTCACTGAGAGGTCCCCGCCTTCGGAAGTAACAGGCCAGCTGCTGTTATTACTGCTTGTTGCATTTCCCTGGATCATAGATCTGATTCAGGATGTCCTCAAGTCATCCCTAGAATGGTGGTCTCAGCCTAGAGGCCATCAGGCTCCTTGCAGACACCGAGGGTCGCTGGACTGGAGCTTATTGATGTGACAGGGTGGAAAGGACTTTTTTTTTTTTAACTTCTTCAGTAAAGTTTCCATCCCCTGTGATTTTGCAGTCTCTGCTAGGTTTACCACCATTTTAGCTTTGCTTGCATAGCCTAAGTGGTTACTTCAAGGCCAGTCACTTAATCTAATAGAATTAGATGCCACCACAGAGTATTGTGCTGAGATGAATGGCATAAACATCTCCGCTTTGTCTCTAGGTTGATGTGGCAGCGTAAGATCATTATCTTGCCTTCATCAGTCCCGCCAGGTTCCCCGGCTAATTTGATCGTTCGTTCTCTGCCTTCACAGTTCCCACCGACTACAGCTATCTGCCCGAGAGCAGTTTTATTAGAGCGGCCGTGGGCTTCTTCGTTACAGGAGGGAAAAAAGGCAAGTGAGCACATTCCTTGAATTTCACCATTCCTCCTGCGATTTAGGTTTGTGTGCCCCAAGCTTGCTTCTGTAGGATTAAACCATAATCAATTTGAAGGAGTGACTGTTTCCTTCTGCTAGCCCATCTTTGCAACAGAAATGACCACGAGGCCAACGACCATAAGTGGTACATAAACATACACGCCGTGTCATCTCTTGGAATCATTGTATTTGACCTTGGCGGTTGGGGGTGGGCGTCAGGGGGATCTGTGAAGACCTTGATCTTTCATTTGACCTTTTCAAAAAGTATGAGCACACATTTCTTTTCTTGTCAATGTTGAGCGGGTGTGACCAGAAAAGAGAAAACACAGCTGGGATCTAACTTGGAAGTAAGTCTTCTCCCTGAACCTCGAATGATCGCTCTCTGTTGTTGGAATCACTGGCTGTCGTTCTTAATTTTAGCTTGTGTTCTTTTTCTCTGCAAACATTTGTCCGTGTGGGATTCTTTGTTGCTGCCACCACCCACATTAGACCACAAGCAACCTGAAGACAGAGATTGAATTGCCTTTCGTTTTTTTTTGTTTTTTAAGATTTTATTTTTTTATTTGACAGAGAGAGACACGAGAGAGGGACCACAAGCAGGGGGAGTGGGAGAGGGAGAAGCAGGCTTCCCGCCGAGCAGGGAGCCCAATGCGGGGCTCAATCCAGGACCCTGGGATCATGACCTGAGCCGAAGGCAGATGCTTAACGACTGAGCCACCCAGGCGCCCTGCCTTTCGTTTTTAACCGGAGTCCGAGTAATGCCATATAAGTCTTTAAATAAATGCTCTCTACTGATACACATCGACTCTTCAGAGATGTGAGGGCAAAATGTATCCTCCTTGAGAATTTCATAGCTCAGGACATAGTTTCATTCATATAATATTCTTTCATTGATATTTGCTAGTTTCTTTCTTGCCTGGCCTGGTTAGATCCATCTGGGCAAATCCAGTGTCTGTATTATGATAAGACCATCCTAATTTTAGGGGGGGGGAGTTTTTAAACAAATTAAACTGAAGAAATCTGGAGGAAGCAGGTTTGATTAACGAAGGTTGTAAAAGAGTAAAATCTTACTGTTGGAAGGGACGTTAAAGGTCATGTCATCTGCAGCTTCCAGATTATAAACTAGTTTCAGAGTTTGGAGATGAATTCCTTTAGTTCCTAGAGTTCTCAAAACTGTAGTATTATTTTAGGGTCATGAGTTAGCATGACTGCTTTTACGTACCCTTAGTAAAAAAATTGATATATACTTAATGTCATTGTTGTACGTAAAATATTTATATATAAACACGTAATATATTACCTGTAATATAGAATTGTTTATATTGTCATAAATTAAGTCTGTTTAATAATAGTGTCATAATAGAGATGTCTTCATTAGTAAGAAATTGAATACTTACTAAAGGAGCGTCTAAAATTTCCATAGCCAAGATAATCTTAGGAATATATATTTTTGCTTTTTTTAAAATTTGCTCATTGATACCTTACAAAAGTTTTAAATGACGCTAATTTGAGCTATTTCCGTGAGAAATAAAATAAAAATTCTTCAGACAAAATGAAAGATACTCTTTTTCTTTTCCGGGGAATAAAATGTAATGTTGACTCCCCAGGTCCCTATTTCTTGACAGACATGAATTTTCTCTGAATCCTGTGGGAAATTCTTGGTTAAACAGAACATTTTTATGATTACACAGTCATGGCACAACAGGAAATGTTCTGCTCTAAAATTGAAAAATCAGGTGAGGCTGGCCTCAGTGATGTTATTTGCAATCTCAACTGAAAGCTATTTTAAGACAGATAAATGAAGTATTAAAAATGCCATATTACCAATCAGATTTTTGGCATTTTCAGGTTGTGGGAGAGGGCTGCCTTCTTGTCAGGTTTGCTGACTAGATTCAGAGGAAAATCTATTCAGCCTTACACATTACTAATGATGACCCCAAAGGAGTGGGGGCCGTGGGAGGCTGACCTCCGCCTCCAAAGCCCATTTACAAAAACAAAACCAGACCCTGCTCTGTGGGTCTAAATGGGATGGCCAAATGCGGAGGTGTGCATGCAAACGAGTGTTTTCTTCTTCAACATGCCCAGCTCATTTGAATTTTAATAACTCCCTTCTGAAGCAGCTTTTGAGTTTAAATGTCTGGATGTCACTCACTAGAGCCTAGTGGGGCAGCCGATAGGAAGGATGACGACGTTGGTGAGCTCTTTTGAGGAAGAAATGGCTTCAGAGAATAAAAATCATGCGTGGCAGAGGCAGGAGAGAGGAGACTTTAGGGGTGGTATGGCTTCGTTGCCTCTGTGTGCTGTTTCATAACTCAGGAGAGGAAGGAAAATGTGATGAGTTCTCCCTGCTCCACGCTTCCGCGGGGACGAGACAGGGCATCGTCGGGGTTAGCCAGTCAGATGGGAGATAGTGAGCACATGACTCCGGTGTCTAGTAATGCTTAGGGCTTTTCTCCCTTGGGTCCTCATTTTAACATTCGTATGATAGAACACACGAGATGTTCATAACGTCCATTCCTTCACACAGGCCTCCACTGGAAAACCCAACAGATGAAAATCTTTCTAGTTTTTAAAGACTTCAGTTAATAGTTTTGAATATAACTGGTTTTTTGCTCTGCCCCATGACATTCTCCTTCCATCCCTGATAACCATGATCTCTTCTGGCAGATGCCATCATCATCATCACCATCGTCATTATTTATTCCTGTGGATATTTCTTCACGATGCTAGGTTTTAAAATGTGCTCAGCATCTATTTCCGCCTATCGTGGAATTATTTTTTTCCCCTGAAGGAACCCTCAATTTTGACTCTTATTTTTGCTTCTTTTCTATTCATTTATTCTTTTTTCTGATCTTTGTTTTTTCTCAGCCTCATAGCCATATTCAGATTTCATCAAGATTATATCTATTTCTTTCATAAAACATTTAAAGTGGATTAAAAGTACTTAATACAAGTAATGGTTCATTTTTGGTGCTAACACCAGGTATTTCTACCTAATGATTTAGGATTATTTTTTCTTATTCTGTTGCTGGGGAATGTGACTAGCTTTCTAAGCTTGTGTTTTTCTATTAAGCTTTAAAGTTCACAGTAAGAAGTATTATTTGAGGAAAGTATATTTAAATCCTTGTAATAAAATCTTTATGAATAGCATTTCCTTCTTGATACAAATACATGGGTCAGTGATCTGTGTGCGTAAGTGCTGGACTCTTGTATAAACTAGGTAGCTATATTCTCAGTTGGTCGTTTTGGACTATTAGCATGAGATATATTTATTGATGAGTCTAGTCAAAGGAGCAGGATTAGTGAAGTCTGAGTGTAGAATAAACAATATGGGAAAGCTGTCCTATTTTTCTGGTGAAATTATGGAGTCGGTTGCCAAGATTGTGTTAAAGTATTTTAATTTAGTAATAGTTTACCTATACAAAGCTTTTGACAAGTATTATTAGAAATGAATACTTGTCTATAACACTGAGTTCCCAAATGGTTTAAATCTCCTATAATCTCACCACCCACAGATAGCCACAATAGATATTCCAGCATAGGCCCTTCTAGATGTGTGTGTGTTAGACGATATTGAATCATAAAATTTCTTTTATTTTCTTGCCTGATTTTTAGAAATTTAACAACTTTTCATGTAAATGGACATAATCACCACTCATCTCCTCCAAAGAAGAGGTTTGGGAGAAAGTACAAAAAGAATCTTTGCATCGCTTTCTAGACATCTGTTAATGGGATATGTTTTGGGAGTCTTTGATTGCTGTTTTTGGTTGTAAATGAAAAATATTTGAAAGGAAAAAAGTCACCAATTATCCCATGACTTTTTAACTGCTATTATCATTCTTGAATTTTCTTTTTAATTTGTCACTTTTATGCACATGCAATTTTTAACATATTTCCAAGTATACACATACTTTGAATCTTCTTTTTTTTTTAAAGATTTTATTCATTCATTTGAGACACAGAGATACAGAGAGAGAGAGTATGAGCAGGGAGAGAGGCAGAGGGAGAGGGAGAAGCAGGCTCGCCACCGAGCAGGGAGCCCGATGCGGGGCTCGATCCCAGGACCCCGGGATCATGACCTGAGCTGAAGGCAGATGCTTAACCATCTGAGCCACCCAGGCGCCCCATACTTTGAATCTTTTAACTTATTAATATTTTCCTACCTTTCATTATATCTCCATAGTTATCATTTTTAAATGACTGTAGAATATTCCATCAAGTTGATGGATCACAACTAATTTAGCCATTTTTCTATTGGTCATTTAAAAAATTTCCATTATGGGAGCGCCTGAGTGGCTCAGTTGGTTAAGTGGCTGCCTTCGGCTTGGGTCATGATCCCAGGGTACTGGGATCGAGTTCCATGTCGGGCTCCCTGCTCAGCGAGGAACCTGCTTCTCCCTCTCCCTCTGTCTCCCGATTTGTGCTCTCACTCTCTCTCTGTCAAATAAATAAAATATTTTTTTTTAAAAATTGCCATTATGGAGAACATCTTTATGCATGTAGCTTTTGCTTTTCTGCATATAGGTTTCCTTAAGATACATTCTCAGTAATTTATTAGTGGGCAAGAGGATTTGGTGACTCTAGGGATGGCTTGGCCTCATTGTTCTTCAGAAGGATTGTACCAGGTTTGGGTACCTCAGCCCTGGCTGCATATGCGAAGCAGTATATCATAGAGGTAAAAGGCATGCGAGTCAGGCTGCCAGGGTTCACACCCCACTACCACCAAAGGCAGGCTATGTAATTTCAGACAAGCTGCTTAAGTCCCAAAGCCCCAGTTGCTTCTGTCAAGTAGAGAAAATAATTGAATCTTCTTTATAGAGTTTTTTTTTTTTTTTTTTAAAGATTCATTTGAGATAGAGAGAGAGAGAGATAGCATGAGCAGGGGGAGAGGCAGAGGGAGAGGGAGAAGCAGGCTCCCCACTGAGCCAGGAGCCCGATGTGGGGCTCGATCCCAGGACCCTGGGATCATGACCTGAGCCGAAGGCAGACGCTTAACCATCTGAGCCACCCAGGCGCCCCTTTAGTATGAGCTTATGAATCACTTTATGTAACAGCGCTTAGAAAACAAAATAAGAAACCCTTTCTAGCTATCATATTATAAAGCAAACCAACATATAGATAAACAGATGATTACAATAAAAATCCGTCAGGACTAAAATGATACCTTAACAGGGGCGCCTGGGTGGCTCAGATGGTTGGGCGTCTGCCTTCGGCTCAGGTCGTGATCCCAGGGTCCTGGGATCGAGTCCCGCATCGGGCTCCCTGCTGGGCGGGGATCCTGCTTCTCCCTCTGCCTCTGCCTCTCTCTCTCTCTCTCTCTGACTCTCATGAATAAATAAATAAAACATTTAAAAAAAATAAATAAATAAAATAAAATAAAATGATACCTTAACACTGCTTTAATTTACATTTCGTTGCCAGAAGGAATGAACATTTTTGCATGTATTTACTATTCGAGAAGTTTATTTTTAAATTAAATTTTAGATCACTTCTTTTCAAAAATTCAACCCCCCCGCCCACCACCACTTTTGTTTTGAAGTAAGCTCTACACCCAAAGTGGGGCTGTGGGGCAAGATCAAGAGTTGCATGCTCTACTGACTGAGCCAGGCAGGCACCCCCAAAATTTGTCCCTTTTTTCTCTTACTTTTTGTTTTGAAATAATTCCAAACTTATAAAAAAGTGAAAACAGCCCGAGAACCCTATTCAGGTTTCACTGACTGTCCAAATGGTGTCTTTAACAGAGAAAGAAATTAATCCAGAATGTTACACTGCGCTTACCCTGTCCTATCTCTTCAGTCTCCTTCAGTCTGGAACAGTTCCTCAGTCATTCATTATCTTTCAAGACTTGAACATGCTTTTTTGTTCTTTGTTTTGTTTTGTTTTGTTTTTTGTGGGGCTTTTTGTTTTTGTTTGTTTTGAGAGAGAGTGCTACGGTGGGGAGGGAGAGCAGAGGGAAAGAGAGAATCTTTTTTTAAGATTTATTTTTTTTATTTTAGAGGGAGAGAGAAGAGAGTGCAAGGGGGTGGGACAGAGGGAGAGAGAGTCAGAGAGATAGAGAGAGAGAGAGAATCCTCAAGCAGGAGCAGGGAGCCGGACGTGGAGCTTGATCCCAGGACCCTGAGATCATGACCTGAGCAGAAATCAGGAGTCAGACGTTCAACCGACTGAGCCACCCAGGTGCCCTGTGGGAGAGAGAGAATTTTCAGCAGGCTCCACACTCAGCACGGAGCCTGATGCGGGGCTTGATCTCACCACCCTGAGGTCACGACCTGAGCAGAAATCGAGAGTGGGACACCTAACTGACTGAGCCACCCCAAGTGCCCCCAGACTTGAACATGTTTTAAGAAGCCAGTTATTTTATAAAACAGTTTTCTAGTTGGACTTGCCAGTTTGCCTGCTGCTGTTCATGTGGTAGGCCAGTCAGTCATCGTCGGCAGGACTAGCACAACTGGGATGAGACCCCTCTTGTGGCATCCCACCAGGTGGCACATGGTGTGTCTCTCCCTCCCCCAGTGATGTTAATTTTGATCTCGTTCTTGGCCAAGGTGATATCTTCCAGGCCTCTCCACTGTAAAGTTCTCTTTTCCCTTTATCATCAGTAAATATTCTGTGTGGAGGTATTTTGAGACTTCATGATTATCCAGTTTTGCAGCCTAAGTTTCGCCCATTAGTTTCAGTATCCATTAATGTTTTCTTGCCTGAATTGGTTATTGCTATGATGATTCTTAAAGGTGATGATTCAAAAGGTGATTCCCGTTATTCCATTTATGTTTCTCAGTAGGCATTCTGTCGTACGGCAGAGCTGCCTTTTCCTTCCAAGCTCCCTCTCACGCTCTTCTGGTATGGACCACAAAAATTTTATTTCATTTAATTATTTGTTATTCAGTTATTCATTATTTCAACCTTCATATTGTTCCATATTTGATCAGTGAGAACCTCTTTAAATTGGCTTTGTGTCCTTTTGACACAACCCCATCATTCTGTGAGTATGTTGTTTCCTTGTGGCCCAAGAAGATGTTCTAGGCTCATCTCGTATTATCCTCAGCTCTGTAACAGCCAGGTAGCTCAGGTTCCCTTTAGTGGGGAATGATGCTTAGAAGCAAAGATCTGGGTACAAATTCTCCTTGTTCCTGGGGTGATCACTGCTCCCAGGCTCTTTCAGTGCACAGTTGTTAGGAGACAGACACACACACCCTCTCTCTTTCATGTCTATATTCATTTCTATATCTAGCTATATATATTGGAAGCCATGAATTTATACCAGTATCTCCAATTCCATTTCAACACCACAGGGTCCATTGTATTTTTCCCCTCTTTTCATATTTGTAAACTTTCTTCTCTGACAGGGAGAAACCCGGCTTCATTTTTCTCCATATATCTGCTCATATGCGGAGTCCCTGTATTCGAACAGTCTGCTGTCCCCATGGGGCCACAGCCCCGCAGAAGCTGCCTTCCTCTCTCAGGTCCTGATCCTCGAGGGGCAGCAACCCTGCTTGGCAGCCTTCCTGGTGCGAAGGGGCCCGGGGATGTTTTTGTTCCCGATAATTCTGAATGTTGTTGAAGTACTTCTACAGAACATCCCACCAAGTCTCAGGATCTGACTGCCTCTTAGAATCTTCAACTGTTTCCAACTACCGTCTGGATTTTAGAGTAGATTCTGGCAGGGGTGCAAAGCATCTCCTCGTCTCCACAACCATACCATGTTGTCATTATCTCTACCTGGGTTTTCTAAGGACTTTGTCTAGAAAAATCCTAGTGACCCTTTCCATCTTGGTTTAAACATCCTTTCCTCAGTCAGTGTTTCAAGACGAGTTCGGATTTCTTATGTCACATTTTCCGATGTGTTTTTCATAGTACTTGACATAGGAGTAGTTATTCTCTTAATTATTTCTGGCTCTTTGTTTAAAGTCTGTCTTTCCCATTAGACTGTAATTTCCCCAACGGTAGAAAGAACATAGGTGTCTCATCCTAAATGCTTTGAGAACAGAGTACTTGGCATTTAATAGTTTTCAAATATTTATTGATCTACAGCTCTCTCTCTCTCTCTGTATATTAGATAATTCTAAGCTAAGTTGCTTCTAAACAATGCTGAAGAGGGAGAAAATAAAGACATGTCCACACTACGCGAGCAACATGCTTGTGATGGGGAGTAGACATACCGCCAGCTGTCAGCCTACTGCTTGTTACCAGACTTTTACTGGAGGGGTTACACATGTGCGTTGTGGCATTGAGATGTGATCCTCTGTGTAGCTAAAGTATGTGTGATAATGGGTCCTGTTGTAATGCATTATGTTCGGATATGCCATTTATATTAAGGTTCTTTGAGGCTGTCAACTGGATGAGAGATTTAAAGCAACTTTGTATCTGGATTTTAAAACATCTGGATCCTATTAACAAGTACTGTTAGACCTTCTCAGTTCCAAAGCCATTGTCTATAAAGCATTCCAGTAGTGCTTTTTATCTAAGGCACTTGCTTGAAAGACAAAACACTGCAAGAAGGGAGCTAATCATTCCCGTTGCTTAGATTTGGATTCCTGTGTCCAGTGCTGAAGATCTCTGGGGAAGGAACCACGTGACTTCGTTCTCCCATTTGGGGGCTTCCTCTCTTTGCATCCCCCCCCCCCCGCGCCCAACCACCACATGCATGGAACTGCCAAGTATTTTCTCCATTCCTAACAGTTACTATAATTCCTTTCATTCCAGTTAGTGTCAGAATTCGTTCCCTGCAAATACAGCGGAAAATTTTGTGTGATTCTAGTTACGCTACTCAGTACTGATGCTCTGACCTTTTTTAAAGGGGGAACGTTTATTGTGTCATAGCGCTTACTTGATTTTCAGTCCTATGTTCCCTGTTACAAGGTCTTGTTTCTGACACTTGTTTGTACATCAGGTCAATTCTAAAGAGTATAGAAGGAAGGTGCAAAGTGTATAGTAAAGTGCAGTTATGTATAGTGCAAGTTATTGGTACAAGAGCTTGTTGTGTAAGCAATAAAATGTGTGTGTGTGTGTGTGTATGTGTGTGTGAAATGGTCATATTTTGCACTGGGTCCTGGTATTAGAGGACAGGGTGAATATCTTTCCTGATTCCCTAGATCCTCTGGAAACTGCAAAAATTCTGTAGTAAGTTCTATAGGAGGACCTGGAATAAAATTTTATGTAATTTTGAAAACACTTGATCTGAGAAAAAAAAATGTAAAGGAATCTGCTTATGAATTAATGATTTCCAATATAAAACTGGATTCATGCCCTTAATAGGAGAGAAAAGCAGTTCTATGCACAGATTTTCGTATACCGTCTGCCAGTTCATCAGGCCATTTCTGAGAATCACATGCCAAAATGACCCCAAAAATGCAGCTTAATTTTTCTGTGTGTGAAATCAGACTCTAACTTGCTGCCCACATGGTATAGGGAGAGTTGCCCCATGTGTGTAATCAGGATGGAGTTCTATGAATAACCAACAAGTTAATTCCTAGCACAGCATTTTAATATTTAGCACACCTGATTTTTCCTTGTCCGTGTGTCTGTCCTCTCATGAGAATATAAGTTCCATTAGCAAAGGAACCTGTCTGTCCTGTTGAACACTATTGTTCATGTCTGGAGCAGTGCATGGTACCTACCAGATGGTGACTGAATGAATGAATGGTTTTTATGAATATGTTTACTTTCTTTGGTCAGACATTCTTCTCTTTGTAATAGCAGTAGTAAATTCCCTGATAATACTTCCTGCGCCCCTAGTATTACATCTTAAGATGGAATAGAAATAAAGCTTCAGTTTTTGGTAGCATAGCCTAGAAGGGAGGCAGATGTGTTGAGCTTTTAACATCTTCAAAAAGCAAAAAAGCACTTGTTGGAGGGGAGAGAAACATCACTGGAAGGTACACTATTAGTTTTCCAAGTTGGCAGGGGCAAGGGTAAGGAGGTAGGTTAGTTGGTGACTAGCCTAAGAAAACATGCTGATTTGGGGGGTCACGATCCCAGGGTCCTAGGATCCAAGCCCGCTTCGGCTCCCTACTCGGGGGAGTCTGCTTCTCCCTCGGCCTCTGCCCCTTCTCCCACTCATGCTCTCTCTCTCTCTATCAAATAAATAAAATTTAAAAAAAATTAAAAAGAAGAAAACATGCTGATTTTTGAGATGGCTCTAGTTAGAAATAAGAATGTAAAATATCAGGAAAGGCCTGGATGAGAAGTGTGGATTTACTCAGCGTCAATATATGAATGGGGAGTCTGCTTCTCCCTCTGCCCCTCCCCCACTCGTGCTCTCCTTCTCTCTCTCTCTCTCTCTCTCTCTCTCTCTCTGAGAAGGAGAAGCAGACTCCCTGCTGAGCAGGAAGCCCAACATGGGGCTTGACCCCAGGACCCTGAGATTATGAACCAAGCCGAAAGCAGATGCTTAACCGACTGAGCCCCCCAGGCGCCCCTTGTTTTAACCATTTTAAAGTGGTCAGTGGCATTTAGTGGATTCACAGTGTTGTGCAACCATCACCACTGTGTAGTTCCAGAATATTTTCAGCACCCCAAAAGGAAACCTTGTACCCATTGAGCAGGTGGTTCCCCATTTCCCCCCAGCTCCTAGCAACCATGAATCTGCCTTCTGTCTCTGTGGATATGCCTGTTCTGTATGCTTTATTTAAATGAAATCGTACACTGTATGGCATTTTGTGACCAGCTTCTTTCACTTTGCATAATGTTTTCAGGGTTCACCCATGTTCTAGTAAGTATCAGAATTCCATTCCTCTTTCCAGCCAAGGAATAGTCCAGTGTGTGGATATACACTTTATTTATTCATTCATCAGTTGATGGACATTAGGGTTGTTTCGGCCTTTTGGCTATTATGAATAATGCTGCTATGAAGATTTGTGTACAAGTCTTTGTTTAAACACCTGTTTTCGGTTCTTTTGGACATACATGAGCGGAATTGCTGGGTCATATAGTAATCCTATGTCATTTTCCAAGAAACTGCCAAACTGTTTTTCCATAGTGGCCGTACCATTTTATATTCCTACCAGCAATGTATGAGGGTTCCAATTTCTCTACATCCTTGCCAACACTTGTTCTTTTCCATTATTATTATTATTATTATTGTTATTATTAATTTATTACTGTTGTTTAATCCTGTTGAGTGTGAAGTGCTATCATTTGGTTTTGATTTGACTTTCCCTAGTAACTAACGGTGTTGAGCATCTTTTCAGGTACTTGCTGGCCATTTGTAGTATCTCTTCTTGGCAGAATTATCTGTTCAGGTGCTTGGACCATTTTAAAAATTAGATTGTCTTTTTGTTGTTGAGTTATAAGAGTTCTTTGTATATTCTGGATAGTAGACCCTTATCAGATACACAACTTGGAAATATTTTCTTATATTCTTAGTTTGTCTTTTCACTTTGTCGGTAATACCTTCGATGCACAGAAGTTTTTAACTTCGACAACTCCAATATGTCTATTTTTTTCTTTTGTTGCTCATGTTTTTGGCATCGTATCTAAGAATCCATTGCCAAATCAGAGTTCATGAAGATTTACCCCTATGTTTTCTTCTGTTTTATGATTTAATTCTTTTTGTTTGTTTATTTACTTTTTATTTTTTAAAGATTTTATTTATTTGACAGAGAGAGAGATAGCAGATAGCGAGAGCAGGAACACAAGCAGGGGGAGTGGGAGAGGGAGAAGCAGGCTTCCCGCCAAGCAGGGAGCCCGATGTGGGGCTCAATCCCAGGATCCTGGGATCATGAGCCGAGCTAAAGGCAGACGCTTAACGACTGAGCCACCCAGGCGCCCCTAATTCTTTCTTTTTTTTTTTTTTTTAAGATTTTATTTATTTATTTGACAGCAGGAGAGCACAAGCAGTGGGAGTGGCAGAGGGAGAGGGAGGAGCAGGCCCCCTGCCGAGCAGTGAACCCAACGCGGGGCTCAATCCCTGGACCCCAGGATCATGACCTGAGCTGAAGGCAGTCACTTAACCAACTGAGCCACCCAGGCGTCCCTATGGTTTAATAGTTAGGTCCTTGATCTATTTTGAGTTAATTTTGGTATAACAGTATTGGGTTGGGGTCCTACTTCCTTATTTGCATGTGGATATCCAATTGTCCTGGGACCATTTGCTGAAAAGAATATTCTTTTCCCATTGAATGGTCTTAGCACTCTTGTCAAAAATCAGTTGATCAGGGGCACCTGGGTGGCTCATTTGGTTGGGCATCTGACTCTTGATTTGGACTCATATCATGATCTTGGGGTCATGAGATAGAGCCCCGTACTGGGCTTTGTGCTCAGCACTGGGTCTGCTTGAGATTCTCTCTCTCTATCTCTCTTTCTCTCTCTCTCTGCAGCCCCCCCCCCCCCCGTGTACTCTCTCTCTCTCTCCCCATCTCTTAAAAAAAAAATCAGTTGACTGTAAATATATGGGTTTATTTTTGGCCTCTCAATTTTATTTCATTTGTTTATATGTCTGTCTATTTTTGATTACTATAGCTCTGTAGTAAATTTTGAAAATGGTATGTATGAATTCTTCAGATTTTTCTTTTCCAAGATTGTTTTGGCTACCTGCAGCCCCTTACAATTCCATATGAATTTGAGAACCAGCTTTTCCATTTCTTGGGGGGGCGGGTAAAAGGCCATTGAAAAAAAAATTTTTTTTTAAAGATTTTATTTATTTGACAGAGACAGCAAGAGAGGGAACACAAGCAGGGAGAGTAAGAGAAGCAGGCTTCCCGTGGAGCAGGGAGCCCGATGCGGGGCTCGATCCCAGGATGCTGGGATTATGACCTGAGCCAAAGGCAGACGCTCAACGACTGAGCCACCCAGATGCCCAGGCCATTGAAATTTTGATAGGGATTATGCCGAATCTATAGATAGCTTTGGATAGTGTTGTCATCTTTATGGTATTAAGTATTCCAATCCGTGAACATAAGATGTCTATTTATTTAGATCTTCAATTTCTTTCAGCAGTGTTTGTCCTTTTCAGTATATTATATGTCTCTTTCACCTGAGTTAAATTTATTCCCAGGTATTTTCTTCTTTTGAATACCACAGTGTGTGGAATTGTTTCCTAAGTTCCTTTTCAGATTAATCATTGCTGGGATATAAAAACACATCTAAATTTTGTGTGTTCATCTTACACCCTGCAACTTCACTGAACTGTTTTTTTATATCTAGAATCATGTCATCTGCAAATAGAGGTAGTTTTACTTCTTTCCAATTTCAATTCCTTTTATTTCTTTTTCTTGCCTACTGGCTCTGGCTAGAATATGCAAGATAAAAGGGTGAAAAAGTGGGCATTCTTGTCTTGTTTTTTATTGTAAAGGAAAAGCTTTTAGTCTTTTACCATTGAATATACTGTTCACTGTGGATTTTTTACAAATGCCCTTTGTTGTGTTAAGCTAATTCCATTCTGTTCCTAATTTTCTGAGTATTTTTATCATGAAAGGGTGTTGGATTTTATCAAAAGCTTTATGTGGCAATTGAAATTATCATGTGTTTTTCCCCCTTCATTCTATTAATGTAGTAAATTACATTGACGTATTTCTTATGTTGAATGTCACCTGCATTCCTAGGATAAATCTTGTGTGGTCGTCATGAATAATCCTTTAATATGATGTTAGATTCAGTTTACCAGTGATTTGTCGAGAGCTTTCACATCTATATTCATGACAAATATTGGTCTGTAGTTTTTTTTGTTTTGTTTTTAATTGTGGTGTCTTTGCTTTTGGCATCAGGTTAATGCTGGTCTCAAGAATGATTTAAATTATACAGTTGACCTTTGAAAAACATGGGTTTGAAATGCACATGTCCACTTATGTGCCGAATTTTTCCATTAAATACAGTATAGTACTGTAAGTGTAGTTTCTCTTTTCCATTGTTTTCTCTTCTGTAGCTTCACATACAAAATATGTATTAATCAACTGTTTATGTTATTGGTAAGGCTTTCAGTCCACAGTAGGCTATTAGTAGTTAAGTTTTGGGGGAGGGTCAAAAGTAATGTGCAGATTTTTTACTGCAAAGGGGGTCAGCATCTCTAACCCCATGTTGTTCAAGAATTAACTATATTCCCTCCTGTTCTGTTTTTTTTGGGGATGAAATTGAGGATTGATATTAATTCTTCTTTAACCGTTTCATAGAATTCACCAGTGAAATCATCTGGTCCTGGACTTTTCTTTGTTGGGAGGTTTTTGTTTCAATCTCTTTCCTTGTCATAGGACTGTTTGTATTTTCTGCTTATTCTTGAATTAGTTTTAGTGACTTGTGTGTTTCTGGGATTTTGTTCATTTCACCTAGATTATCTAATTTGTTGGTACATGGTTTCTCATAGTTTTCTGTTATAATCTATTTCGTATCTGTCCTTACAGATACAGATCTTTTGGTAGAAATGTCTTCACTTTTATTTCTGATTTTAGTTATTTTCATCTTTCTTCCCAATCAGTATGACTTTTATTTCCTTATCTTATTGCTTAAGCAATAAGTCCTTACTGCATAGGACTTTTTTTTTTTTTTTTGAGAGCAAGAGCGAGAGAGAGAGAGAGAGAGCACACATGATCAGGGGGGAGAGGGGCCAAGGGAGAGTGAGAGAGAGAAATTAAGCACACTCCACGCTCGGCATGGAGCCTGATAGGGGGCTCAATCTCATGAACTTGAGATCATGGCCTGCTCCGAAATCAAGTGAGATTAACTGACGGAGCCACCCAGGTGCCCCTATTAATTCAGTTTTTAATTAGATACAGGCCTATACAGATTGTCTTTTTCTTCTTGAGTTTTGGCAGATTGTGTCTTTCAAAAAATTAGTCTGTTTCACTTATGTCGTCAGATTTGTGGGCATATAAGTTATTTACACAGAGCCTCTGGCATTTCATCATTATAGTTGAGGTTCTCCTATCCCAGCACTGGTTCCTGCAGTGTGTTCTGCTCACGAGTCTCTGCACTGGTAAACCATTACACCCTCTATTCATCTGTCTGTTCCTCCAGCGACCAGGGCAGCAAATTGCCCTGTGTTCTTCCCTCTGTTGCAGAACCAAGAATTGTTGATTTTTTTAGTCTGTTCAGCTTTTTACTTGTTATCAGGACAGAATGGCGACTTTCAAGCTATTACATGCAGAACTGGAAACCAGAAGTCATTCCTTTTTTTTTTTTTTTTTTAATTTTTTTAATTGTAAAAAAAACACAACATAAAATTTACCATCTTAACAATTTTTAAGTATATGGTTCAGTAGTGTTACATATATTCACATTGTTGTAAAACCAATCTCCAGATGTTTTTCCTCATGCAAAACTGAAACTCTACCCATTAAATAATGCCTACCCTTTCTCCCACCCCATTACCCCTGGCAGCCATCATTCTGTTTTCTATTAATTTGACTACTTAAATACCTGATATAAATAGGTATACAACAAAGTATGTCTTGTTGTGACTGTGTTATTTCACTCAGCATAGTGTCTTCAAGATTCATTTATGTTGTAGCGTATGACAGGATTTCCTTTCCTTTTAATGTTGAATACTGTTTCATATGTATATTTCATATACATATGAAATATCCCTATCTATTGATTGATATTTGGGTTGCTTCTACTTCTTGGCCATTGTGAATAGTACTGCTGTGAACAATGGTGTACAAACATCTCTTCAAGATTCTGCTGTCAGTTCTTTTGAATATATGCTCAGGAATGGGATTTCTGGATCATATGGCAGTTCTATTTTTAGTTTTTTGAAGAGCCATCGTACCATTTTCCATAGCAGTTCTACCATTTTATAATCCCACCAACAGTACACAAGGGTTCCAGTTTCTCCACATCTTTACCAACACTTGTTATTTATTTTCTTTTTCTTTCCTTTTTAAAAGAATAGTAGCTGTCCTCATGGATGTGAAATATTATCTCATTGTTGTTTGATTTGCATTTCTCTACTGACTAGTGATGTTGAGCATCTTTTCAAATTATTATTGGTCCTTTGTGTATCATCTCTAGAAAAACTCTACCCCTGCTTCTCCCTCCCCATATGCAGCATCTGCTGATTCTGCTACTCTTCTGCTGATTTAACCTCTGCTTCTCCTCTTTCCCTATGCTTCTCCTTTCTGCAACTGTTTGTCCTTTTGCAGACTTTGCCCCAACTTCTGCTTCCCTGGCTTCCGCTGGCTTTTCTGCCTCAGCTTCTTCTTCTCCTGTGCTTCTCCTTTCTGCAGTGTTTGTCCTTTTGCTGATTCTGCCCCCACCTCAGCTTCCCCCTTGTTCAGTGCCTGCTCATTTTGCTGCCTCTTCTGCCTCAGCTTCTCCCTTTTCCTGTGCTTCTCCTTTCTGCAGCTGCTGTTCCTTTTATGGATTCTGTCCCCACCTCAGCTTCCGCCTTGTTCAGTTCCTGCTGATCGTGCTGCCTCTTCTGCTTCATCTTCTCCCTTTTCCTGTGCTTCTCCTTTCTGCAGCTGTTGTTCCTTTTATGGATTCTGTCCCCACCTCAGCTTCCGCCTTGTTCAGTCCCTGCTGATCGTGCTGCCTCTTCTGCTTCATCTTCTCCCTTTTCCTGTGCTTCTTCTTTCTGCAGCTGTTGTTCCTTTCACTGGATCTGCCCCCACCTCTGCTTCCTCCTTGTTCAGTGCCTGCTGATCGTGTTGCCTCTTCTGCCTCAGCTTCTCCCTTGTGCTTCTCCTTTCTGCAGCTGCTGTTCCTTTTTCAGATTCTGTCCCCACCTCAGCTTCCCCTAGTTCAGTGCCTGCTGATCGTGTTGCCTCTTCTGCCTCAGCTTCTCCCTTTTCTTGTGCTTCTCCTTTCTGCAGCTGCTGTTCCTTTTTCAGATTCTGTCCCCACCTTAGCTTCCCCCTTTTTCAGTCCCTGCTGATCGTATTGCCTCTTCTGCCTCAGCTTCTTCTTCTCTTGCGCTTGTCCTTTCTGCAGCTGTTACTCCTTTTGCAGACTCCGCCCCACCTTTGCTTCCTCCTCTTTCAGGTGTCTGCTGATTCTTCTGCTTTCTGCTGGTCCTGCCCCTGCTTTTCCTTTTCCTACTGATGCTTTTCCTGAGTCTGTTGCTCTTTCTGCTAATGCTGATTTCCCTTCTGCCACATATGTTGATCCAGCTCTTTTGCTTCTCCTTGTTGTTTTACTTTTTTACACATCATTTCTGGCTCCCTTTGAACTTCACTTTTACATGGCCCTCAGTGGCTACTCAAACCCTGACTGTGCCTTATGGCTCCACTCATAATTGCTCCAGCGTCTCATCATTTCCATTTCAAATTAGCCCCCTCCTGGAAAAAAAAAAAAAAAAAAAGATTCTGTTAAAGCCGTAGTCGTACATCACAGGTAGCTGGTTAGCCTGTGGGTTAGCTGTACCATTGGTACTCACCTCTGGAGCGGTCAGCCACAGCCCAGGCTGCAGAGGGCAGCTGCTGAATCCCATGGACAGAGTATGACCACTGGGGGCCACAGGCACTGAGGGACTTGATGGTCGTTGGAAGGGACTGTGCCTGAGTGGGCAGTAATTCTCTCCTTTTCTGGAAGTGGATCGAGGAGGGAGGGAGGGAGTGAGAGAGAGTAATGAGGCAATAATGTAGTTCAGTCCCTGCTGATCGTGTTGCCTCTTCTGCCTCAGCTTACTGTTTTTAGAAAGTTGAATGAAGTGTCTACAGGAGAGGTTGGAAGACAGTTAAGTAGAAATGTGGAGGCAAATAAGAAAGAGAAGAACAGAGGGAGCAAGCTTCTGTAACAGATGGGTTGGGGTTGAGAGCACAGACTTGAAGACCTGACCACAGTTGAAGGTGTGCTACCCAAATCGTTTGGAACTGGAAAAAAGCAACGTTGGCATTTTCCCCTCACTGTGCTGCCAAGGTGTTTCATTAATTTATTTCCTTTCTGTTGCAGGTCCTGAATCTGTGCCTCCTTCCCTTCTCAAAGTTGTGATGAAACCCATTGCAACGGTCGGAGAAAGCCACCAGTATCCTCCTGTGAACTGGGCCGCGCTCCTCTCTCCACTTATGAGGCTAAACTTTGGTAAATATCAGGTGTTTTTCGGCCTTGAGACTCTGCCTTTAGGATGTGACCTGAATAGAAAAATAGATTCTGGGTCACTGTTGGTGGTGACTGGATAGACCTTTGGGATCTTGAGGTTTGTGTTCTGGGATGGAACAGCTGGGTTACTTCCACTGAGTCACTTTCAGGATCACTGAGGCTAAGGCGGAGGAGGTCTGAAGACATAGACCAGATGCACTCGTCAAACGGTACTTGACTGAAGGGTGCGTGTTGCTGTCTGTGTGGTGCAGGTCCCAGGAAGCCTGGTTTGATGGTCGTCACACTGCATTGTCAGAGCGCTAGGATTCAAGGAAGCACCTGTGGGAAGGTGCATTAGTTTTCTGTTGCTGCTCTAACACGTTACCACAGGTTTAGTGGCTTGAAGCGACGCAAATTTATCATCTTATAGTTCTGTCGATCAGAAGTCCAACATGGTTCTTGGCCAAGTTCAAGGTATCAGCAGAGCAGCATTCTTTCCTAGATGCCCCGAGGAGTGCTGTGGTCTCAGTATTTTTCTCCCCCCGAAATTCATATGTTGAAATCCTAGTCCCTAGGGTGATGGTATTAGGAGGTGGGGCCTTTGGGAGGTGATTAGGTCATGAGTGTGGAGCCCTCAGGAATGATTGGTGCCCTCGTAAGAGAGGCCCCGGAGAGCTCCTTATCCCCTCCTGCAGTGTGAGCACACAGCCGGAGTTGGTAGTCCACAGCTGGGTAAAGGGTTCCACCAGAACCCAACCATGCCGGCACCCTGACCCTGGACTTCCCGCTATCAGAACGATGAGAAGCAAATTTCTGTTGTTTATAAACCACCCGGTCTGGGATATTTTGTTAGAGCAGCCTGAGCAGACTAAGGCAGAGAGAATCCATTTCTTTCCCTTTTACAGCTTCTAGAGGCTGCCCGCATTCCTTGGCTTGTGCCCCCCCTTTCTTCATCTTCAAAGCCTGCAACAGAGAGCCAAAACCTTCTCACACTGTCTTCTTTCTGGTTCTCTACAACCAGGCAAGGCTTTCCACATTAAAGATTCATGTGATTAATGGGTCCATTTGAATAATCCAGTATAATCTCCCCATCTCAGTGGTCCTTAACCTTAATCACATCTGAGAAGTTCCTTTGCCAAGCAAGGTAACATAACATATTCACAGGTTCCAGGCATTAGGATGTAGGCATCTTTGAGGGCCGTGATTCTGTTTACCACAGATACTTTGTGATGAGAGACAGAGGGAATGCACATGTCTCATTCATCCACAGCAACCTCTTTTATGGAATTAGCATATGCAAATTTAATCCCATGTACTTGCCCCCCCCCACACGCACCTCAAGAAAAAGAGTGGGGAGAATAGTTTTTTAACAGTGCTATATTAACAGTGTGTGTGTGTATTTGCAGTGAGTGCTCTATTATTTACAGTAGGGTGCTCACTCACATATGATATACAGAAAGATTTGTAAACCGTAATTTATGTACAATTGAAAGGATACTCAAAGATGATTTTGACTATACACAATTTTTCACTTAAATGCTTTCATTTGAACCTAATATCTCTATAAGATACGATGTCACCATACCACGTTTCTGGAGATTTCATTTGAAAAGTATGTCCTCCTGAGCCTCCTCTGTTTTTGTGTGCTGTATTAAAAATGTTTGTGTTTTAGTAAAATTCCTTAGAAAAAAGAAGAAAAGGTCTGGTTGGGAAAATATGCCTGCTGATGGGGATCAGGCTACTAAAAAGACTGGATCACTAGAGAATGTGGCTACATTTTTAAGTCCTTTCAGATCTAAACACATTTCTCTATGTGCTGAATGCATGGGGGGGGAGCCTTTCCCCTCCCCCAACAGAGACAGAGAGTTTATCCAGAATTTTCTCAAGTTTTTGAAAGTATTTGATTCTTCAGATTTCTTAGGACATCCTAAGAGAGATTTCCTGAGCTAGATCACGGCCCTTGCCAGTTCTGAGACTTACCGCTCTGCTGTCTGTGGGTACATTCTTTGCTTCACAGTGGAAAGGTCACTTGAAATATCTTTTGGTTCACTCAAGTTCTGTTACTGGGAGAAGTCACACAAGCAGATGCTTTGATTTGAGACACAGAAGCCTGAAAATGAGTCCGAGAAACAGATGTATTATCCATATTCTTCTCTTGCAGGAGAAGAGATACAGCAACTCTGCCTTGAAATTATGGTGACACAGGCGCCATCATCCCAGAATGCAGCTGCGCTCTTGGGACTGTGGGTGGTACCACCACTGGTCCACGGCCTCAGCGTATGTAGCCTTTAAGGGTGTTGGGCAACAGGCAGATATGGTTCTTTTGGGGGAGAGGAACGTTCATTTGGGAGTATGTTCTCAAAGTCAAGAGTGGGCAGATGTGCTTTTGTAAAACCTGGGGGCTTGGCAGTAGCTGGCCGGCAGATGGAGAGATTGTGTGATTCAGAACTCTGCCCTCGCTGTCGGCGTTCGTGCTTTCAGCTCCCGTTGATTACGAGAAAGGAAAAGGATGGTCAGAGATATTAAAGTTCTTTCTCCAGATCATACAGCTAGAAAATTGTGGAGTTATTGAAACCTAGGCTTATTTATATGATATACATTATATTGGTTCAGTAGGTATTAAGAGAACGGCAAATCCATATAGAAAAGGCAGCAATTCAGGTGGGCCTTGAAGGCTTGGTAGGGTTTTATTGGGCATCAAGTTAGAGGCACTGAGAGGATGTAGGTGGGAGGGGGTGGGTGAAGAGAGTAGAACATCTCTGCTAGGATGTTTGGCTTGAGCAGAGCGCTGAGGAAGAAGTGACCTAGCCCAGTGTCTATGGTAGAGAGAAGGAGCCAGCACCTTCCAGGGTATAGGCTAAGGCTAAGTAGGAAGAATGGGCTAAGATTGTTTAAAAATATGAAATTAGCAAACTGTATAATTTTGAATATATTCCAAGCTAGGACCTCCCCCCACCAAAAAAAAGACACCCGCATTCCATGATTCCTTAGAGGTTTACCAATTGATTATAAATTAAATGATCTTGTTGTTACTCTTCAGGAGGCTTTAATTCCTTGAGAACAGTGCAAAGTTCTCATACTAGTTCCTTAGTCTTTTAACTTGAGTTCCTATCCTGTTTTTTTTTTTTTCTTTTAAGCTCTGCTACATATTCTGATGCTCTTTAGTTGAAGGGGGACATCACTGAGGGCTGTGTCCTCTGTGTCAGCAATTATCATGAGCTGCCTGCTCCAAGCACCTCCCATCTAGCTGCCAGTACCCAGTACTTGCTAGGTACCTGCGACTTGTAAGCACTCAGTGAGCACTTTCAGACATCAGACTGAATCTCTCTTCAATTCTGACCGTTTTTTTTTTTTTTTTACAACCTTGAGTTATAATTTATATTCCATAAATTATGGCTGTGTTAAGTGTACAATTTGATGAGTTTCAGTACATTTATACATTTTCATCCATCACCAATAATATTTCCATCACCCCCAAAAAGTTGCATTATGCCAATGTGGAGACAATCCCCACTCCTAGTCTCAGACCCAGGCTACCTCTGATTGGCTTTTTGTCTCTATAAATTTTCCTTTTTTTAGAGGACTTTCCTATAAATTTCAATTTCATATAAGCTTTAGAAATTCTTTAGAAAGGAATCATACAATATGATTCCTTTCATGCCCGGCTTATTTCACTTTTGAGAAGTAGATTTTTTTGTTTCCATTTTACAGGTTGATAAACTGAGGCACATTGCAATTAAACAAAGTTTATATTGCTAATAAACAGGAGTGAGTCCGGCTGACTCCAAAGTCTATGTCCAAGACACTGTTCTATGAACCCCTCCTTCCTTTTGAGTCAGGTATACTTCGAACAGCCTGTTTTGTTTACCTCAAAAATCTTTCTAGAATTTAGTTATCCTTACACTTCCCTTTTAGATCTGTTACTTTTTTTTTTGCATTTGTCTGTGATTGTGGACTTTTCTTATTATCTACGTTAATGGACAAATTAAGTTTGTGAATTCATTTTCTTAATTACCTTCTCATGTACAAAAAAGATCAGGAATGGCACGTTCTTTCCAATGAACCGTTCGGCTAACTCCTGCAACCATGCTGCTATTTTTATGAAATTTACTGGGCTTTGTCGGGTTTTATTTTTTTTTTTAGACCTACTTCTTTTTGACTCACTGCTCCTTTAGTAGCATACTTATGTTGCAGCCTCCTCTCTTAATGTGTCTGGCACAGAGCTATTTCGAACCGTGCCCCTTTTCAGCTCTCATGACCTCCAGGAAGCCATGGTCATGTCCACAAGTTCAGCTGCTCTTCTGTGGTCAGAAATGGTCCTGGCATGCCAGTTCTTTTTATTTCCTTATGCTTCCCAGAAGAGGAAATTAATAATATCAGATATTCCAGTGAGTCGATTTCCTGCAGATGAGCCTTTCATCTTCAGGATTTTTTTTTCTTGCCAGAGAATGTGACCTTTTAAGACTGAATAGCAACTGTCATGTATGTTGAGAAGCAGCATATTCTTCCCCTCCCTGAAAAGATCCACAGCTTCAGCTGAGTAGTTCACAGATGGGTTGGCAGCTACCGTATATACACATGAGTCACCCTGGATCACAAGTCCTTGCAGCGGCAGCCAACGTTGCGTGCATTGGTGACCCGCTGGACCATGAGGCTGGGGGAGATGAGGGGCAAGGAAGTAACTTGAACCTTTCTTCTCTCATTCTACCCTCAAACACAGTGAGGACCTCGAGGTTTTGAGCCCTGCGGACCCAGACTTGCCTGTTTCTGACCTCTTTTGCTTTGCTTCCAGTTGAATATCAAGAAATACCTCCTGGTGTCTACACCTCTGTGGATAAAACATGTCTCTGACGAACAGATCCTGGGCTTTGTTGAAAATGTAATGGTGGCAGTTTTTAAAGCAGCTTCCCCACTTCCCCATCCTGAGTTATGCACGAGTGCCTTACAGGGGCTGAGCCAGGCCATGAAACTGCCCAGCCCTACCCACCACCTCTGGAGTCTGCTCTCTGAAGCTACTGGGAAAATTTTTGACCTTCTGCCAAATAAGATTCGGGTGAGGAACAAAAATATTTACATTCCTGACAATTTATGTTTGGGACTTTTGAAAGCCCTTTTGGCAAAGCAGGGAGGTGTATGTTTTAAGAATGTGGTGGGTAGGCTAGGAAGAAATAACCACATTTTTTCACTAAGAATGGGTTTGCTTCCAAGATCTAAATTGAGGTTGAATATTTAAAACCAAGGTTTTGAGGAAGCTTAGATGCAGGTTAACCAATGCTATACCAGGAAATATGCTCTTGGGCCTCTTACCAAATGCAGAAGACAGACAAGCTCAGAAATGCTTCCACGTTACACCTGGAAACTCTTTGGGCACATTGTCCAGTATTTTACTTACATCAAGTGACGTAATCCTAGCCTTTCCCCTCCCCCAACAGATTCCTGAATTGTAGTTTTACAAAGAAATTAAAAGAATCTGTTTGGAATGATGGATTCTGATAAGAGGGAAAAAAGTACAGCCACACAAATAAACAAGTACAGCCAAACAAATAATAGGAAAGATGGTTTTTGGTTTTTTTTAAGTAAGCTTTGTGCCCAGCGTGGGGCTTGAACTCATGATCCTGAGATCAAGGGTCGCCTGCTCTACCGACTGAGCCAGCCAGGTGCCCCAGAAAGATGTTTTTTTAAAAATGATAACATATATTTGGTTTGATTAAAATCTCATAAGCTGCTGTTCATGGAGAGAAGTAAAGCTAATAATTCGTCAGAACACTGAGAATGTATCTGTTATGTTACATTGTATTTTGACGTGCTTGTGATTTTTCTTTACCAGAGAAATGATCTAGAGCTGTATGTCAGTATAGCAAAATGCCTCTCAGAAATGACAGATGATGAAGCCAATCGGGTTGCCCAGATTACTGAGGTAAGAACATATCTATATATTTATTTCCATTATTGACGTGGGAGTTAAACAGTTGAAGAGGTGACTATAGTATCCTTTTGACTGAAGCTAGTTTTGCTTTATATTTGTTAGTGGATAATTTGAGGAAACTCTCTGTTACTGTGGGGTCTTGTGTTCAGGCTAGTGGTATGGATGGATAGATGGATGAACAACTTTTTTTTTTTTTTTTTTTTTAAAGATTTTATTTATTTATTTGACAGACAGAGAGATAGCAAGAGCAGGAACACAAGCAGGGCGAGTGGGAGAGGGAGAAGCAGGCTTCCCGCCGAACAGGGAGCCCGATGTGGGACTCGATCCCAGGACCCTGGGATCATGACCTGAGCCGAAGGCAGACGCTTAACGACTGAGCCACCCAGGCGCCCGATGAACAACTTTTTAACCTAATTCCACTTTGTCAAGAACATTTTAGTGTCACCTGTGGGCAAACATAAGTACAGGACAACATCTTCAATACAAAATCCGTAAGAATGGGAATATTCTGGCTGAAGAACTTTCTGGTGCATGGAAGGCATAAATAAATAGTTTTGTTCTTAAATTTATTTTCTTTCACCTGGTACTTATCCTTTTGTAATGAAGAAAAGTGGGTATTTGAAAAACAAACACTATTAGCCCAGACACAAGATAATTAACAAGTACTCCCGCCCCTTTTTTTTTTTTTAAGATTTTATTGATTTGTCAGAGACAGAGAACACAAGCACGGGGAGTGGCAGGCAGAGGGAGAAGCAGACTCCCACTGAGCAGGGAGCCCAATGTGGGACTCGATCCCAGGACCCTGGGATCATGACCTGAGCCAAAGGCAGACGCTTAACTGACAGAGCCACCCAGGCATCCCAACAAGTACTTCTTATATCCACACCCAAAGGATGAATGAGTAACATACCAGCAAAGTTGCACATTTAGCTAGTATAATACATGTCTTGTTAGATTTGAATTGCCTATAAATAGTGAATGATGTTTTTTAGTATAAGTATATCCCAATGGACATACTTCTACAAATGGCAACTCTACATACCAGATAATAGCAAAGGTCTAGAGAAATGTGAGCCCTCACCCAGCTGGTGAACCTCTTACCATTTATTTCACCTGATGACAGGTTTGCCTATTCAGTTGAATCCTTGAATTTCGGCATCGTGTAGCAGTGATTCTCAAAATGTGTTCCCTGGACCAGCAGCATAAGCATGGCGACTGATTAGGAATGAAAATTCTGGAGTCCCACTTCAGGTCTACTGAGTCAGAGGTGGGGCCCAGGATCTGTGTTTTAACAGTCCCTCCAGATGATTGTGCTGCATCCTGAGGTTTGAGAACCCCTATTAGAGTATTTGGAATATCAGCATTTTGGAGATTAGTTTGTTTTAAGCAAAGACAAACAGTCTAAGGAAATGCTTAAGAGAATGGACTGTAGAGCCTCACTGCTGGGGTTTGAAATCCAGCTCTGTAATTTACTAGTAATGTGACCCTGGTTACGTTTCATAATCTCTCTCTGCCTCAGTTTCCTTATCTATAAAAGGGAGATATTAGCACCGACCGCCAGAGCTGTTTTGAGAGTTACAATGACTTAAATCCATGTTAAATTCTTGGAAAAGTACCTGACGTAAGGCTAGTACTCAGTAATTATTTATTATCCTAATGATCACATAATGATCCTGTAATTTATTATATCCTATTATTATTATTATATTCATGTAATATAGTTGGAAGTATTGCATATAATTCCTGTCGTGGTACCTGCGGCTGAAGGTTGCTGTGTTACTCACCTGGGTTCTTAAAGTACCAGTTAGAACATTTTCGCTAGAACTTACTGAAGAGTGTTCTTATGTCCCCAAAAGAGTTAGTGCGTTTTACTGAGTCTTTTCTAGAAACAATAAGGTAGTGAAGGGTTCATACTCCCTGAGTTTCAGTTCTTAATCTGCCACCTCGAGCCATGTGACGCTAAGCAAGTTACTTAACCTCTGTGCTTCCGACTATCATCTACAAAGGAAGGATGGTGGTAGTAATCTGCATAGGGTGGTGTGAAAATTTAGTGGTTCATACAGGGCTTCTCACACTTCCTGGTGTCAGGACTACTTTAGTGTCTTAAAAATTGTTGAGGGTTCCAAAAGACTTTCATTTAAATGGGTCATATCTTTCAGTATTTACCATATTAGAACTTGAAACTGGGAAATTTAAAAAATATTTACTTAAAAGTAGTAATAAACCCATTGCATCTTAACACAAAGAAGAAAAATTTTTGAAAACAAAATAAATAATGAGAAAAGTGGCATTGTTTTCCATTTTTTGCAAATCTCTTTAATGTCTGGCTTAAAGGAAGTCTCTTTAATGTTGGATTCTCAGAGCTGCTGCTTCAGTCAGTCTGCTGTGATGTTATTTTGGTGAAGTATGTGGGGAAGATCCAGCCTCATACAAGTATGTCCATAGAAAAGGGAAGAGTGTGTTGATAGTTTCAGATAATTATGGATATCTTTTTTTAAAATTTTTTTTGATGTTGCAACAGAACTCAACAAATGGTGCTTCCTTCAGAGTAGTTGCAGTATGTGCAGTCTGAGTCCCTATCAGTGAACTTCACATAGTCTGTTGTATTAAAATCCATTGGTCCAACTTGTGCTCCGGGTCTGATATCACAAAATCATTTGGAAAATACCAACTCACTGACTTTTGAAAATCTTCCAAATGTTGATGCATTTCATTATACAATGCAAAACACCACATTTGTTGAAATCATCAGAGAAGTCTTTTATGTATTGGGAAGCTGCCAACTCATAGTAGCAAATACAAATTTCCCAAAACTCTAATTTTTCGCTTGAAAGCTCAGATTTTATCATTGGCAACGAATACTGTCAAGTATTTCCTTGAAGTGACAGTCTCACTTTCTTCTAGTTAAAAAAAAAAAAAAAAGTCTGTCAAATACTCAGTTTGAATAACCATCGTTTGTCCATCAATCATCCTTCCAACTAAATGGTGTTCCATAAAAAGTGGCTATTTCAGCTCACAACCCAGACTTACAAGTGTTTTTCCTCGAGACAACCGTAATACTTGGTTCTGCAGCAGAAGTCCCTTATGCATGCTTGCCATTTTACCATCCCTGCTGTTAAAAAGATGTGTACTTGAGGGTGAAGGTTTAATGAAACTAATAATTTTTATTGTTTATAAGGGTATTTTAAATAAAAGTCATTTTTAAAAAATTGCAAGTAGCCATGAAAAATACAGTGACTCTTACTGTGGTTTTTGTGCAATTGTGAGTATAGCTTGACCTCACAGACCCTCTAAAAGGGTCTTGGGGTCCCTTGGAGGTCTGTGTACCGCACTTTGCGAACTGCCGAATGAATACATGTTAAGTGCTTAGAATGGTGCCTGGTACATAAGTACTGTGTTTTTTAGTTATCATCATCGTATCATCATCATCATTATTATTTGTGTGTTTGTACAAAATATCATCACCAGTTAGCCCCTGAAATCACTGACGGTTTTTAGGAGAGAACAGAAGGTGACATTGTAACCCTCTATCTGTATGTACATTTTAAAATACAACACACAGGCATATGGGTCACGTGCTGCAGGAAATGAACGGTTTTAGCATTTAATCCACTTTCCGCTCACCCTTTCTGTTTTGCCCTTGCCCCGAGGTTTTATAATGACTTCAGCTAATTTAATAGTAACCGAACAATTTGCTTTTTTTCAGAGCAACCTAGAAAAGGCTGCCTTTGTCAGACTGTACTTGGTCTCTCAAGGACGCTTGCCCTTGATGGGCTTGATGGGCATCCTCGGCGTCGCTGTTCGGCACCGGGACAGAGACCCAGTAGCCTGGATGGTGATGCAGAGCCTATACCAGGCACGGACTGTGGGCCACGCCAACGTGGGTAAGGCCAGCCTGGGCGCCGGCAGGAGCGGGAGCACCTGCCTGCCTGCCCTTTTAACCTGTAACTGCTTCCTCAACCTAAAAACGGGGTTAGTGCTACTTGACCCAGGAGAGCTCTTGTCACCCCAGACAAGGAGCACCTTCAATGAAAAGATCAGTTACAACTCATGACCTCCACCCGGAGATGGGACTGGACCCTGTGGGTGATTTCTACATTGTCTTCAGCTCTCCAGGCCCTCGAGTCTATAAACGAGTGTATTGGGTGGATTCTGCCTGCTTCCGTTTCCCAGCCAGGGTGTCAGTCGATTTGTCTGACGTTTTCAGGAAAATGACTTTTAGGTGGTTACTTAACAAACAGATAAAAAGAGGAAAACAATGACAACAAAATTAAATTGTTATTCTATAGAAGACCTGCTCAGGGGCGTGGGGGGAATAAAATCGGGGCACCCTCACTACATCCTCAAGCCAGAAGCTCTAGGCCTGTAGCTCTGCTAATGAATCATACGGTGGAACTTTTAGACTATCATAGACCTTTACTCTTGAGTAATAATGGGCTGCCCCATTTCTCCTCCGATGCCTTTGGTCACATTGCTTATAGTCTACCTACAGTTCTGAATGGCACCTAGCTTCAATCAGGCATGGTGGGGAAGCCCTAGGGACCCCAGGCAAATTACTTTTATTTCTGGATTTTTTTGTATCTTCCTCATCTCTTGTATCTTGAAGGTGTTTTTGTTTTTGTTTTTTAAGATTTTATTTATTTATTTAACAGACAGACACAGCGAGAGAGGGAACACAAGCAGGGGGAGTGGGAGAGGGAGAAGCAGGCTTCTCGCTGAGCAGGGAGCCCGATGCGGGGCTTGATCCCAGGACCCCGGGATCATGCCCTGAACTGAAGGCAGACGCTTAACAACCGAGCCACCCAGGCGCCCCACATCTTGAAGGTTTTGAGAGAAAACTGGCAGACATAATTATAATACCCTTTTTGAGACCAGATAGGAAATTTTGATTTATTCTCCTCTTTGACAGTTGACATTGTTGTCTCATCTTTGCATCAGTGCCTGCCTGGTGAAAAATGAACCTGTGATGAAAAACTAGATTTTTTTACTCTAAATCAAAAGTGTATTTATCAGGGAGAAATCTAGTAGGTATTCCCAAGGAAGCGGGAAGATACGTGAAGTAAACTGAAATTTGATATTGCCTTTGGTTTTAACTAGCTGGCCTTCCAGTTTAGTTCCTGTTTTCCTCTGACTCACTAAAATTTGACAGCTTTCTCAAGTAGGCTTTACTGTGCTGGGAATCCTCTTTTTTTTTTTTTTTTTTTTAAAGATTATTTATTTATTTACTTGACAGAGAGAGATTCAACGAGAGAGGGAACACAAGCAGGGGGAGTGGGAGAGGGAGAAGCAGGCTTCGCTTGGAGCAGGGAGCCCGATGTGGGGCTCGATCTCAGGAGGCTGGGATCATGACCTGAGCTGAAGGCAGATGCTTAATGACTGAGCCACCCAGGTGCCCCAAGGAATCCTCATTTTTAAAAAATAAAAAAGGGAGAATCAATATTTATGCTGATGTTTGTTCTCCAGTTACTGTATAATAGCCGGTTTTTATTTTTCTTCTCATGTCTTTGGGATAGGTTTTTCTCTTTGATTTGGGCATAAAATGGGAACATTGAAGTAAAAGAAGACCATAAAAACAACCAGTTATCCAAGATTCAACATCACTGGCTAGCTGGCATGCCAGATTTCTCCTAGCGTGTTTAATGTTGAGAGAGAAATTCCAATAAGTGCATTTTATCACTAGCGGGTGCATAGTTTTGAAGAATAAATTACCTTTTGAAAATAAAAGCAAAACTACAGTCATCTGATAAGAATAGTGTCAAAGAGCTCTCACCCGCAAAATCACAAGTCTCAGGGATGGCAAGAGGATTTGAAACTGCTTCATGCAATCCTCCGCAGGTGTTCCGCTTTAGTTATGGTGGCTGGTACTGATCTGTTGTACATCTCATAGCAAAACCATGGTCTGGTAAGAAAACATCCCTTTTTGTTTCAGGTGTGTTGAAGAGAATGGAATGGCTCCTGGAATTGATGGGTTACATCAGAAATATTGCGTACCAGTCAACATCTGTTCAGAACGTGGCTCTCGATGAGGTACAATCCAGAGGAGTCATTTGTGGCTCCCTTAAAATGTAGAACTTAACGTTTGCTCTCCCAAAAGACAAAAAAGTTGCTGCTTGCCCTTCCCCCCCACCCTTCCTTTTACGTTTGGGTAACGCTGGTGATAACTCTCTGACGTCACAAGGAAATGGATGTTCGTGCCTGGCTCTTGGAGACACCCAGGGCTGCCCTTAGAAAAATATTTTCAACAGAGTAAGTTCCTTGAAAGGCAGCACCCAAAGGGCACTAGCCGATGCGGGAACCCGGGGTTCTGTGTACTTGGGTTTGACCCCACAGAGGAGATGAGGTACAGGGCTCCGGCCTTTGCACTGGCCCAGAGAGTGTCTTCAAATGTCTGGTTTGAAGAGGTTCCTGAAGTGTATGCAAGTAACCTGTGTTTGCATCAATACTTACGTGCACGAGAGGCGTAAAATGATGTATGACCCCCAAGAGGTTAACAACTGATACTGGGTAAATTAAAATAGCAAAAGGTTAATAAATAAAAGGAAGATAGCACTTTCCCACTCTTCTTATTTTCTTGACTTTGCTGCCCACCGTGTACTTTTTAGTAGTGGAATTTTTCTGTAGGCAGTTTCACAGGTATCCTGTTTACTGTGTGAGTGGAATTTGTATAACCTGGGATGTTGTTTGAAATTCTGACCTGCTTTTCTGAAGAGTTGCATATATTTTTGAAATTTTAACGAGTGAGATTGTCAATTTTAAGAAATTAAGGAGTACTTTTTAAACATTTTTTTTAACTAGCAGAATCTGTCATCCTTTTCTTCTGATCTCCTAAGTTTTTGTTAACTGTCTGTTTTCTTACGAAAATCTTTTAAAACTTAGAAAATACAGATAAACAGAAAGAAGTGTAATTTGAATCACAGTAATCCAACAACTCAGAGGGGCCCCTTGTTACCACCATTTCTATAAGAGTGTAGATTAGTCTAAACTCTGAATGGATGGAAGGATGGATTGAATGATTGATTTTATTTTTTTTTTTAATTTTATTTATTTATTTGACCGAGAGAGATACAGCAAGAGAGGGAACACAAGCAGGGGGTGTGGGAGAGGGAGAAGCAGGCTGCCCGCCAAGCAGGGAGCCCGATGTGGTGCTCGATCCCAGGACCCTGGGACCATGACCTGAGCCGAAGGCAGACGCTTAACAACTGAGCCACCCAGGCGCCCCTGATTGATTGATTTTAAAGATTTTATTTATTTGACAGAGACCGTGCGAGAGGGAACAGAAGCAGGGGGAGTGAGTGAGGGAGAAGCAGGCTTCCCGCCGAGCAGGGAGCCCAATGTGGGGCTCGATCCCAGGACGCTGGGACCATGGCCTGAGCCGAAGGCAGACACTTAATGACTGAGCCACCCAGGCGCCCCTGAATGGATACATTTAAAATGCATGTGGAGACATATAGGCTGAGAAGGTGGCAGAATATGAGGACCCTAAGCTCACCTCATCCCATAGATACAACTAGATAACACTCATGTCAGTGTAAATAACACAGGAAATGACCCGAAGGCTGGCAGAACAAACTCCTCAACTAAAAGTAGAAAAGATGCCACATTGAAGAGGGTAGGAAGGGCGGAGACACGCTGGGGAGCTAAATGGACCACGGGTGTGGAGAAGGGGAAGAAGAAGGCTAACACATTGGGGAGCCCACGTGGGGAAGATGAATCTCCATAATATTTGGCTTTGAAAACTAGAGGGGGTGAACTTTAGTGAGTTCTTACAACCAGCAGGACTTAAAGCCTGCAACTTTAAAAATCAGCAGGTTGGGTTCTGGGAGAACCTGGCCACTGAGAGGAAACTGAGTCCCTGCCCTTAAAGAGACAGCACAAGAAACAGCCTGTGGAGATACAACGTAGAAGGAGCACTTTGAAAAATGCCTGGGGCATAGGGAGGAAGAGTTATTCATCTCAGAGCCTCTCCTGGAGGGGTAGTATTCACAAGGAGTCTCCTTCAGGACCAAAGGAGCTAGTAGGTGCCATTTCCCTCCCCTGCCCCCCAGCATAAACACGTGGCCACCTGAAACCACCTGCAGAAGTCAGTTTAGTGCCCACATTTGCTACCTAACTTGCTTATACTACTCCCTGCCTCCCCACTCTACCACCACCCCCCCCACAGCTCTGGGGATTTGCGCACCCCAGTTGGCCTTGCCTCAGTCCATGTGCTGTGGATCCCCTCCCCCAGAAAACCTGCTCAAATTTTGCTAACCATGCACTTTGTGGGGCCTCGGCAATGGTGGTGGCAGCAAGTACCCTCTTGTGAAAGATGGGCACACACCTTGCTAAAACTGTGTGCCTGCCCACCCGCTCTTTGCAGATCCACATGGGCTGGCCCTGTGGTGATGGTAGGTCTTTCACAGCAAACCTGAGTGCACGTTGGTAAAAGTGCATGCCCTGCCCTGGTATGCTTTGCGGATTGGCCCAGCCACTGTGGTCCCAGAGGTAGCAGCCCGTGCCCTCTCCCCATGTGCAAACCTTGAGGGCTCTGCACATCTCATGCCCGAGCACATTGCAGATCGGCCGCCTCCAATGTGCTCTTGGCCAAAGCCCATTCAAACTGAAGCCACAAGCCTGGAAAAGTGTGCTCGCAGCCTGGACAGGGACCAACACCACTCCAAAGTGATTTGTGCCCTGGGGAGAGAGAAAGATAAACACCACACTGGTCAGACTGTGGCCCCCGCAATGGGCTGGGGACAGACAGTTCTTCTGATGGCGGGCCCTGCCCACCAATGCAGGCTTCTCAGGGGACAGCACAGGGAAAGTGCTCTGCAGTTTGATGGCGTTGCATCTCTGCCGAACACCTCACTCAACTCAACATCTGCAAACACTCTGACTCAACTCAAGCACAAGGCAGCACCAGACTGGCCCACTGACAACATAGGAGGTGCCCCCGAAGTGCCGGGTTCTGGTAAACAGGGGAAAGTGCGCTGCAGAGCACTACAGGACCTCTTCTTCAGAAGGCCACTACTTTCAAGAGCAGGAGACATAGCTGACTTTCAGACACAGAGAGTTAGACAAAACGAGGAGACAGGGGAATATGTCCCAAATGAAAGAATAAGACAAAACCACAGCAAGAGTCCTAAGCAAAATGGAGATAAATAATATGCCTGATAGAGAATTTAAAGTAATGATTGTAAAGATACTCACTGGACTTAAGAAAAGAGTGGAGGACATCGGTGACACCCTTAAAGAGATAAAGAAGAATCAATCACAGCTGAAAAGCACAATAAATGAAATTAAAAATACCTTAGATAGAATAAATAGCAGAGTACAGGAAGCAGAAGAATGAATCAGCAACCTGGATGACAGAGTAATGTAAAATAATCAAGCTGAGCAGGAGAGGGAAAAAAAGTATGCAAAATGAGAATGGACTTAGGGATCTCAGCCACTCCATCAAGCGTAATAACATTTGCATTATAGGGATCCCAGAAGAAGAAAGAGAAAAGTGAGTATAAACTTTAATTGAAGAAATAATAGAAAACTTCCCGCATCTGGGGAAGGAAACAGAAATTCAGGTACGGGAGGCACAAAGATCTCCCAACAAAATCAGTCCAAGGAGGTCCAGCTAAGACACATACTAATCAAAATGGCAAAAAGTAGTGATAGAGAATTTTAAAAAGCATCAAGAGAAAAGAAGACCACACAAGAGAAACCCCACAGGCTATCAGATTTTTCAGCAGAAACTTTACAGACCAGAAGAGAGTGGCATGATATTCAAAGTGCTAAAAGGGAAAAATCTGCAGCCAAGAATACTCCATCCAGCAAGGCTATCATTCCGAATAGGAGGAGAGAGAAAGAGTTCCCCAGATAAACAAAACTTAAAGGAATTCATGACCACTAAGCCAGCCCTACAAGAAATGTTAAAGGGGACTCTTTGAGTGGAAAGGAAAAACCATAAGTAAGAATAAGAAAATTAGGAAGCATAAAAGCAGTAAAAATAAATATATCTGTAAAAAATAGGGAATTCACAAAATAAAAGGATGTAAAGTATGACACCATAGACCTAAAATGTGGCAAGGGAGGAGTAAAGAATGGGTTCAAACTTAAGTAACCATTAACTTAATAGAGACTGCTATATGCAGAAGATGTTATATACAACCCTAATGGTAACCACAAATCAAAAACCAGTAATAGATATGCAAAAAGTAAAGAAAAAGGATTCCAAGTATAACACTAAAAAAAGCCATCTTGGGCGCCTGGGTGGCTCAGTTGTTAAGCGTCTGCCTTCGGCTCAGGTCATGATCCCAGGGTCCTGGGATCAAGTCCCACATCGGGCTCCCTGCTCGGCGGGAAGCCTGCTTCTCCCTCTCCCATTCCCCCTGCTTGTGTTCCTGCTCTCGCTATCTCTCTCTCTGTCAAATAAATAAATAAAATCTTTAAAAAAATAAAAAAAAGAAAGCCATCTTATGGTGAGAGAAGAGAGCAAAGGAAGAAAGGAACAGAGAAGAACTACAAAAACAACATAAAGCAAGTAACAAATGGCAATAAATACCCTATTAATTACCTATTAGTAATAATTTTGAATGTGAATGGACTAAATGCTCCAATCAAAAGACATGGCATGACAGAATAGATTAAAAAACAAACAAACAAACAACACCCATCTATATGCTGCCTACAAGAGACTCATTTCAGACTTAAAGACACCTGCAGATTGAAAGTGAGGGGATGAAGTATTTATCATGCAAAGGGAGGTGAAAAGAAAACTGGGGTAATAATACTTATATAGGACAAAATAGACTTTAAAAGAAAGACTGTAACAAGAGACAAAGAAGGACACTATATAATCATAAAGGGTACAATCCAACAAGAAGATACAACAATTGTTAACTATTTGTGCACCCAACATGGGAGCACTCAAATACATAAAACAGTTAATAATAAAGGAAATAACAGTAATACAATAATAGTAGGGGACTTTAACATCACCCCACTTAACATCCATGGGCAGATCATCCAAATAGAAAATCAACAAGGAAACAGTGGCTTTGAATGACACACTGGACCAGATGGATTTAACAGACATATTCAGAACATTCCATCCTAAAACAGCAGAATACACATTCTTCTCAAGTGCACATGGAACATTCTCCAGAACAGATCACAAAAGAAGGCCACAAAACAAGTCTCAATAAATGCAAAAAAAAAAAAAACAAAAAAAAACTGAAGTCATACCAGACTGATTACCAGCAATGAAATGGAATCAGTAATCAAAAAATTCCCAACAGACAAAAGTCCAGGAGCAGACGGCTTCACAGGTGAATTCTA
This sequence comes from Phoca vitulina, assembly GCF_004348235.1. NCBI lineage: Eukaryota > Metazoa > Chordata > Mammalia > Carnivora > Phocidae > Phoca > Phoca vitulina. The sequence continues at coordinate 230,369 of NW_022589770.1, read as the reverse complement.
GCAAACATTTAAAGAAGAGTTAATACCTATTCTTCTCAAACTTTTTCAAAAAAAAGAAGAAGGAAAACTTCCAAATTCATTCTATGAGACCAACATTATCCTGATACCAAAACCAGACAAGAGACACCACAAAAAGAGACTACAGGCCAGTCTCTCTGATGAACATAGATGTAAAGATCCTCAACAAAAATATTAGCAAACCAAATCCAGCAATACATTTAAAAAATCATTCACCACAATCAAGTGGGATTTATCCTAGGGTACAACGTTGGTTCAGTATTTGCAAATCAAACAACGTGATACATCACATCAGTAAGAGAAAGGATAAAAATCATATGATCCTTTCAATAGATGCAGACAAAGCATTTGACAAAATAGAACACCCGTTCATGATAAAAAACTTTTATGAAATGGGTTTAGAGGGAACATACCTCGACATAATAAAGCCACATGTAAAACCCACAGCTAACATCATACTCAGTGGGGAAAAACTGATAGCTTCTCCCCTAAAGTCAGGAACAGGACAAGGTTGTCCACTCTCACCACTTTTATTCAACATAGTACTGGAAGTCCTAGCTACCGCAGTCAGACAACAAAAAGAAGAGGCATCCAAATTGGTAAGGAAGAAGTACAACTACACTCTGCGGATGACATGATACTGTATATAGAACACCTAAAAGACTCTGCCAAAAAACTGCTAGAACTAATAAGTGAATTCAGTAAGGTTGCAGGATACAAAATCAGTGTACGGAAATCTGTTGCATTTCTATACACTAATAATGAAGCAGCAGAAAGAGAAATTAAGAAACAATCCCATTTGCAATTGCACCAAAGATAATAAAATACCTAGGAATAAACTTAACCAAGGAGATGAAAGACTTGTACGCTGAAAACTGTAAAACATTGTTGAAAGAAAATGAAGATGACACAAAGAAATGGAAAGACAGTCCAAGCTCATGGATTGGAAGAACAAATATTGTTAAAATGTCTATACTACTTAAAGCAGTCTACAGATTTAATGCAATCCCTATCATAATACCAACAGCAGTTTTTACAGAACTAGAACAAACAATCCTAACATTTGTTTAGAACCACAAAAGACCCTGCATAGCCAAAGCAGTCTTGGAAAAGAAAAACATGGAGGCATCACATTTTCAGACTTCAAGCTCTATTACAAAGCTGTAATTACAAAACAGTATGGTACTGGCATGAAAATAGACACATAGATCAATGGAACAGAATAGAAAGCCCAGAAATAAACCCACAATTACATGGTCAATTAATCTGCAACAAAGGAGGCAAGAATATACAATGGGAAAAAGACAGTCTCTTCAACAAATGGTGTTGGGAAAACTGGATAGCAACATGCAAAAGAATGAAAATGGTCCACTTTCTTACACACAAAAATAAACTCAAAAATGGATTAAGGACCTAAATGTGAGACCTGAAACCATTAAAATCCTAGAAGAGAGCACAGACAGTAATTTCTCTCACATCAGCCATAGCATCATCTTTTTAGATATGTCTCCTGAGGCAAGGGAAACAGAAGCAAAAATAAACTATTGGGACTATATCAAAATAAAAAGCTTCTGCACAGCAAAGGAAACAACAAAACTAATGGACAACCTACTGAAAGGGAGAACATATTTGCAAATGACATATCTGATAAAAGGTTGGTGTCCAAAATATATAAAGAACTTCTACAACTCAACAACAACAAAAAACCCCAGACAATCCAATTAAAAAATGGGCAGAAAACATAAACTGACATTTCAAAGAAGACACACGGATGGCCAACAGACACATGAAAAGATTCTCAACATCACTCCTCATCAGGGAAATGCAAATCAAACCCACAATGTGATATCACCTCACACCTGTGAGAATGGCTAAAATCAAAAACTCAAGAAACAACAAATGTTGGTGAGGATGTGAAGAAAAAGGAACCCTTAAGCACTGTTGGTGGGAATGCAAACTGGTGTAGCCACTGTGGAAGATGGCATGGAGTATCCTCAAAAAATTAAAAATAGAACTACCCAGGGGCACCTGGGTGGTTCAGTCGTTACGCGTCCGCCTTCGGCTCAGGTCATGATCCCAGGGTCCTGGGATCAAGCCCCACATCGGGCTCCCTGCTCAGCGGGAAGCCTGCTTCTCCCTCTCCCACTCCCCCTGCTTGTGTTCCTGCTCTCTCTCTCTCTCTCTGTGAAATAAATAAATAAAATCTTAAAAAAAAAAAAAAAATAGAACTACCCTATGATCCAGTAATTGCATCACTGGGTATTTACCCAAAGATTTACAAAAACACTAATTCAGAGGGATATATGCACTCCTATGTTTATAGCAGCATTATCAACAATAGCCAAAGTATGGAAGCAACGCAGGTGTCCATTGATAGGTGAATGGAAAAAAAAGAGATGAGATACACACACACACACACACACACACACACACACAGATATTATTCAGCCATAAAAAAGAATGAAGTCTTGCCATTTGCAACGACATGGATGGATCTAGAGAGTATTAATGCTAAGCAAAATAAGCCTGTCAGAGAAAGACAAATACCATATGATTTCACTCATATGTGGAATTTAAGAAACAAAACAGACAAAGGGGGAAAAAAGACAAACCAAAAAAAAAACCCAGACTCTTAACTGTAGACAACAAACAGATGGTGACCAGAGGGGAGGGGGTGGGGGCTGGGTGAGATAGGTGAAGGGAATTAAGATTACACTTACCTTGATGAGCAGCTGAGTAATACATGGAATTGTTGAATCACTATATTATATACCTGAAACTAATAATACACTGGAATTAAAATTTAAACTAATCCTTGGAATTACAGATATATATAGGACTGGAGAGATAATATAGGTCCAGACTCTGGTGAGTCTATTTCAGTTCACGGCTGAACATACTGAAAAAATTGTTTTAAAAAAAATGCCTAATGATTTGTTGTGACTCACTCCCTTATTCCAAGAATGCTTGTTTTTGGTCTGTCTCCATGCTTACGTTTCAGCATTAATGGAACAAAATCAAGTGTTTGCCACTGAAATATTTAGATTAAATAATGAGAACAGAAAAATAAAATGCATGGGGAGTCATTTGTTATTGTTCAAAAGTAGGATCAGACTATACCTCTTTTTAAAAATCCGTTTTGGCCACATAACAATAGCTCTAAATATCCCTTTCCATATCACTCCTGATGAATTCTTTAATCTCTTTGGAAAAACAGAGGAGTATCTGGATCTCCGTATGATTAGGAATGAAATAAGGTTTCTCCTGCATTATTAGAGCAATAATAATGCAACTCTTGGGCCTTCAGTCTTACAAAAGAGGATCCCGACAGCCTTCTGGAGCCTTGAAATGTCTGTTCATTAAGTGTGGAAATGGAGTTTGCTGTTCAGTCCGGTTCCTCTTCTCGGGTGAAGGGGAAGGTAACATTGCATCCTCCTGACCCGGGCTGGGTGTGTGTGAACATGCGTGACTCTGAATTGTTAAAACATGTGACCTGACTTTGTTTCTATTTCCTTTGGAGGCTTTGGACTTCTTGTTGCTGCTCTTTGCAACCGCAGTGGTGACCTGGGCAGACCACGCGGCCCCTCTCCTCCTTGGCCTCAGTGCTAGCTGGTTGCCATGGCATCGGGAAAATGGCCCAGCTGGGTCAGCTTCAAGCTTCCTTGGCAGGAGTCCAATGCACAGGGTCACTGTGCAGGAGGTTCTCACTCTCCTTCCCAGTAGCATGCCTCTTCTGCTACAGAAAGAGCCGTGGAAGGAACAGACCCAGAAGGTGAGGTTGGCAGCCGCCTGCGTGTCAGGGCAGGTGGCCCATCTTCTCTTGAGCAATTTGTGCTGTAGAGTTGAGGTTGGAAGTTAAGTGAAACTGGAATCACCCCACGGGCTTTCATCCTCAGCCCCGAATCGCAGCCAGATGCAGAGCCTCAGAGCTTGAGGCTAACTGGTGGCCAAAAACAACAATGACAGTAGCAGCAACTTGCTTACAGTTGGAGGTGAGCTGGAAAGAAGAGCTTATACTTGCCCTGGGGTATTGAAGGCACATGTGTTCTTGATCCTGGGGGTGAAAGGATGAGTGAGGCTCTGCGCGCTCAGAATGACTGAGTGAGGACAGATAGGAAGGCAAGTTCAAGGCTGCAGGGATCGTAGGACCAGGAGGGTAGGGTGGTGCTGAGCAACGTTGGGGACGATCCATCACGCCTGGGGGTAGGTCAGGGAAACGGGCATCTGGAACATCCACATTCTTGTAGCACAGGTAAGATTCCTCGTAGCTCATTCGGTCCTATAGCCACGTTCCAAGGGCCCGTCCTCCTCCTGATCTGTGCTCATGACATGGGGAAATTTGTAAAGGTCGTCACCCTAGCCCTCAGGAAAATCCAGACTGTAGGAAGCACCTTTTGGTTTTTAACGTTGTTTCCCCAGGCCACTGGCCATTGTGCGCAGGAAAATCCAGACTGTAGGAAGCACCTTTTGGTTTTTAACGTTGAGTTTCCCCAGGCTACTGGCCGTTGTGCGCAGGAAAATCCAGACTGTAGGAAGCACCTTTTGGTTTTTAATGTTGAGTTTCTCCAGGCTACTGGCCGTTGTGCGCAGCGTATGGAAACACTGTGCTTCCTCTACTTCTCATTACATGGCTCTGGGCGGCCTTTCGTACAGTCGAGGGGGAGATTCTTTTTTGAATCTCATTTAAGGATTTTTATGAGGTTGAAAGCTTAAAGCCAACTTTTTGTGGCTTATTGTGAAAATCTGAACATTAGTCTTTAAAAATATTTCTGAACTCTGGACCCACAGGTTAGCCGTGCACAACTCCATTGAGCATCTCAATTAAAAGGCCTTTGTTAAGCATTCATATTATCCCAAGTCTTGTGTTTGCTGTTTCATTTTAAATCAAAATCAATTCAAATGTGGTATCTCCTTGTGTTTTTTCTGGCCTGGGACACCACGATCACTTCGGACTATAAGTGCAGACATCCTGTGTCTATTATGTATTTGTAGTGCTTGATTTATTTACTTACCAGTCGGATATTATAAAACAAAATTGAGAAAAAGAAAATTTTTAAAAAATTTAATCAAAACAGAGAATTAGGAATATTTGCTTTCTATCTGACTCTTTCTTACAAGCCAGTTTCTACGTCCAAAGTTAAAATACCTAGTACCTCTGACTAATGTACGTGTTTTTTAGTGAGTCGAGATTGGCAACATTCAGTCATTAATGAAATTACCCTCTATCTAATATAAAAACAATTTTGGCTGTACCCTGGGAGATCAGTCAAACTCCTGAGTAGTCTGAGTTTCTACCTCATCTGTAGAATTTATTTGCAGTTAACATATTCGGCTGTACCTAGTAAATTGTTTGATGCCTTTCTCTTGCATTTCAACTTCCTGTTTCAATTCCATTTGGGCACAAATTGTTCTCATCTACAGAATATCTGATTTTAGAAATGGGGGCTTATGTCTGATGTGTTTCCCTATTTACTACCCGCCCTGTGAGCCTGGGCCTAGATGCACGCAGCATCAGGCAGCAGGATGCAAAGGAGGAGCGCGAGGCTCTGAATTGGCTTGAAATCTGGACTCTGCCATTCATTGGGAGTGCACTTGGGCAAGGTTCTGAACCTCTGTGGTGCTCTTGGAGTGATGAGAGAGAAAGTTCATGGCACACTGGAGGCCTGCTGAGCCTATGTCTACCTCCCTGTTAAAATCCATAGCAGGTCTCAGGGTATTTAGCCGGGAGAGGAGTTTTGACTTTGCTGGGTCATTGGACTAAATGGGAGCTGTGTCCAGCTTCCCCATCTCTTAGGCCTGGTCCCCTTCTCATCTCCATCTGCCAGCCCTGCACTGAGATGCATGTATGCAGGCCCAAGGGCCGGGTTGCTCTTTTACTAATAGTGGGACTGTCTTCACTGATAACTGCTCTTCCTTTTCACCCTAGTTCATTGACTGGCTCTTGAGCATCATGGAAAGCCCTAAAGAAGGCCTCTCCGCAAAATCCAGGGATCTTTTGAAAGGTAGGACTTCCATACCACATGCCCAACATAGGTGAAAGCCGTCCATGGCTGCCTTCGCTACGGAAGCAGCATTCTCGTGTGTATTGGCTCCCAAAAGGGCTCATCTGAATTCAGTGTGGAGAAGTAATCTGGAACTGTCATTATGTGGCATTTTGAAGTAGAAAGTGGATTTAAAAAGAGTTCCATGCCTTTAAATTTCGCTTTTATTTAAATAGCTTTTAAATGTTTTATTATGACGGCAAACTTTCACTTTAATGAAAGTTTAAAAAATTCAGGAAAGAGCAAAGAGGAAGCCAGAGTCCCATTGCCCAGTGGCAGTTTTGATTATTTTTTTCCTAAGAAGTTTTTGCCCCCTCTGCATATGAGTGTTGTTCTAACACATCATTGAGCAACTGAAAAAATACACATAGACACTTTGAGCACTGCCCTTTTTATTTAAAAATTATGTTTAAAGCATTTTAACCTATCCCTGTTTTGGCTTCGTTAATAGTATTTGTAGTAGTGACATAGTATTTTGCCAAGGGAACTGGACGTTTCCCATGCTTTCAGGCGTTTAAATAGTTTTTGTGTTTTTTATACTTCTCTACTAACTTGTTGAACTATGACTGTGGGAACCACAAATAGAGAATATCTTTCTGTGAAAATTACGTACATTATTTTACTCAAACCTGAGACGTCCGTCGGGCGTTGTTTCTGTGGCCTGAGACCCCTTGTACTACTGTCTTTTGTGTCTCAGGACTCGGGGGTCTGGTCCAGCCAATGGCTTCTGTCAAGATGGTCCCTGACACGCTGTAAGATAGTGCACTGGGAAGGCTCGGCTTGGGAAAATCACCTGGCTTACACTTGTGATAATTTATCTGGCCTGCCTGGACTCTTAGCATGACCATATTTTACTCTTAGTATGATATAATTTGTTGGTGGCCAAACAAGTAAGAATTCCCTCATCAGTTGGTTCTGATTCTTCTCCCTACTCCCCCTCCCCCCCACATATGCGAAGGGCGTGTGTAGGAAGTGGATTGTGATCAAGCACAGAACTTCACTAGGCATAAGGGCAGTGGTCTGACATACGTTTACTTGATCCGTCCCTAGAGACTTGCTAGGATTGTCTTCATTTGTTTGCCTCAGGAAGCTTGAACTCATTCTTAATGGCCATGGGTCTATAATACCATTGGTTGCTCCAAACATACACTGTTTTAGGTCATGAAGATAGCAAACAACTTGATACTGATGAGGAGAATAGTTATTTGGGTCAAGGAAGTACATGTTCACTTGATTAGATAGTCAAGGGCTTATTAGAGTCACACACAAGAACTGTGTAACTGGCTTCCCTACATTTCCTCCCTATTATATTTTAAATAACATCTCGATATATTTATATTAATATCCTAAAATAAGATCTATAATAAGTGACCTAGAGGAATTACACAGAGCTGCCCTACTCTAAATTGATCCCTGAGAGACCCGTGATGAATAAGAAAAGGTGTGGACTTGGGAGCACATAGCTGAATACAGATTAGCAGTCACGCCTGCTCCATTGAGCAACGAGGACCTAACTTCATTGCAGGATCAGTTTTTTATTTTTGTTTCTTACCTTTCAACTAAACACCTGATGGAAAAGTCATATTCATGTAGAAAAATACACAAATCGTTAAGTAGCTTTTTTACAAAGGGAACACACCTATGTAATCATCATCCAGATGAAGAAAAGAAAAAAAATCAGCATCCCAGAAGGCAATTTTTGTTAAACTCTGCCAAATTTTCTGTTAACTGGTTGCAGAATAACTTAACAACAAAGAAACCCTTTCCTCCAGATTTTATTAATCGTGCTCTACTATTCAAATTCTGCCTAAGGCTTGATGAGAATTCTTAGTCTTGAAGATGAGCCAAGTAAGAAAAAGCCAAGTTCTGTTCTGACACGTTTTCCATCTAAATGACCTTTTCAAATGCAGTTTCACCAAATGCAACAGTGCACTTTACTTTTTTTGTCCCCTTAGCTACCCTGTTGTCCTTGAGAGTTCTCCCAGAGTTTAAGAAGAAAGCTGTATGGACCAGAGCGTACGGTTGGTGACGTTTTGGGGGTGGCCAGCAGCATCGTCAGCTGGATGAGGAAAACCACAGAAATGGAAGAAGGTTTTCAGAATTCATGCCTGGGGTCGTGGAGCCATGATGCAGAGGGTCAAGGGGCATGAAAAGGTGCACACAAAACTGACCCCTTGACAGGTGCATGCCAGGAGAAGGGGGCATTGCTTCAGTGCCCAGGCCAGTTGGGACTGAAACCAGAACTTGAATTTTCTTTTCTTTGGCTGGAGTTCAACCTGAAGATTGTCTTTGTGGAAACTTGACTACATTATCTTCTCCCCATAAATTCTAGTAAAATAATCTTGTGAATTTTGTGCACATTTCTTCTTTGTTTTAAGGCACGGGGAAGGTTTTGCCGGCAAAGCGAAATGATAGTGGTGCCAGTAGCATCATGATGGACTTCGCATGAAGTTTCTAGAGGATATTCGCTGACTCAGTGTTTTCTTACTTTTATTGATAAAACACTGTCTTGGGACTGCTGTCCACATTTAAATAGTAAGCATGGTGTGTGTTGAACATTAGCCAGATCAGATTCATTAGTGGTGGCTATAATTTGCTTATGCTTGGGTCTCTTGAATGCAATTGAAAGTTCCCCAATTCAAAATAGCTTCAACCAAGGAAGAGAATATTAGGTCACAAACCAGGAAGTTCAAGAGTAGATCTGATCAGGTCAGTCAGCTGCATCCAGTGAGTGAAACAGTACCATCAGGGCATAGTTGGGATCGCTCCACAAGTTGGTAAGATGGCGACCAGCAACCTCAAAGGGAAGGGAAGGCATCTTTGCTCGCGGGTATGGCAGAAGCAACATGGAGAGGACTCTGGTTCTGCTTGGGTCACATGAGAGTCCCTGCACATCTATGTGGGCCTTGGGAGTTGGGGTACTCTAATTGACCAGGGTCCTACCTGAACTGGCTTTCCTCCAGGAGAAAGGTAATGGAATGCTGGGCAGGTATCTCCTTGAAAGAACAATGTGTCTTATTGTAAGTACACATCTCTGTCTTAAGCAGAGTGACTGGTGGCCTAATGACAAGTAAATGAAGTTATGTGACAGTTGTCCTCAAGAATAGCAGTTTACTCAAAGGCTTGAGAATTGGCCAGCATTTGATCTGTTTGCTGTTTATTTTTCCTTCACGCAGGCATTCAGCAGGGCTGGCTTGAACCAACCATATGAACATCCTGATGGAGATACAGATACAGATATAGATACATGGTCTCTGGGGAGAAAGTTTGTGCCACTGGAATAATACCCCTTTGTGTCCTCCAGGCTCCAGCAATGCCTGGTACTTAAAAGCACCGTAGAACCTTCAGTATTCTTCCCGTGTGACATGTACATTCATGTTGTCACTAAGTGAACCTACCTACCACTTAGGTTAAAAATAGCTCTCCTAGTTTTGTTTTCCAAATATATGGATTTATGATTCCAGGTTTCAGATATTTGTGGTTCACTGTGTAATTCACACTCTGTTCTTTCTTTGCTGCACTTCAGTAAGGCACCAAGATGCTTACAGAAAAGGGGAAGGAGGGCGAGCCTTCAGGGCATCGCCACGTGCAGTACCAACATGTCATTTTTATTACCTCCTCAGAGGCCAGGCTAGAAGGAAATGAATTTGAAGGAAGCAGCTGAACACGTTCTGGGAGAAGCCAGCTTCTCTTTCCTTCCGCCTGCATACACTTTTTTTACTTCCTACCAATTAGTCATTGAAATTCATCTAACATTTATTGTTAGGTGCCAGACGGTAAGTTCACTAGAACTTTCACTTGTATTATCTTATTTCACTCCTGCAACAAGACTGTGAAGAAGCATCTTCTTTTCTTTTTTTTAAAGATTTTTTATTTATTTGAGAGAAAGAGTGAGCAAGAGAGGGACAGTACAGGAACAGGGGCAGAGGGAGAGGGAGGAACAGACCTCCCGCCGAGCGGGGAGCCCAACACGGGGCTCGATCCCAGGCCCCCGGGATCCCGACCCGAGCCGAAGGCAGACGCTCAACGACTGAGCCACCCAGGCGCCCCTGAAGAAGTATTTTCTATTTTAAAATGGAGAAAAGACATCTAATACGAGGCAGAGCGACATAGAACACCAAAGCCTTGAAGCCCCAGATCCAGCACGCTTTCTGCCGCATCCAGGCGTTAGTGCCCATTTTAAGATGAGAACTCCTACTACGGACGAAGCCTCCTGCAGGCCTCAGACAGATGGCTGGCACCAGGTGAGAGAGCCCTGAAGCACAGGGCCTACAGCCGGTGATGCCGACGTGACAGCGGTGATGATGCCGCCTGCGCTCACCGTGGTGCACGGTGCGTCACGCACAGAATTATCAGACATCTGTGTTCACACCTGAAACGCCTAGAACGTGGTATGTCAACTACAAAACCAAAAATCAAAAAAGGACACTGCCTCATGTTAATAAGCTGCTGGAACTGGGAAGGTGAGGAGTTGTGTAAAGGAACAGGTCTTAGCGGGTTGAAGGGCTTTAAATTCCTGGGCCGTCTCGCAAACGTGGGTGGCGGGGAAGAACGGTGCGGGGAGGTGGGCACTGAGGAGCGTGTCAGCACTTCTGCCCTGAGTCAGCAGGCAGAGCTTGCTGGTGCTGGAGGGAGGGAGGAGGAACTGGCCCCGGCTTCTAAACCAGCCGGCCTTTTTCTCCTCAGCCTGATTTCTTCTCAAACTTTGTCCCTGCTCCTGCCCTTGACAAGAGGACAGAAGAGCACAAAATGGAGGAAATAAAATATATCTGTATTCTTTCTTCCCTAGCCATCTCCCCTCCCTATTTTTGTTTTCAGGGGTCTTGAGCTTAAGATTTGGAGGATTTTCCTATCCTTGGTAACCTCTAAAGAATCAAAAGTGTAAGATACTAGGAGTGCCTGGCTGGTTCAGTTGGTTAAGTGTCCGACTCTTTTTTTTTTTTTTTTTTTTAATTTATTATTTGACAGAGAGAGAATTTGTTATTTATTTATTTGACAGAGAGAGAATGAGAGAGAGGAGCACATGAGAGGGGGGAGGGTCAGAGGGAGAAGCAGACTCCCTGCCGAGCAGGGAGCCCGATGCGGGACTCGATCCAGGGACTCCAGGATCATGACCTGAGCCGAAGGCAGTCGCTTAACCAACTGAGCCACCCAGGCGCCCCAAGTGTCCGACTCTTGATTTCGGCTCAGGTCATGATCTCAGGGTCGTGGGATCAAGCCCCACGTAGGGCTCCACACTGGGCTTTCAGCTGCTTGAGACTTTTTTCTCTCCCTCTGCCCCTCCCCTGCTTGCTCACTTGCTCTCCCTCTCTCTCTCTCTCTCCCTCAAAAAAAAATTCTAAATTTGAGAACCTAAAGGTTCTAAAATCTAAACACTAAGATACTAGGTCACTGGAATAATAACACTCTTTCTCTTGGTTACCTCTTGGTTCAGGTCAGAATTAAGTTATTCCCTCAGGATGGCTCACCTTGTTCTCTAGAAACCCGAAGTGTCTGCCTTTTTAGACCAGATGTTCCAAACTATGGAAACACTTCCTTCACAAGTTGCCAAGACAAAGAGCATGCTGGGATATACTAACGAATGTGTGGGGTTAAAGCCTTATTATGCATCTCAGAACACCCTGACTCTTGATTTGAAAAGTGTGCATTTGGAACAGATGTTGGGATCCATGCAAGGCCCTAAAATTATCTTTGTGTTTTGTCATGTAATGACTCCATGGTAACTACAAGGCTGTTAATAACCTTTTTTGAAGTTAATTGTCAGAAGTTCTTAACATCATTTTGATTTTAACCAAAGATGGTGATATTATAATTATAAAAGGAGTAAGACTTTGTTAGGGACTCAACCACTATCTTGAAATAACTTAGTAACTTTGAAAATAAGCAGTTTTAAACCTCTGGTAAACATTTTCATAAGTTAGTTTTTGAAGGGAAATCAGATCTTGTGCTTAGGAGGATGGGCCTTCACTAAAGCCAGAGCTGTAGGCTAGGCGTCTGGTGAGTCTGTATGAGACGCCCCAACAAGCCTATTCCTAGCTGCAGGCATTTCAGATGGAACCAGGGGACACAATGTGGCTGGAACAAGTCACATCCTCCATCCTACCATCGCAGAAAAACACCTCACGGCGTCATCTTCATGTATAAATATGTATCATCGCGCTGGTCCTGGGTGAGGTAATATGCTTTTATATTTTCTGGAAGGAAATTCTTTATTCTGATCCTAAACTCTCAAAGTCTCATTTTTAAAAAAATGTATGCTATATATAGTAATTATGCAGTTGTGGGTGTGCATGGAATGTGTTAATCTTCATAAACAGTATGGAATTCTTTAAAATTGCCACGTAGAAAGATCGTCTGATTCTTGTCAAACATAAGGAACTTGTGGAATAATTTCTAGCTAAATTATTGGATATGAAACTAAGTAAAAATGACAGGGATGACTCCCTGACTTTGGTCTTATTTCTTGAATACAAGGAATAACTTACCTCATAAAGTAGTTGTGAGGATAAAAGAATATAAAAATATGCTTTATAAATTCTAAAATGTAATAGAAATGTTATCACTTTTATATGTTTCACTGAAAATAGCTTTAACACTTGATAATCTGTATGTTGGGACTTGGGAATGGAAATTTAACAAATTGTTCTTAAAACATTCTAAAAGCAAGTAGCACATCAAAAAAGGATCCTTACAGAAGTTAACAACAACCACCACCTTCTTTTTGTGTCTTCTAAACATGAAGTGCCCTTTGAGAATAATCAAATATAATTGAGACATCACCTAATTAATCTGATTTCCTAAAAGCGGTCTCACACTGGAGGTACTGTAGTAGTCTATAAAGTCAGAGCTGCACAATTACGAGTGTGTACCGTGTGCCCAAAGTGAACAAGGCATGACATTCCTGCCTTCACAGACCTCACATTCACAAAATATAAATCAGTAAACCGTCAGATTTTTTTAACGCATCCAGGAAATGTGTTACAAATCTCCTACTTCTGTGTAGCTGTTTATCATTTAGAAAGGTTTAATTTACCACACTGCATTCGTTCTTTACGACGACGTTGGGCCGTTAAGGAAAGGAACTCTGGGTCATTCGCTTAGTAAACACTGGAGCTGGATTTCACATCAAACCCACTGCTCTTACTTCCATCCAGTCCACGTCCTCGCTCACAGGACCCCACGGCTCAGCTGAATAGCACAAAGTAAGGACACAGTGGACACCTACGTTTGTTTGGTGAATTTAGGCATGTTCTCCCCAGTTGTATGGTGGCTTTTATAGAAGTTCTTATTAGCAGTTTTCTGTCCAAAGCTGAAATACTTTAGACTCAAACTGTAGTGTGCAAGAGGGGAGTTTGAGGAGCCTGACAACATGCAGGTTCCTGGGTCCCAGGGGAACCCACGAATCTGGGTCCTAGGTAGCACCCTGTTCTAGGACTGGGGCTCAAAGGCACCATGTCAAAGGTAACACAGCAACTAGACCCAGAACAAGGAAAAACCTCATGTTTACTAAGGAAAAATAAGCTAATGAGAGGAAGATGTTGGGGAAAGGGGAGATCATTTGTAGCATATTTTAATTTTAAATCACTTTGCTACTTTAGCACAGTAAAATGTAACTGTTTTCTTTGTACATAAATGTAAGATTCTCTGCGGAAAGGTTTTGGATACTGATGTTACAGCTACATCATCTTTTGAAAGAAATACGAAGTCTTATAGGTGACAGCTTGCTCAAGGTAGGCAGAATAAGGTATCCTAAAACAAACGGAATGGTTCTCTTAGGGACTTCAGTGAGATGTGGTGCATTCCTGTAGTAACAAATGGGTTTGCAGGAGGCCTGGTAGTTTGAGAATTCCGTGCGTACAGTGCGCCTGGTGCCCCACAACGTAAGCGTTTGAATGTAGACGTGCGTGCGGCAACCAAGAACTCATTCTAACGTCAACCTGTTTATTGAACAAAAACGTAAGACCAGGATAAGTGTGTGATTCTTGAAAAGCATACTGTAGGGGGAAAAATGCATTAATATCGAATGGATACTTTTGGCAGAAGTGTTACTGCTTTTCATTCAACTATTTTGATAAAGTAAAAGCCCAGGGACTTGGATGATATTAGTGTCTGTGTGTTGTATTTTTTAGGCAGACTTCTGCCGAGTGATGAAATACATTCTTCGAAGTAGTTTTCATTCAGAGCAGTTTTAACCCCCCCAACCCTACCCTTCTTAATTTTTTATTTTTTAGCCCCAGAGGCACTGCTGATGTTGATTATTACACCTTAGCTTGGGTTACTTGGAACTTGAGGCAGTGGAACTTGGCATTGAAAACTCCAAAGAAAGTTGTTTGTTTGGTTTTTGTTTTTTATGGTTTTGCTTTGTTTTAGAGGGAGGGAGAGAGAATCTTAAGCAGCCTCCACACCCAGTACAGAGCTCCATCTCACAACCCTGAGATCACGACGCTTGACTGACTGAGCCACCCAGGTGCCCAGGAAAGATCATTTTAAAAGTTATGTGTTATGCTTTTAAGATACCTAATAGTTTCCTATGTTATTCACATTAGATTTAAGAAACTAAGCCTATGACAACACTGAACAAAATGAAATAGAGATTTGATGGACATAAAGAAATCAACCTTGCAATCTGGGTAATATCCAATTAACTAGGTAGATGTTTACTTGTCTAAGTTTCTTAACCTGGAGAACATGAACTTGTGAAAGAGAAATGACATCCTTATTTCCACTTAACCTCTAATGAAATTAATTTTTCTTTCAATTATGAATATAGGCAACCAACCACAATAATAAGTTGTGACTGTGTCACCAAAGGAATCACAGATCTTTGTTACAATTGTTGCAGAAAACTGAAATTGTCAATCCATAACTATAAATTGTGCTTTTTAGTCTACCTTAAAAACCTGCCTACTTCTTAAAATAATTTGGTTTAAAAATTAAAGTATTATTTAATAACAATTTTAATTTCTTACAATGACCCACTAAGATAGTTTCTCTAAATCTTACTCTGCAACTTTAGTGATTGTAGATGTACATAATACTTACTTCAGCAATCTAGCCCTGCTGATTGAGAGGAAGCCTGAGTGAGTCATCTAAGTTTGCAAAGGGATTCTATTCCCTTTGTACACTAAAGCTTTCAGTATTTTTTTAAATTTAGAAGTAAAAATAAGGAACTTTAAAAACAAAATAGCTTTTTAAAAAGATTTTATTTGAAAGGGGGAGGGGTGGAGGGAGAGGGACTAGTGGACTTCCTACTGAGCAGGGAGCACAATGCGGAGCTCGATCCCAGGCCCCTGAGATCATGACCTGAACCAAAGGCAGATGCTTAACCAACTGAGCCACCCAGGCGACCCTATTTTTTTTAGAGGGGGAGAGGGAGAGCAGAAGACTCCCCACTGAGCCCAAGGTGCAGCTTGAAGTCACAACCCTGAGACCACAACCTGAACCAAAATCAAGAATCGGATGCTTAACTAACTGAGCCACCCAGGAGCCTCAAAATGTAGCTTTTTAAGAGGGTAATTTTAATATTTTAAAATTCCAAATAGGATACTAAATTTACAAAGGTATCAATTTTTATAATTTTTTTTTTAAGATTTTATTTATTTATTTGATTGATTGATAGAGACAGCCAGCCAGAGAGGGAACACAAGCAGGGGGAGTGGGAGAGGGAGAAGCAGGCTTCCAGCAGAGCAGGGAGCCTGACGCGGGGCTCGATCCCAGGACCCTGGGACCATGACCTGAGCTGAAGGCAGATGCTTAACTGACTGAGCCACCCAGGCGCCCCAGATCCTAGAATTCGTTCAAGAAAAGTGAATATATACCAATGGTACAGAAATGATACTAGTCAATTATTCACATATAGTTTAGATCTTCAAAGAGTTTTCAAAACTCTAGGTGATGACTTGTATGTGACATAGTAATTAGCAATAATTCAGTAATAATCTGAAACATCACTTTTTTTTTTTAAAAGATTTTATTTATTTATTTGACAGAGACACAGAGAGAAAGGGAACACAAGCAGGGGGAGTGGGAGAAGGAGAAGCAGGCTTCAGATGTGGGACTCGATCCCAGGACCCTGGGACCATGACCTGAGCCGAAGGCAGACGCTTAACGACTGAGCCACCCAGGTGCCCCTGAAACATCACTAGTTCTTAAGTGCCTTGCCTCCTTTGAAATAATTTACTCTAGTTTTTTTTACCTTTTGTCTCCCTGTAAGGTAAGTATATGGTCTGATTTCAACCCCTGCCCCAGAAAAGGAATATGGAGCATTTTTACTAAAGATCCATTCTGTTTTCATCAGGCTTCTCTTTTAAGGCATCAAAGTCCAAATATTAATGTATAATTTTCTAAGTGTGTCTAATGTGTAAGATGGGGGTGAACTCTGGCCATGGTGACAACCGCAGAACATACTTCACATTTTTGCCCTCCTGCGGAGTTGCTATTTACAAACTAACTCTGAAGTGAAAAGAAATAGATGTAAACAGATATAATTCCAGCTAACAACTTTGGTTTCTCAATTTAATAGAATCCATTCCAGTTAATCTATTTCTCATTCACCTTACAGGAAAATAATACTTGTATAAAACCCACAGCTTTGGTAAAGTAGGTTGTGCAGGATATGCGTTTTGAAAATATGTGAGGTTAACAGACTGCTGTGATTTGTCTCAAGCTTGAGGAGAACCATTATGTCATGGAGCTGTGTCAAGTAGCACCCACCAGAATGCTTCCTGTGTTGTTTGTTGCAGCTGAGTCCACAAGCCTGTTTTTTTCTTATGTCACATCGGAATGCAGTGCTTCACATTTTCTTCTTTTTAAGGGGAAAGACTCCAAGGATGTCTCTTCTTTCTGAGTAAAGATGACTGTAGGTATAATACATACCTAACATGGAGAAGGAAGTGGCAAAAGTAAGGCTGATTAACCATTTCTCTGGTTTTAAAATACAGTCAGAGTGCTGCCTGGAGTCTAAGGACAAGACACTTGCAAGGGAGACTCAAAAAAAAGGAACTCTTAAACAAGGGTCCAGAAAGGGAAGTAAAGTTTTGTTTAAGGCAAGGAATTAATTTTCCCCTTTCTTGAGGGTGGCTGTATCAGCCCTGCAGTTTCACATCTGTCTTCTCCCTTATGCATTGTTCTTATTTGTCTGATAATGACTGGCTCTAGAACAACTACCTTTGGGAATAAGTGAAATGTAATCACGGAAGTCTTTGCCAGTTAAACTTTCTTAACTGTTAAGTTTTTGTTCCACACATTTTTTCTTGTGTTTTTAGCACCTACTCCCACGTGCCTGCTGGGAAATGCTAGCACATAAAACCATCTACAGGATCTGTAGATCCCTGTATCCACAGTCAAACTTCTACGTTGCCTACACAACGCAGGTACGTTACCTGCTCGTAAACCTGTTCTTGTTTGTACAGTGAAACAGTGATATATTTGAACTTGTGATGTCCTGCAAAAAAGCACTGTAACTTCTAGGTGCTTTACTAACAAGGTCTAGTTCATCATTCCGGGCTTCCTCCTCTGTTTCTCCCATGTTCACAGACCTTTCTGTTAAAGTAGATAGCAGCACAAAGCAGAAAGCACAGGAAGAATGCAAAAACAAAACAGAAAAGCCACTTACCTATAAAGAGCATCATGATATATATTTTCAGCACGTATGGGAAATAGATGGATAAGTCAAAGGGCAGCTTTGTGGAATAAGTGCCAAATGATTCAAAATAAGGCAGCGACTGATAGATGGCAAATGCTGTTTAAAGAACAGAGAAGGAATTGTGAAACCTTCCCCTCATATTGCTACAGGGATGTGTATACATAAATGTCTACAGAGTCCAGGGATATCCTGAATTTTATAATGACAGTTGTGACAGGTGCTGACTCCCTTAGCTGAAGCTAGTTTGATAGAGAAACCGGAATGATTCAACTGGCAAGGCCGTTATAGCAGTGTGACTTGAACTTTTGTCCATTTTATACTTGGTTATACCTACAGAGAAATAATTTCTGCTTTTTAAAAATGGTATCCCCAACTACTTGTCCCCTTCTCACAAATAGACAAATGAATTTGAAGAATGCTGCATAGAGTTTCTTCTTGGGAGTTTCAAAACACACATCAGTACAGTAGAGATTCTAAAAAGCTCTGCAATAAGGAAACTGGTTTTACTCAGCATTTCCTCAGCTTAACTGGCCTTGGAAGAGCTCCTCCTTCCTCCTTCCCCAACGTCAGAACTTAAAGAATGGTAAGAAACTCTGGGAAAAATGGTGGCGTAGGGAGATCCTGAGCTCACCTAATCCCATGGACACCCCAAGATAACAGCTATATCTATACAACTCTGAAAACAACCTAAAGACAGAACAGACCTTCCAGAGCTCATTGTAGAGAGAAGGTCACATGGAAAGGTGTAGGAGGGGTGGAGTTGTGGCTGGTGCCCTGGTAAGACTAACCACAAAACGGAGGGACACCACAAGCATGGAGAAGCCAGGCTCCTGGCACTGGGGATCTGCACTGGGAACATGAGTCCCTATAACATCTGGCTTTGAAAACCAGTAGGGCTTATCTTTAGGAACCTTAAAAATCAGCAGGATACAAGGTTAGTAGAGGGAAGGAAATTATAAAGATCAAAGCAGAAATTATTTAAATAGAGACTAAAAACAATAGAAAAGATCAATGAAACCAAGAGCTGGTCCTTTGAAAAGATAAAATTAATAAACCTTTAGCCAAACTCATCAAGAAAAAAGGAGAGGACCAAAATAAAATCAGAAACAAAACAGCAGAAATTATAAGACTTACGAAAATTTATATGCCAACAAATTGAAGAACTCAGAATAAATTCCTAGAAACATGTACCTTTCCAAAATTGAATCAGGAAAAAAATAAAATATCTGAATACACTATTAGTAACAAAGTTGAATGGATAATTTAAAAAATCCCACAAAAGTCCAGGACCAGAGGGATTTGCAGGTGAATTCTGAAAAACATTTAAGAGTTTATACATATTCGTGACAATCTTTTCCAAAAAAATAGAAGAGGAAGGGAAGCTTCCAAATACATTCTGTGAGGCCAGCATTACCCTAGTATCAAAACCAAAGACACTACCCCCCACCAATACAGGCTATCATCCATAATGAACTTACATGCAAAAATCCTCAACAAATTAGCAAACCACTGATTCAGTAATATTTCCCACAATTAAGTGGGACTGATTATGGGGATGCAAGGGTGATTCAATATTTGCAAATCAATGTGATACACAATTATCAACAAAATAAAGGATAAAAATCATCAATAGATGAAAAAGCATTTGACGGAAATTCAGTATCTATTCATGATAAAAACTCAACCAAGTGGGTTTAGAGGGAATACTCCTCAACATAATAAAGGCTATATATAAAAAAGCCCAAAGCTAACATCATACTCAATGATAAAAACGGAGAGCTTTTCTTCTAAGATCAGGAACAAGTCAAGATGTCTACTCCTCCCACTTTATTCAGCATAGTTACTAGAAGTTCTATCAATCAGACAAGGAAATAAGAGGCCTCCAAATTGGCAAGGAAGAAGTTAAATTCACTGCACATGACATGATACTATACATAAAAATCCTAAAGACGTCACCAAGAAAAAAAAAAAAAAACTATTAGAAACAACAAATTCAGTAAAGTTGCAGGATACAAAATTAACACATAGAAATCAGTTGCATTTCTATACACTAAGAACAAAGTAGCAGAGAAATTAAGAAAACAACAATCCCATTAATAAAATACCTAGGAATAAACTTAACCAAGGAGATGAAAGACCTATACTCTGAAAACTGTAAGACACTGATGAAAGAAACTGAAGATGATGCAAATGGAAAGATATACCATGCTCATGGATTGGAAGACTATCATTAAAACATCCGTACTACCCAAAGCAAACTACAGATTCAGTGCAATTCCTATCAAAATACCAATAGCATTTTTCATAGACCTAGAACAAATAATCCTAAAGTTGGTATAGAATCACAACAGACTTGGGGCACCTGGGTGGCTCAGTTGGTTAAGCAGCTGCCTTCAGCTCAGGTCATGATCCCAGGGCCCTGGGATTGAGCCCCGCATCTGGCTCCCTGCTCAGTGGGGAGTCTGCTTCTCCCTCTCCCTCTGCTTTTTTAAAAAAGGTTAAAAAAAAAAATCACAGAAGACCACAAATAGCCAAAGCAAACTTGAGAAAGAACACAGCTAGAGATATCACAACTGCATATTCCAAGATATACGACTAAGCTGGCATAATCAAAATAGTATACTACTGGCACAAAAACAGACATATAAAGGGGCACCTGGGTGGCACAGTCGGTTAAGCATCTGACTCTTGGTTTTGGCTCAAGTCATGATCTCAGGGTCACGAGATCAAGCTCCACACTGCATTCCACACTCAGTGCAGAGTTTGCTTAAGACTCTTCCTCTTCCTCTGTCCCTCCCCCTGCTCTCTCTCTAAAATAAATAAATCTTTTTTAAAAATTAGGCATATAGGGGGCCTCTGGGTGGCTCAGCTGGTTAAGCATCCAAATCTTAATCTCCACTCAGGTCTTGATCTCAGGGTTGTAAGTTCAAGTCCTGCACCGGGCTCCACAATGGGCATGGAGCCTACTTTAAAAAAAAGACATATAGGTTAATGGAACAGGATAGAGAACCAAGAAATAAACCCATGCCTATGTATCTTGTCATAACAAAGAAGGCAAGAATATACAATGGGGAAAAGACAGTCTCTTCAATAAATGATGCTGGGAAAACTGAATAGCCACATTCAAAAGAAAAACTGGACTTCTTTCTTATATCATACACAAAAATAAACTCAATGGATTAAGGACCTAAATGTGAAACCTGAAACCATAAGTCTCCTAGAAGAAAACAGGCAGTACAGTCTTGGATATCTCCCTTAGCAACAGATTTATGGATAGGTCTCCTCAGGAAAGGGAAACAAAAGCAATATTAAACTATTGGGACTATACCAAAATAAAATTTTACACAGTGAAGGAAACCAACAAAACAGAAAGGCAACCTACTGAGTGGGAGAAGATATTTGCAAATTATTTATCTTAGAAGGCATTAATATTCAAAATATATGAAGAATTTATACAACACCAAAAACACAATTCAATTTGAAAATGTGCAGAAGATATGAACATGCATTTCTCTGAAGAAGACATACAGATGCTAAACATCACTAATCATCTCAGAAATGCAAATCAAAATCGCAATGAGATATTACCTCACACTTGTCAGGATGGCTAGTATCAAAAAGAAAAGTAACAAGTTTTGGCAAGGATGTGGAGAAAACGAAACCCTCTTGCTTGCACTATTGGTAGGAATGTAAATGGGTGCGGTC
Source organism: Phoca vitulina (assembly GCF_004348235.1). Classification (NCBI taxonomy): domain Eukaryota; kingdom Metazoa; phylum Chordata; class Mammalia; order Carnivora; family Phocidae; genus Phoca; species Phoca vitulina. The sequence goes on along the minus strand of NW_022589770.1, from coordinate 208,961 downwards.
ACTGTGGAAAACAGTAAGGAGGTTTAAAAAAAAAATCAAATATAGAAATACCATATGATCCAGTATTTCCAAAACTGGATATTTACCCAAAGAAAACAAAAACAATGCAAGAAGATATATGCATCTGTTTACTGCAGCATGATTTACAATAGCCAAGATATGAAAGCAATCCAAGTGTCCATCAATAGTTGAATGGATAAAGATGTGTGGTGTGTGTATACACACATATACACAACAGAATATTACTTAGCCATAAAAAAAGGATATCTTACCATTTGCAAGAACATGGAGGGACCTAGAGAGTATTACACTAAGTAAAATAAGACACAAAAAGACAAAAGACATATGGTTTCACTTATTTATGGAATCTAAAAAACAAAAGAACAAAAAGCAGACACAGACCCATAAATACAGAGACTTGATGGTTGCTACAAAGCATGGCGTGGGGGGCTTGGGCAAAATGGGTGAAGGGGAGTGGGAGATAAAAGTTTCATTATGGAATCAATGAGTTACAGGGCTAAAAGGTACAGGATAAGGAATATAATCAATAGCACTGTAACAGTGTTGTATGGTAAGAGACGGTAGCTACACTTGTGGTGAGCACAGCATAACAGAGTTGTTGAATCACTATGTTGTATACCTGAAATTACTGTAACATTGTTTGTCACCTATACTTCAATTAAAAAAAAAAAAATCAGTGGCGCTTAACTCCAGGAATGTTAAAAATCAGGAGGCTTAATGCCAGGAGAGTCAGAGGGGAATAGGAAACTGAGTCCCCACACTTACGAACCCAGCATAATAAGTAACTTGGCGGAGACACAGTGCAGAAGCAGCAGTTTGAAAAGTGCCTGGGGTATGTGTCACGGAAATTTATAGACTCGTCTTAGATTGTGTGCTGGAAGGGCAGGATCTTCAGATTTCTCTGGGAACAAAAGTGCTGACAGGGGGTACCTGGGTGGCTTAGTCATTAAGTGTCTGCTTTTGGCTCAGGTCATGATCCCGGGGTCCTGGGATCGAGCCCCGCATCGGGCTCCCTGCCTGGCGGGAAGCCTGCTTCTCCCTCTCCCTCTGCCCCTGCTTGTGTTCCCTCTCTCGCTGTGTCTCTGTCAAATAATAAAATCTTTAAAATTAAAAAAAAAAAAAAAAAGTGCTGACAGGTGCCATTTCTCTTCCCCTCCCCATGACTAGACACTTATGGGAGCCAGTGCTAATCCTCTATCTTGCTAGCACCATGTCACTGACCTGACCCATCCAACCTGCCCCCTTCAGCAGGCAAATGGGCTCCTGCCTCCCACATCCTGCAGAAGGCCCTGGCAGGGACAAAGCTACTCCAAAGTGACTCCTACCCTGGGGAGGGGGGAAATAAGTCCCACACACCAGTACACCCACAGTTTCAACAGCCTGGGATCTTAGCTGGCTGTGCAGGGAGTAAGCCCTGCACTTTGGTGCAACAGAAGTTGTGGCAGAGAGGCTAATTGGAGACACCTAGGCTGACTGCTTGTCTTCCCACCAACTAGTCACAGAGGCCTCAAACAGCCCTCTCAATAGTGTAGGGACCAAACGCTGCCCAGTATGCCCACAGCAGGCAAAGTGGGTCATGGCAGCTGGCTGAAAGCAACCATAGCTCAGCCACAACAGTAGGGCACATTTATCCCACACAGCGGACATTCCTAAAGTGCCTGATTTTGAAGACCAAGAGGAAATTGTGCTAGAGGGCTCCACAGGACCTCTTCAACATAAGGCCGCTAACTTTTTTTTTTTTTAAAGATTTTATTTATTTGACAGAGACAGCAAGAGAGGGAACACAAGCAGGGGGAGTGGGAGAGGGAGAAGCAGGCCTCCCGCCGAGCAGGGAGCCCGATGCGGGGCTCGATCCCAGGACCCTGGGATCATGACCTGAGCCGAAGGCAGCCGCTTAATGACCGAGCCACCCAGGCGGCCTAAGGCCACTAACTTTCAAGACCAGGAGATGTAGCTGACTCACCTACTACACAAAAACAAACACAGAGTTAGACAAAATCAGGAGACAGAGGAATATGGCCCAAATGAAAGAACAAAATCACAGCAAAAGAGCTAAATGAAACAAGTAACTAATGTGCCTGATAAAGAGTTCCAAGTAATGGTCATACAAATACTCACTGGATGTGAAAAAAGAGTGGATGATCTCAGTGAGAACTTCAACAAAGAGAAAATATAAAAAAGAACCAGTTAGAGCTGAAGAATTCAAAAAATGAAATATACTGGAAGGAATCAAAAGCAGATCAGAGGATGCAGAACAGATCAACAATCTGGAAGACAGGGTAATGGAAAGTAATCAGGCTGCACAGCAAAAACAAAAAAGAATAAAAAATGAGATCAGTTAAGGGAACTCAACAACATCGTCAAGAGTAACAACATTCACATTATAGGGATCCCAGAAGAGAGAGAGAGAGAGAGAAGGGAGCAGAAAACTTACTTGAAGAAATAACTGAAAACTTCCCTAATCTAGGAAAGAAAAGAGACATCACACATTTTAGGAATCACAGACAGCCCCTAACAAGATGAATCTAAGGAAGTCTACACCAAGATACATAATAATTAAAATGGCAAAAAGCAGTGATATAGAGTGACTTTTTAAAGCAGCAAGAGAAAAGAAAACCATTACACACAGGGAAATCCCCTACAACTATCAGCTGATTTTTTTCAGCAGAAACTTTGTAGGCCAGACGGGAGTGGCATAATTAGACCAGGTGGCCCTAACAGATATATACAGAGCATTCCATTAAAAAACAGAATATGCCTTCTTTTCAAGTGCATACAGAACATTCTCCAGGACACATCAAATGTTAGGCCACAACACAAGTCTCAAAAATTTTAAAAAGACTGAAGTCCTATGAAGCGTTTTTTTCAACAACAGTATGAAACTAGAAATCAATTATAAAAATAATTTTTTTAGAGATTTTATTTACTTATTTGACAGAGAGACCAAGCACAAGCAGGGGGAGCAGCATAGGGAGAGGGAAAAGCATGCTCCCCGCTGAGTAGGAAGCCCTATGCAGGGCTCGATCCCAGGACCCTGGGATCATGACATGAGCTGAAGGCAGACGCTTAACTGAGTCACCCAGGCGCCCCTAGAAATCAATTATAAAAACAACTCTGGAAAGAATACAAATACATGAAGGCTAAACATGCTATTAAACAATGAATGGGTCAACAAAGAAATCAAAGAGAAAACAAAAAAAATACACAGACACAAATGAAAATGGAAACAATGCAGCCCAAAATCTTTGGGATGTGGCAAAAGCAGTTTCAAGAAGGAAGTTTATAGCAATACAGGCCTATCTCAACACACAAGAGAACTCTCAAACAACCTAAACTTACACCTAAAGGAGCTAGAAAAAGAACAAACCCCAAAGCTAGCAGAAAGCAGAAGGAAGGAAATAATAAAGACTATAGCAGAAATAAGTGAAAAACTAAAAACAAACAAAACAAAAAAAGAGATAGAGCTGGTCCTTTGAAATACCAAAATTGATAATCCTTTAGCCAGACTCATCAGAAAAAAAGAGAACTAAAATAAAATTAAAAAGGAAGGAGAAGAAATAACCACTGATAGCAGAGAAATACAAAGGACTGTAAGAGAATATGAAAAATTATATGCCAATAAATTGGACAACCTAGAAGAAACAGATCAATTCTGAGAAATATACAATCTCCCAAAAGTGATTCAGGAAGAAACAGAAAATTTGAACAGACCAATTACTAGTAATGAAATTGAATCTGTAATCAAAAACTCCCAACAAACAAAAGTCTGGGACCATACAGCTTCTTCACAGGTGAATTCTACCGAACATTTAAAGAAGTGTTAATACCTAGTCTCCAATTATTCTAAAAAATAGAAGAGGAAGGAAAACTTCCAAATTCATTCTACAAGGCCATCAATACCCTGATTTCAAAACCAAAGACACTGTTAAAAGAGGGAGAAAAAAAAGAAAAAAAAAAAAAAACCCTATAGCCAGGATCTCTGATGAACACAGTGCAAAAATCCTCAACAAAATATTAGCAAACTGCATACAACAATACATTAAAAGGATCATTCACCACGAGCAAATCAGATTTATTCCAGGGATGCAAGGGTGATCCAATATTTGCAAATCAGTCAATGTGATGTATCACAGTGACAACAGGAAACATAAAACCCATAGGACCATTTCAATGGATGCAGATAAGCATTTGACAAAATACAGCATCCATTCATGATAAAAACTCTTAATGAAATGGGTTTAACATAATAAAGGCCATATGTGAAAAACCCACAGCTAACATCATACTCAATGCTGAAAATCAAGGTTTTTCTCTAAGATCAGGAACAAGACAAGGATGTCCACTCTCACCATTTTTATTCAACAGAGTACTGGAAGTCCTAGCTGCAGCAATCAGACAAGAAAAAAGAGGCTTCCAAATTGGCAAGGAAGAAGTTAAGCTAGCACATTTGCAGATGACATGCTACACCACATACAGAAAATCCTACAGACTCCACCAAAAAACTATTGGAACTGATAAATGAATTCAGTAAATTTACAGGATACAAAATTAACAGAGAATTGTTTCATTTCTACTATATGCTACTAACCATTTACAGTTGCACCAAAAAGAATACCTAGGAATAATCTTAATCAAGGAGATGAAAGACCTATACTCTGAAAACTGTAAGACATTGATGAAAGAAACTGAAGAGGACACAAATGGAACGATATACCACGCTCATGGATTGGAAGACTAACATTAAAATGTCCATACTACCCAAAGCAAACTACAGATTCAATGCAATCCCTATAAAAATACCAATAGCATTTTTCATAGAACCAGAACAAATAATCCTAAAATTTGTATAGAACCACAAAATACGTTGAATAGACAAAGAAATCTTGAGAAAGAAGAACACAGCCAGAGGTATCACAATTCCAGATTTCAAGATATGAGACAAAGCTACAGTAATCCAAGCAGTATGGTACTGACATAAAAAATAGATACATAGATCAGTGGAACGGGATAGAGAACCCAGAAAGAAACCCATGCCTATACAGTCAATTAATTTATGACAAAGGCAAGAATTTACAGTGGGGAAAAGACAGCCTTTTCAATAAATGGTGCAGAAAAAAATGGGACAGCTACATGCAAAAGAATGAAATTGGACCCTTTTCTTAGACCGTACACAAAAATAAACTCAAAATGGATCAGAGACCTAAATGAATCCCAAAACCATAAAACTCCTGCAAGGAAACATAAGCAGTAATTTGGACATCACCCTTAGCAACATATTTATATACATGTCTCCTCAGACAAGGGAAATGAAAGCAAACTTAACTATTAGGACTACATCAAAATAAAAAGCTTTTGCTAGCAAAGGAAACCATCAACAAAGTAAAAGGCAACCTACAGAATGGGAGAAGATATTTGAAAGCAAAATATCTGACAAACGGTTAATGTCCAAAATATATAAAGAACTTATACAACTCAAGGGCGCCTGGGTGGCTCAGTTGGTTAAGCGACTGCCTTAGGCTCAGGTCATGATCCTGGAGTCCCAGGATCGAGTCCCGCATCGGGCTCCCTGCTCAGCAGGAAGCCTGCTTCTCCCTCTGACCCTCCCCCCTCTCATGTGCTCTCTCTCTCTCTCTCAAATAAACAAATAAAATCTTTAAAAAAAAAAAAAGAACTTATACAACTCAATACCAGACAGTTCGTTAACTATCTGATTAAAAAATGGGCAGAGGGCCTAAATAGACATTTTTCCAAAGACATACAGATGGCAAACACACAGTGGGCTAAATGAAAAGATGCTCAACATCACTAATCATCATGGAAATGCAAATAAAAATCATAATGAGATATCACCTCACACCTGTCAGAATAGCTAATATCAAAAAAATAATAAAAAAAAATAAAAAAATAAATAATAAATGCTGGTAAGGATGGGAAGCAAAAGAAACTTGGTAAGACTGTTGGTGGGAATGTAAATAGGTGCAGCTACTGTGGAAAACAATATAGAAATTCGTCAAAAAAATTAAAAATAGAAATACCATACCAGTGAACTCACACTTACTAGGAAATTTCACATTCAAATATTAAACGGGAATGGGTTGAGCAGTCTTAAAGGCATAGAGACCCTCATGTTGAATAGACACAAGTGCACTGCATGAGTGAATGCTTAAAATATACTTAAGATTTTTGTCTTATATTTTTCTGAGAAAGTATTCCTTAATAAAATGGATAATTAGAGTGTTAGCTTAAAAAAAAAAATAAAAGAAATACCATACCATCCAGTAATTCCACTACTGGGTATTTACCCAAAGAAAACAAAAACACTAATTTGAAAAGATACATGCACCCCTCTATGTTTACTGCAGCATGATTTACAATAACCAAGATAAGGAAGCAACAACCCAAGTGTCATCAATAGATGAATGGATAAAGATGTATTAATGTGTTAAAGAAGATACACACACACACACACAGTGGAATGTTCACCATTAAAAAAAGAAAAGGGAGAGAGAGAGAGATCTTGCCATTTGCAAGAATATGGATGGACCTAGAGGGTATTAGGCCAAGTGGAGTAAGTCAGACAGAGGAAGACAAATACCATATGATTTCATTTATACATGGAATATAAAAAATAAAAGACTTTTTTTTAAAGTTTTTTTTTTTTTTGACAGAGAGACAGCAAGAGCAGGAACACAAGCAAGGGGAGTGGGAAAGGGAGAAGCAGGCTTCCCGCTGAGCAAGGAGCCCAATGCGGGTCTCAATCCCAGGATCGTGGGATCATGACCTGAGCCGAAGGCAGACACTTAACTGAGCCACCCAGGCGCCCCTAAATAACAGACACAAACTTGTGGTTGCCAATGGGGAGGTATTTGGGGGATGGGCTAAATAGATAAAGGGGATTAAGAGGTATAAACTTCCAGTTATAAAATGAGTAAGTCATGGAGATGAAAAGTACAGCATAGGGAATATAGTCAATTCTACTCTAAAAACGTCGTACAGTGATAGATGGTGACTACACTTACTGTGGCAAAAAATGAGTAATGTATGGAATTGTTGAATCAATATGTTGTACACCTGAAACTAATATAACATTGTATGTCAATTATACTTCAATAAAAATAAAGAGGAGCTTCTATGAAGTTATATCTCACATATAGATTTTTATGACACTTTATGAAATGATAATGTACTATGGTTATTTAAGATGTTTTTAGGATAAGCTGGGTGAAGGTATATGGGAACAATGCACTGTTTTTGTAACTTCTTATGAGTCTAAAATTATTTGTAAATTAAAAAAAATTCGAAGAAGTGTTGGGCAACCAAAGCTGTTAGGGCCAGCCTGAGCAGGATGAATGGTAGGCGCATAGGGTCCGCAATTGTCCTGCGTCTGAGATTTCCAGATGCTGCACCTAAGTCTCTAGAATTTCATCAGTACAAACAGTTGATTTGGTTATCTATAGAACCTGCTTTTGTCTTTTATAGTATTGGATGGAAACTATAGCTATTTAAAAATATTAGAGTCATCAAAAGTCAACTAGGTTTTCTTAACTACATATTTTTATACTTTGGGGCACTGGAAATATAAAGAAACATGTAGAGGTAAAACTACAGTTACCTGTATTCTGCTACCCAGAATCATTATTGACATTTTGTCACATATGCTTCCAGACTCTTTTTCTGCATATACTTTGCTTTTTAATTGCAAGAATAAGTTTATGAATCTAATTTCAATAAAAGAAATGGGTTTTATGGCAAACATATTGGAACATGGCTTTCCCAGAAAGGCTTAACATTATCAAATAATGAGAATGGAAAAGTTTTCTATACAGTTATTCATCCTTTATTTTTAGGAAAAGATTACTCCTATCTCTACCTTATTCCTTTATAATATATTCTTTATGGTATTTTTCATAGGATATAACAAAGGAATGTACTTAATGTTTTAATGAGTGAAGAACTTCATTCTCAAAGAAATGAGCAATCCAGTTTTTTTTTAGTTTTCAGGAGTATTCTCTAGATTCTCTTGGCATAGTCTATCCTAAAAATCAGTAATTCTTTTGAAAGCAAAACAAATTTTTAAAGTTCTACCTAATATGATTTACTATAAACTTTTCTCTGGTCATTGGTAAATATGAAACGTGAGTAGAATATATACACTTTATGATTATTGCCAATGTCATCATTTTATGTTAAATTTCTTTTTGTATGTTTTCCCTTAGTTACCTTAATATGCTTTCTTATTTCGTTATGCCTTCCATTTTCAAAAATTTTAATGTCTGTTTCAGAAAGTTCCTTACCAGTCTGCCAAATCCATTACAGAAGGAAGCATATACTCCCCTAATATCCTCAAGCTTTTTGCAAACTTATGAATTATTTAAGTTTTAGGTTTACATTTAGGCTAAGTAGCTAGCTTACTTCATATTGTATTCAGTAATTTATTCAGTGTTTATTGAGCATGTATATTGGGTGCATGAGAAAAAGGCAAGCAAGGAAACAACTCCATATCCCCAAGTTGCTTTAGAGGCTAGAAAAGAAACAGACATCATTCAAAGAATCACACAAATGTCTAATCACACCTGAGACAGGTCTTATGAAAGAGAGAGATTCATGGTGCTGTACTGGGGTGGGGGGTGGGGGTGGGGAATGGGGGACAGGGAATGGACTTAGTTGAGAAAGTTGAGGAATGCTTCCCTGAGAAATTGATGACTGATCTAAAGGTAGAGTTAACTGTTACTGGCAGAGAGTGTGATGCATGGTAGATGGTTAAGTAGGAAAGGTAGTCCAGCCCAGGGGAACTGAATTTCTATGCACTAAAAATAATCACTGGGGCACCTGGGTGGTTCAATCGGTTAAGCATCTGACTCTTGATCTCAGCTCAGGTCTTGATCTCAGGGTCATGAGTTCAAGCCTCACACTGGGTGTGGAGCCTACTTAAAAAAAAAAAAAATCACTGAGTCACTAAATGTTAAACCCCTTTTGGATGACTAAACTGAGAGAGGTTAAATAATTTGCCCAAAACTCACACAGCGAGTTAATGAAGTTAAGGGCCTGTACTCAGATGTCTTCATTCCTCATCCAATATTTTGTCTACTGTGCAAAGCTGCCTCCCCTCTAACATTATTTCTTAAATGCTTTGCTTTTTTGCATCGAGGGAAGTGTGCCAGGAATGATTCACCGTCAGTTGTCAGCTAGCAGTAGCAAAAATAGTAATTTAATCATCAAAAAGTTAAGTGAACCATTATAACTAGATTGCTTTTGTCAGTAAGCAATAATGCAAAGTCACTGTTGTCTTACCTTCAGCAAGAACACACAGAGGATAAATCGGCATCCACAGTGTCTGACTGAACCAGGTCAAGATGGCATAGGATATTCCTATGACTGATAACATGCTGTAAGTGTACCTAAAAGAAAACAAAGGAGCTCAGAAACATCATTTCCTGCTGATGTCTGGGAAAGAACAAGAGAAGAAAATATCTTACACTGTAATTAAATACAGAGATACAACTGGAAAGTTTAAATTCCAAACTTTATATCCTATCATTTAAGCAGAAGAGGTAAAAATACATACATACATACATAAATAAGGGGAAGGGAACTGTGTCAGTCTGGCTTGTCTCAGGGGGTGGATCATGGATAATTACGGAGGTAAACAAAGAAAAATGGAACCCTTAGCCCTCAGCAAATTACAAGTTTCCCTGATTAGTGACTTCAATTTCACTCAGAAGCTAAGCCCATTTTATGCAGCATGCCGCTAGATTTTTAAAGACAGATATACTTGTAAATATTTAGGGAATGAATTTTTAAAATGCAAGCGTGACTTCCAAGTCCTTATTTGGCATCCTTCTGCTTGTGTAGTTGTGCTATGCTGTGTGATCAGTTAAAGAACCGGCCTTAGGGGGTGCCTGGGTGGCTCAGTCGTTAAGCGTCTGCCTTTGGCTCAGGTCATGATCCCAGGGTCCTGGGATCGAGCCTCACATCGGGCTCCCTCTCAGCGGGAAGCCTGCTTCTCCCTCTACCAGTCCCTCTGCTTGTGTTCCCTCTCTCGCTATGTCTCTGTCAGATAAATAAATAAAATCTTAAAAAAAAAAAAAAAAGAACTGGCCTTAGAAGCTTGTTTTGGGTGCAGAGGTGGTTTTAAAGCTGCCTTCATGATGTAATAGATGAAGTAGTCTGCATCTTTTTGTTTCTCTGACTAGGCAGTGGTTCTCAAGCTTAAGCATACATAAGAATCACCCAGAGGTCTTGCTGAAGCACAGACTGCTAGGCCGTATACCCAGAGTGTCTCATTCCGTGGGTCTCAGGTAGAGCCTGAGAATTTCTATTATAAACAAGTTCCAGGTGATGCTAATGCCACACTGGTCTAGGGACTATACTTTGAGAACTACTGGAATAGGCTGTACATAATATGGCAAAACAAAATCCAAAACCTTGAAAACATGGAGAAAACTAAACCTTTCTCCCATTCTAGGACCCCGATTCCATTCCTCAGAGGCAATGACCAATGCCAGTTTCTTATATATCCTCTCAAATATTCTTGCATTTGCTTATCTGTGTACATAAAAACCATATACCAACAGTGCAAGCCTTCACTAAACATGGCATGTTATCAAACTTGATTTGTACCAATCTCAGTGAAAAACTGGCATCTACTTTTTTATTGCAAGAGTAGATAAACATCTTACATGTTTAAAGCCACTTCTGATGAAGTCCATTGTATCTTTTATTCTCCTGTTGCTTCTGTTTTTGGTGTCTAAGAATCCACTGCCAAATCTAAAATCACCAAGATTTACCCCTATGCGTTCTTCTCAGTTTTATAGTTTTAGCTCTAAATTTAGGTTTTCGATCCATTTTAACTTCTGTATATGGTGTGAGGTAAGGGTCCAACGCAGGTGGACATCTCGTTGTCCCAGCACCATTTGTTGAAAAGACTATTTCCCCTCCACCATTTAATGGTCTTAGTACCCTTGTCAGAAATCAATTGGCTATATGAGAATTTATCCCCAGACTATCAATTCTATGATATATCTTTATGCCAGTATTGCATTCTTGATTATTATTGCTTTGTAGTGAGTTTTGAAATTGAGAAGTGTGAGTCTTCCAACTATGTTCTTCTTCTTCAAGATTGCTTGGGCTAGTCTAAGTTGCTTGAATTTCCATATGAATTTTAAGATCAGCTTCGCAATTTCTGCAAAGCAGCCAGCTGGGGTTCTGATAAGGATCGCCTTGAATATGCAGATCAATTTGGAGAGTGTTGCAGTCTTAACAATATTAAGTTTTCAACCCATAAACATGGGCTATCTCTTTATTTAGATATTTTTAAATTTCTCCCAACAGTATTTTAAAGTTTTCAATGTGTAAGTTCTGCATATCTTTTGTTAAATTGATTCCAAAGTACTTTATTTTTTGATGCTATTATAAATGAAATTTTTCCTTAATTTTATTTTTGGATAGGTCATTACAAGTTGTATAGAACACAACTGAGTTTTGTATATTGGTTTTGTATTCTACAACCTTTCTTTACCAGTTTACTAGTTCTAGTATTTTTAGTGGATCCCTTATGATTTTATGTACAAAATCATATAACCTGCCAATAGAGACTTTACTCCTTCCTTTCTAATATGATTGCCTTTACATCATTTTCTTGCCTAACTGCCATGACGAGAACTTCCAGTACAATGTTGAATAGAAGTGGCAAGAGTGTACATCCTTGTTTCATTCCTCATCTTAGGAAGAAAGCGTCAGTCTTTCAACATGAACAATCATCTGGATGTGGATTTTTTATAGATGCCTTTATCAGGCTGAGGAAATTTCTAGTCCTTGCATTTATTTAAGATTTTATTTATTTGAGAGAGAGAGAGCACGCACAAGTGGGGGGGGAGGAGCAGAGGCAGAGGGAGAAGCAGACTCCCCATTGAGCAGGGAGCCCAATGTGGGGCTCGATCCCAGGACCCTGAGATCATGACCTTGAGCTGAAGGCAGACACTTAACCAACTGAGCCACCCAGGTATCCCTCTAGTCCTTCCCTTAAAAAAAAAAAAAAAAGTCATTTTAGGGTAAGTTGGGAAGATAATTCCACCCCAACTTAACAGAGAAAAAAAAAAAGTTTCAAAAAGGCTAGGTGCTCAGAAATTTCACTTCTAAGTTATGAGAAATGAAAGCCTATGTGCATACAAAAGCTTGTACATGAATGTTCATAGCAGTATTCCTCATAACCAAAAAGTATGTCCATCAACTGAAGAATGGATAAAAGTGGTATATCGCTATAATGGAATATTATTCATCCATAAAAAGGAATGAAATACTGATACATGTTATAATATGGATAAACCTTGAAAACATTATGCTAAGTGAAGGAAATCAGTCACAAAAGGCCACATATTGGATGGTTCCATTTATATGAAATGTCCAGAATAGACAAATTCATACAGTGTGTTAGTGGCTGCCAGGGGCTGAGAGGAGAAAATGGGGATTTTACTGCTAAGAGCTTTGGGGTTTCTTTATAGAGTGCAGTGAAAATGTCCTCAAATTAGTGATGATAGTTACCCATCTTTAAATACACTAAAACCCACAAATTTTCTATTTTAAATGGGTGAATGTTGGGTGCCTAGGTGGCTCAGTCAGTTAAGTGTCTGACTCTTGATTTCAGCTCAGGTCATGATCTCAGGGTCCTGAGACTGAGCCTTATATCTGGCTCCACACTGAGCGTGGAGCCTGCTTAAGATTCTCTCCCTTTCCCTCTGCCCCTCCCCACCCTCACTCTCACTCTAACTAATTAAAAAATAAAGGGTGAATATTAAAGTACATGAATTATCTCAATTCTTTTGTTTTTGAAGGTTCAGTGGTATGTCCAAGATTATATAGCAAGCAGTGGAGGTGGGAGTCATCCTAAGATCTCCTCTGTTAAAAAACCCTTCCATGACATCATGATACTACTCTCAATGTTAAAATCATTTTGTTCTCTAATGGGTTTACCTGAGCTTATCAGAGACTGAATCAACACTGAAAGAGTCAAGCATACCAGAGAACAATATGTCAGAAAGTCCCAGTCCCAGATGGGGCTCCTTGTCTCATGAACAGAAAGTCATGGGCTACAAAAGTCCATGAAATTCGCCCCAGGTCTACAAAACTATCAGTTAAAAAATGAGGAATAACTTCCTAAATTATATATACAAAGAATGATAGTCCTTTTCATTCAACAAAACATTTCATTCTAACTCACTCTAGGGTTCACCCCATTATTTAGAAATACTTTAATTCAGGTAAGTTACTGCCAATTTAATAAATGAGTAATTCACGTAACCTCAGCTAAAATGCTAGGGTGCTTTTGTTACCTATCCACATCCAGATCTTGCAAGTGGGAGGGGCGGTTCTCATTTGTGAAAGCCAAAGTAGCGGTTAGGACACCTCCCCAAGATGAGCCTCTGAGCAAAGGCGACTGTTTACCCCACTGCTGGTAGAGATAAGACTAGACCCATCTCTTTGCAAAGTTTTAGAAACAGAAGGAAACTGAAGATGATCTAGAGCAAAGGTTCTTAATCTGAGGTTCAAGGATTCAGAGGGAATCCACAAAATAACTTCAGTAAGTCATTTGGACCCACTGGAATTGTATATAAAATGTACCATGGTGATTAAAGTACAGCATAGGGAATATAATCAAAAATATTGTAATAATGTTGTATGGTGACAGATGGTGACCGCACTTATCATAGTCGGCACTGATTAATGTATAGAACTGTCCAATCAGGGGCACCTGGGTGGCTCAGTTGGTTAAGCGTCTGCCTTCGGCTCAGGTCATGATCCCAGGGTCCTGGGATCGAGCCCCACGTCGGGCTCCCTGCTCAGTGGGGAGCCTGCTTCTCCCTCTCCCTCTGCTGCTCCCCCTGCTTGTGCTTGCTCTGTCAAATAAAATCTTTAAAAAACAAAACTCTCCAATCAGTATGTCATATACCTGAAACTAATATTAACATTATGTAAGTTAATTATACTTCAATAAAAAAGTTAATTATACTTCAATAAAAAATACAAAATAAATGTATATGGAGGTGCGTTCTTCACCAGAGTGATGAGGCCCTGTATTTAAAGTATTCTGGAATTCACAGAAACCAACTTTGTAAATCCTGACTATGACATAATAGAAGTCTTGCTTTGCTTGTTAGAGTAAAATGTACCAGAGCAATTTCAAGGAATGCCTTTCATTAGCAAGCAGCTGTGAGGTTTATCCCAAACTGGTGCTATGCCAAGTCTTCTGCTGGAAAACTGAATGCACTGATTTGCTCTTGTAATACCACGGGAGGTTTGCATTACCTCTGATATGCCCATTATGGAAAGCGCTAAGAATACATTTCCATATCAAGATAAAATAATTTGCAAAGGGGTTGTTTTACTCTCTCATTCAGGGTAACCAAATGTAGGCAGCTATTACTAATAGAAAAGCAACTTGGCTTTAAGAGATTATTTTGCCTCCTTACCTAACCATATCCAATAGATTCCAAAAGATGAATAAAACACACACCACATATTTCTCTTGGACTTCCTCTTGACTGGTGATCACCACAAAGAGGATGATTATTCTCTCTGTGAGCTAACAAAGAAACAGCAAAGTCAAGAATTAGGATCATCTGTTATGCATGTAGGTAATTTTCTAATTTTAAAAACCAGAGTTCCTCTTCAAAGTATGCTTTAACTGGAAATAGGTATGCTAAACTGTTAACATGATCTCTCAGTAGGGTTATAGGTCAATTTCATTTCCTCCTTGGTATTTTTTGTATTCTCCAAATTATATATAATGAATGAAAAGAAAACATATTTTATCTACTCAGGATATTTCTCCTGCGATATATGCACCCATGTTTTTATTCACTTTGGCAAGCTTTTATTGAATGTCCACAATGTATTAGATGCCAAGGTTATACATATATAGTCAAAGTGTGGTCCTTGCTAAAGAGAGTAGCAGTGGTAGGAGAATGTGGGGGTAAAATTCCCACACAGTGTGAATAATGCTGTCATTTGAAGTGCTCTGAATGGGAGCACAGGTGAGGGACATACCTGCCTGGGGAAAGGGTGCAGAGAGATTTATTAAGACAGGCAACACCTCAGCTGGATTTGGGAGAAGGGGCAGGAGTTTGTCAGGTAGACTGAATAGGAAAAAGGACATCCTAGGTCAGGTGAGCAGGCAAAGCAAACAGGCAGAGGTGTGAAAATGTAGGTATACGTATTAGGAAGTAAGGAGAACCCCTGGAGGCTAGAGTTGGGGGAAGGTACAGAGAAGAGAATAAATAGGAGATAAAATTGAAAATGTGGTGGGGGCTGGGATATAAAGGGTTTTGAATGATAGGCCAAGAAATTTCGATTTCATCTAACAGGGAAGCTATTGTAGCTTTTTTTTTTTTTTAGAGGGTGGATGGAGGGGGAAGAGACGTAATATAATCCTAACCTTTATAAGCCAGTGGAAAATGAAAAGAATTCAACATACACATTTTTTTCCAAGTCAGTAAGCATTTGCAAATCATTGAGAATGCATACACTTATGGCTTAGCTCCAATTACTGACCTCAAAAAATAAGTTTTTCTTTCCCAATCTAAATATAATGTGTCTTCTTATATTGTATTAATTTCCCTGTACAGTCTGCATTTTTTTCTTTTCTTTTTTTTTTTTAACAAAACATTCTACTTTGTTCTCAATGGTCAAAGGAAAATGTACTTGAGATTGAGGGAGCATATTAGTGATAAAGGAAAGGGGAGGATTGCTTTATATTTTTCAATAGTTGTCTTTATTTTTAAGGCAGATCAATGAGAAAAAACGGAACAATCTGTGACTTAGAATCATAGGTTGTTAATCCTGGAAAATCATCTAGTGCAGAGAAATCCAAGATTTGCTAACACTGGGCCACATGATCAGATATGCATGTGCATGAGCTCTATCAGCATGTATGGCCACAGCAGTGAGTCAAGAGGGTCTTTGCGTGGCTAAGGGAATTAAATATGATTCAAACCTTAGTCAATCTATAGAAGCCATTTACATAGCTGTACTGGTTCTGTCAGTCTTTCTTTAAAATGCCCCAGTTTCTTGATTTAATTATATTTACATAATGAAGTATACTTAACTGCAATTAAAATTACCGAATGATCCAAGCTTGTGTCAGTGACAGCGGGCGGCCTTCAGATAAAAGATCTTAGCAGCACACAAGAATCTTATGTTTGGTCAGTGCCTGCTAATTAGGAAAATCGTCTAATTTCTGGGTTTTTTGTTTTTAAAGATTTTTTATTTATTTATTTGAGAGAGTGAAACAGAACACAAGCAGAGGGAGAGGAAGAAGCAGACTCCCCGCAGAGCAGGGAGCCCGATCATGGACCCTGGGATCATGACATAAGCCGAAGGCAGACGCTTAACGACTGAGCCGCTCAGACGCCCCAAAATCAAATCTATTTTTTTTTAAATAAAACTCTCAAGATACATATACATGAATACATACACACAACACATATTTCTAATTATATGGCTGACTACAGAAAACAAAAACCTAGATAACTCTTGATAAAATGGATCTCTAGGGTCCACTCTAGCCCAATCCCACCTTTTTACAAATAAAAAATTGGGGAACCAGAGAAGTGACTTGCCCTAGTGGCAGACCTGGAAGCATGTATCCCACGTTTTGTGGTTTCTAGAGTTATAAGCTATCCATGATGTCAGACTGCCCCTTAACTGATGAGTAGAGAAGTAAATCTCCTAAAACAGAAATGGTGCTGAACAATAGAATTCATCATGTTGAGGGGCGCCTGGGTGGCTCAGTCGTTTGGCATCTGCCTTCGGCTCAGGTCATGATCCCAGGATTCTGGGATTGAGCCCCGCATCAAGTTCCCTGCTCGGCGGGAAGCCTGTTTCTCCCTCTCCCACTCCCCTTGCTTGTGTTCCCTCTCTCACTGTGTCTCTGTCAAATAAATAAAAAATTAAAAAAAAAAAAATTCATCCTGTTGAAAATCAACACTTGAGGGGCGCCTGGCTGGCTCAGTCATTAAGCATCTGCCTTTGGCTCAGGTCATGATCCTAGGGTCCTGGGATCGAGTTCCGCATTGGGCTCCCTGCTCAGTGGGGTGTCTGCTTCTCCCTCTCCCTGCTGCACCCCCTGCTCCTGCGTGTGCTCTCTCTCTCTCACTCTATCTCAAATAAATAAAATCTTAAAAAAAAAAAAAAAGAAAGAAAATCATCACTTGAGGGCGCCTGGGTGGCTCAGTCAGTTAAGCGTCTGCCTTCGGCTCAGGTCATGATCCCAGGGTCCTGGGATCGAGCCCCGCATCGGGCTCCCTGCTCAGCAGAGAGTCTGCATCTTCCTCTGCCCCCTCCCCCGTCTCGAGCATGTGCTCTCAAATAAATAAATAAATATTAAAACAACAACAACAAAGTGAAAGTGACTTAGCTACAGATCTGGAATAAAAATCTAGACAATGTGATTCTAAATCCCTTGTTCTGAAACACTAACACATTTTCCCCTTTGTTATTTTATGGGCTATCCTTATGCCTAATATCCCAGGTTATAGTATTCTTTCAAAAAGCCTCTCTTCAAAAGTTAAACCTTAAAACAAGAACCTCCTTCATATTCTAAATCAACACCAAAACACTTTTGAAGAATAGACTTTTTAAATTTATTCCTTTTTTATGTATAATAATTTGACCAGTTACTTGGAGCTTTACACTTGTGAGAACTTAGCACTTTGTCATTTTAAGCAAATCCTAAGAGAACATGACTAATTACTAATAGCTTTTTAGTGTTTAGTGTAGCTCAAACTTGGTAGGAATAAAAGTACAATTAAAAAAACCCGGTAACTTAGGCCAAATTAAACATTGTCTTAATGTGGTCTACTCAGAAGTATGGTAACTATAAAACAAAAATACCTCGCATTTTTATGTGTTTTTTTTTTTAAGTTTTTTTTTTTTTAAGATTTTATTTATTTATCTGACAGAGAGAGACACAGCGAGAGCAGGAACACAAGCAGGGGGAGTGGGAGAGGGAGAAGCAGGCTTCCCGCAGAGCAGGGAGCCCGATGCGGGGCTCGATCCCAGGACCCTGGGATCATGACCTGAGCCGAAGGCAGACGCCTAACGACTGAGCCACCCAGGTGCCCCTCGCATTTTTATGTTCTATTTGGGAATCCTACATTCCAAGTTAAGCAGTGACTAAAACTACGTTGTTATTTAATAAATGGCAGCTGGCACTCAGGTTATCAACAATGCAGTTACAAACTATTCCCTCTATGGAGAGAATTTCTAGAATCAAGTAGCAGAAGAAGAAATCAAGAGAACAATGACATTTACAATTGCACACACACAAAAATAACAAAATACCCAGAAATAAATTTAACCAAGGAGATGAAAGACCTGTACTCCAAAAACTATAAAACTCTGATGAAGGAAATTGAAGATGCCACGTTAATGGAAAGATACTCCATGCTTATGGATTAGAAGAACCAATATTGTTGGGTGCCTGGGTGGCTCAGTCGTTAAGCATTTGCCTTCGGCTCAGGTCATGATCCCAGGGTCCTGGGATCAAGCCCCGCATTGGGCTCCCTGCTCAGCGGGAAGCCTGCTTCTCCCTTTCCCTCTCCCCCTGCTTGTGTTCCCTCTCTTGCTGTGTCTCTCTCTGTCAAATAAATAAATAAAAATCTTTAAAAAAAAAAAAAAAAAGAACCAATATTGTTAAAATGTCCACACCACCATAGCAATCTACAGATGTAATGCAATCCCTATCCAAATGCCAACATTTTTCACAGAACTAGAATAAATAATCCTAAAATTTGTGTGGAACCACAAAAGACTTCAAATAGACAAAGCAATCTTGAGAAAGAACAAAGCTGGAGTCACTACAATCCCAGATTTTAAGATACATGACAAAGCTGTATTAATCAAAACAGTATGGTACTAGCACAAAAACAGATATGTAAATAAAGGGAACAGGATAGAGAGCCCAGAAATAAATCCATGCTCATATGGTCAATTAATCTACAACAAAGAAGGCAAAAACACACAATGGGGAAAAGACAGTCTCTTCAACAAACGGTGCTGGGAAAATGGGACAGCTACATTTAAAAGAATGAAACTGGACCATTTCCTCACACCATATACAAAAATAAACTCAAAATGGGTCAAAGACCTAAACATGAGACCTGAAGCCATGAGAGTCCTAGAAGAAAATGTAGGCAGTAATTTCTTTGACATCAGCTATGGAAACATTTTTCTAGATAGGACTCCTCGGGCAAGAGAAATAAAAGTGAAATTGAACTATTGAGACTACACCAAAATGAAAAACTTTTGCAGTGAAGGAAACCATCAGCAAAAAGGCAACCTACTGAATGGGAGATGATATTGGCAAATGATATATATTCTATAAGGTATTAATATCCAAAATATATAAAGAACTTCTACAACACCAAATACACCAAATAATCTGATTAAAAATAGGCAGGGGACCTGAATAGACATTTTTCCAAAGAAGACATACAAATGGCCAACAGACACATGAAAAGATGCTCAACATCACTCGGCATCAGGGAAATGCAAATCAAAACCACAATGAGAAACCACCTCACATCAGTCAGAATGGCTACAATCAACAACACAGGAAATAACAAGTATTAGTGAGGACATTGAGAAAGAGGACCTTTGTGCACTGTTGGTGAAAGTCACTGTGGAAGACAGTATGGAGGCTCCTTAAAAATTAAAAATCAAATTACCATATGAGCCAGTAATTCCACTACTATTTACCCCAAGAAAACAAAAACACTAATTTAAAAAGATATACACACCCCTATGTTTATTGCAGCATTATTTACAATAGCCAAGATAAGGAAGCAACCCAAGTTGTTTGTTTCCTACAGCTAAGAGTCTCTTATGGTTTGCCTCCCTTTTTTAAAATTTATTTTTATTTTTTAAAAATATTTTATTTATTTACTTGAGAGAGAGAGAGAGTGCAGAAGGGGGGGAGGGGCAGAGGGAGAGGAAGAAGCTGACTCCCTGCTGAGTGGGGAGCCCAATGCAGGGTTCAATCCCAGAACTCCGAGATCATGACCTGGGCCAAAGTCAGCTGCTTAACCCACTGAGCCACCCAGGTGCCCCAACTCCCTCTCTGTTTTTATCTTATTTTTCCTTTCCTTCTATGTTCATCTTGTTTCTTAAATTCCACATATGACTGGAATATTACTCAACCATAAGAAAATAAGATCTTGCCATTTGCAACAGCATGAATGGACCTAGAGGGTATAATGCTAAGTGAAGTAACTCAAAGAGAAAGACAAATACTATATGATTTAACGCATACGTGGAATTTAAGAAACAAATGAACAGACAAAAAGAAACAAAAAAACAGACTCAAATACAGAGAACTGATGGTTGCACAAGGGGATGTGGGTGGGGACGATGGGTGAAATAAAGGGGATTAAGAGTACACTTATTGTGATGAACATTGAGTAATGTATAGAATTGTTGAATCATATTGTACACCTGAACTATAACACTACGTTAATTATACTTCATTAAAAAAATAAAAATTAGTTTTAGCCTCAAAGACTTATTTTACTAAAATAACCCAAACTATTTAAATCCTATGAACTTTTGTTGAGAACTTCAGAAACATATCCTTAATATGTGCAAAACCACCGATTATTTTCTTCTGTAAGACATAATCATTTACATATTTCTATTTACATATTTTTTGTTTATTCATCATTCAGTAGATATTTTTTGAGTGCACTGTTCTGGGTCCTGGGAGATGTAGCTCTGAACAAGGCCAAGTTCCAGCCCTCGGGGTATTTACATCCTACTTGGTGAGATATACAGTAAGCAAATTTAGAATAGTTGAGAGTTCAAGACAAATAGCCTAAATCCAAACTTTCACTCCACCATTCACAATTTATGTGGCTTTGGGTAATTTATTTAGCCTTTGGGTTAAGTAATTATACTGCAGATAATAATTAGCATTAGCATTATATAGTAAATTATAAAGGATAAGGTTATGATTGAAGATTTGAAGGTTAAGTGAGTTAATGCACATGAAGAACGTAGAAAACTATTTGGCACATAAAAAGCCCTAAATAAATGTAAGTTATTACTAATAAACATAATGTAGTGATTAGTATATTTACAGGAAAACATTTTTCTGTATAGATCATTAAGACTATCACTGAATAAAAAAGGTTAGTCTCAGCATCTTTAAAATTATACTATAGTTTTATAATGATCACACTGAAGAACTCCATGGATCAAATACAAAAAACAAACAAACAAATGAAAGAAAAAAAAAAAAACAGGAAAATTCTAAAATCTTACCTACAGAGTGAACTGTGTCATTCATTCCCAGGAGGCTTCAACACTGAGAACGTCGGCTTGACAATCCCCAGTACAGTTTTATCTCTAACAATGCAAAGCTGTTCTCGACTCAAAACTGGAGAGAAAACCCATATGGCTGTATGGAAAACCCGATTATTTAATCTAGCAATGCAAAGAGGCACCTGCTTCACAGCTAAAAAGAAATCAGGGTGAAACTTGGCTGTTTTCCTAAAAGGGTTTATGTTAAGACACCCTTGGTATTTTCTTCATATTTGTTCTCAGAATCTAGGACTGTGAAAAATCTTTGGAGTTATTTTTGGCAAGCAGACCCCTGCTTGCCCTCAGCAGAAATAGGTGATATTCATAAATATAAAAATGGTTTTTGCGATTTGGGTGAACAAATCAAAGTTTTTGTGGGCACAGTTATCTGGGGGTAGTAATTCCTAGTGTTTTGATTTATAGATTTTTCAAGTTTTGTAAAATTAACACACGTGTGACAATGTTTCTTGCAATGCAAAGGACGAATGCAGAATTAAGCCACTTTAATAGTTATATATGAAGTCTTTGAATTTTAAGCATTTCTCAAAAGGTGAAGGTGGAAATGGGATTACTCGAAGGGTTTCCTAAATGTACAGTGATCTAATGTCCTGATCCAAAGGCTAGTTTTGTGGCTATTTTCCCATCTCCTGGAGTTAAGACAACCTAAGGCTTTTGTCAATATAAACCTCTTTCTCAGGCTTCTGCACAAAGTTAGAACAAAGTCCTTCAAAATCAGTATTTCAGTGTTGGCAGTGTTTCCACACTATAAAAACCAAGTTGTTTAAAAATAAATAAATAAAATAGAAAATAAAAACCTAGTTGTTTTGATTACATCTATTGAAATATATGAATTTCCCAATTCAACTTTTTTTCTTTTTTTACCAAGCTAAATATGTGAGCTCTTTTGGGAGGAAGGGGTTGGAGAGGAAAGATGCCTAGTTTTCACTTATATTATCATGTCTTATAATAGTTATCTGTTTGTTTGTGACCTAAATTACTTTCCCATTTTATAAATTAAAACACAGAAAATTTATTGGGGCGCCTGGGTGGCTCAGTCATTAAGCATCTGCCTTCGGCTCAGGTCATAATCCCGGTCCTGGGATTGAGCCCCATGTCGGGTTCCCTGCTTGGTGGGGAGCCTGCTTCTCCCTCTCCCGCTTACCCTGCTTGTGTTCTCTCTCGCTCTCTGTCAAACAAATAAATAAAATCTTGAAAAAAACCAGAAAATTTACTATATTTCTTTATATGATTTTAATGGATATGTAATTATTTCCAAAAATGGATGTCTATAAGCAACTATTTGTTATAGTTTTCCCTTTTTCCCCTAAAGTATATATATATTTTTTTTTTAAAGATTTTTTTATTTATCTATTTGAGAGAGAGAGAGAATGAGAGAGAGCACATGAGAGGGGGGAGGGTCAGAGGGAGAAGCAGACTCCCTGCCGAGCAGGGAGCCCGATGCGGGACTCGATCCAGGGACTCCAGGATCATGACCTGAGCCGAAGGCAGTCGCTTAACCAACTGAGCCACCCAAGCGCCCCTCCCTAAAGTATATTTTTAAAAAATACATAACATTTATTATTATTTTTAAAGATTTATTTATTTATTTGAGAGAGACACAGAGAGAAACACAGTGAGAGAGGGAACACAAGCAGGGGGCGTGGGAGAGGGAGAAGCAGACTTCCCATGGAGCAGGGAGCCCGATGCGGGGCTCCATCCCAGGACCCCCAGGATCATGACCTGAGCTGAAAGCAGACGCTTAACAACTGAGCCACCCAGGCACCCCAAAAATTTATTGTATATTGTAATATTTTGAAAATACATAAAAATTTTTTATTGTGTTAAATTATTTTAGTCTGTCAATTGTGTATAATTTCAGAAATTCGTAATGGCTTTTCCCTGTCAAAATAAAGATGTGTGTAGGGGCGCCTGGGTGGCTCAGTCGTCTGCCTTCGGCTCAGGTCATGATCCCAGGGTCCTGGGGTCGAGCCCCGCATCGGGCTCCCTGCTCAGTGGGAAGCCTGCTTCTCCCTCTCCCACTCCCCCTGCTTGTGTTCCCTCTCTCGGTGTGTCTCTCTCTGTCAAATAAATAAATAAAAATCTTAAAAAAATAAAAAATAAAAAATAAAAAAAATAAAGATGTGTGTATAAAACATCTAAAAATGCACAGAACAGAGAAAACAAACAGACCTCCTGTATACATACCACCACCATTTGATAACATGGCTCAACTAGCTACATTTTCCTATTGCTTTCTGGAATTACTTATCTTGATATTTTGGAAGCCCAGTTTCCGAAACGAGAATTCAGTCGTGCCTTAGACTCACAAAGGTGATGGCAAAATACCATCACAACTACGCAGACGTGTGTCTTGGCCCACCGAGAGCAGCGGGCACCGTGCCTGTCGCAGGACACTGTGCGCAGTCCGCTGTGACCGCTGAGTAGCTCAGCCACACTCTTAACTACGGTTTCTTCACTTAAAAATGGGGAAACAGGAAAACCAAGAATGGTTACACAACCTTAGAGTTTTGTTTGGTTATTTTAAAACAGAGGCCTCAGAGTCATCTAATAATGAGGGAATTCTTCTAAAAGTCGGCAGAACTCAAAGGAAGGAGGTAGAAAATGAAACTTTGAACATGATGATATAGGTTTTCAAAGCTCTTTCCGACACCAGGTCCTTTCGGAAAACTATAGAAAAGATAGTAAATGAGTTAACACAAATAGAGAACAGATAAAATTTCAAAGAGGAAAAAAAAAAAAAAAAGGAAGCCAAACAATCACAACAGAAATTAACAGTAGCCCAGTTTGAAAATGGTAGCCATCTTCCCTGATGTGGTGAATCCCTTTCTTGTTATCCCTGCCAACAAAAAAGACTTAAAAACTTGAGCCCCATTAACAGTAGACACTATAAACTCACTTTGAATAAAAAGATTCAATGTATATTTGCCATTATTATTTTAAATTACCAAACCAGGATATAGTTTGATTATAGTGATCATAGTTCTATAAACCATTACATTAATAGTGATCCTGGGTGGCTCAGTCGGTTAAGTATCTGCCTGCAGCTCAGGTCATGGTCCCAGGGTCCTGGGATCCAGTCCTGAATCAGGCTCCCTGCTCGGCCGGGAGCCTGCTTCTCCCTCTCCCTCTGCCCAACCCCTGCTTGTGATCTCTCTCTCTCTAATAAATAAATAAAATCTTTAAAAAAAAAAAAAGGAAAAGGAAATACACTTAAGGGAAGTCCATCTAGGTCTTGGCTAGCTGGCTAGTCTGTTATTAGTTCAGACTCTAAATATTATCCTGATTTTTACTTTACATTTGATATTTCAAGACTTAAAATGTCTTCATCCTAATGAATACTATTTCTCTATTTTTATTTAATAAATAAAATATAAAATCTCCCATAAACTTGTAATGCTGAGTTCTTAATAGGCTCCTTAGGATTATATTGCTATTTCCATCTTTAAACTGTCATGGTATTTTAAACAAATTTTAATACAAGAATCAGTGTCACTCTAGTCAACAAAAATTTAAGGTGTACATTTATGTCCTACTTTGCTAGATGATAGCAATACAATCAGATTCTGACAGATTTTCACAATGCATATTTGTCAAATTTAGTTATTTCCATTTTTCTGATTTATTTTGCAAATAAAGTTATCCTCACAGAAATCCCTTTTTCTGTAGATTTTAAACACATGTTCATATAGTCACCTAACTTTTCTCTCTTTGTAGGGAAAATACCACTTTTTTTCTCTTGCCTTACCAGCAATGATTTCCTGTATTGAATCTCCACCCATGAATTTCTCATCCTCCTTCAACCTGCCTTTAAAAAGAAATATGGTGGGGCGCCTGGGTGGCTCAGTCAGTTAAGTGTCTGCCTTGCCTCAGGTCATGGTTTCTGGGTCCTGGGATCGAGTCCTGCATCAGGCTTCCTGCTCACTGGGGAGTCTGCTTCTCCCTCTCCCTCTCTCTGTGCCCCTCTGCCCCCACCCCCACATTCATGCGGGCTCTCGCCCTCTCTCTTAAATAAATAAAATCTTTAAAAAAAAAAAAAAAAAAAGGAACATGGTCATCTAGGGCTAAAGACCTGGTACAGGAAACAAATAATAGCTAAAATAACAGCAATAGCTTCCAGATATTGTATTCTAACTAAGCACTAGGAACTTATCCCACCCATTTTTTCAGTTACTCCATGAGATGTTATTTTCACATCACATGAGAAAATGAGGTTCAGAACAATTTCTATGTTTAAATTCATACAACTAGTTTCTACTCCTGAAATTAATATTACACTATCCTTTACCTAACTGGAATTTAAATAAGAACTTGAAATAAAAAAAATAAATTCATACAACTAGTAAGAGCTAGAACTGGGATTTGAATCCAGGTCTGTAGGATTCCCAAGTCTATGATTAGATGCTGTATTAGATAAACATGAATGATCTCTCGTTTCCATTTGTAATCAGTAAAAGTGGCAGGAAGAACAAGAAATGGCTGAGTATTCTGTTCTTTGGATATGGTGAAGGAAACTTTTTTCTTTTTTTTTTTTAAGATTTTATTTATTTGAGAGAGAGAGAGCAGGGGCGGGGGTGGGGGGGTGGGGAGGAGCAGAGGCAGAGGGAGAAGCAGGCTTCCCGCAGAGCAGGGAGCCCAATCTGGGGCTCGATCCCAGGACCCTGAGATCATGACCTGAGCCGAAGGCAGACGCTTAACGACTGAGCCACCCAGGTGCCCCTGGACCGTTTACTCTTGGCCAGATAGTCTGTGTGGTGTCTTTCCCCCAAAACAGCTCTATGACTGTGGATATGATCCCACAGTGACAGCTAGGGGAGCCAGATGTCAAACTCAAGTCTGAATGACTGTAACCCTCTGACTCTCCTCCATCCTACATTGCCCAGGGCAGTGGCACCGTGAGAGTGGGAAGTGGCTGTGCAACCTGCCCCTTAAGAGAAGATCACCTCAGTGCTTCCCACAGCAACAGCATCATTGCCCTGAATGTTTCCAACTGGCTAGTCTAACTGTGCAGTGTCTTGGAATGAGGTCATTTTTTCATAGAATTCTTATTAGTGACTTGAGTTGCAAGTTTTCAGGGCTTTGCTTTTCAACTGCTAACTATAATACTGATAATGTGATTAAAACCTACCTGCAGAACCATGCTCATGGAAGAATTATCATTAAAATGTCCATACTATCCAAAGCAGACTACAGACTCAATGCAAACCCTATAAAAACACCACATTTTCACAGAAATAGGACAAATAATCTTAAAATTGGTATGGAACCACAAAAGACCTTGAATAGACAAAGTAGTCTTGAGAGAGAGCCACACAGTGGAGGTATTACAATCCCAGATTTCAAGATATACAACAAAGCTGAAGTAATCAAAACAGTATGGTCCTGGCACAAAAACAGACACATAGATCAAAGGAACAGAATAGAGAGCCCAGAAATAAACCCATGATTATATGGTCAATTACTCTTCAACAAAGGAGGTAATAATATCCAATGGGGAAAAAGTCTCTTCAACAAATGGTGTTGAGAAAATGGGACAGCTACATGTCAAAGAAAAAAACTGGACCACTTTCTTACACCATACACAAAAATAAACTCAAAATGGATTAAAGACCTAAATATGAGACCTAAAACCATTAAACTCCTAAAAGAAAACACAGGCAGTAATCTCTTGGACATCAGCCTTAGCAACATATTTATGCCTATGTCTCCTCAGGTAAAAGAAACAAAAGCAAAATTAAACCATTGGGATGACACCAAAATAAAAAGCTTTCACACAGCAAATGAAACCATCAACAAAACAAAAAGGCTACCTAGCGAATGGGAGAAGATATTTGAATGAGAAATATCTGATAAGGGGTTAATATCCAAATATATATGAAACACACAACACCAGAAAAACAAACAATCCAATTAAAAAATGGGCAGAAGTGAATAGACCTTTTTTCAAAGAAAACACACAGATGGCCTACAGGCAGATGAAAAGATGCTCAACATCACTCATCATCAGGGAAATGCAAATCAAAACCACAATGAGATACCACCTCATACCTGGAAGTGTCTAGAATCAGACAAGAAACAACAAGTGTTGGCAAGGATGTAGAGAAAAGGCAACTGTTGGTGGGGATGTAAATTAATGCAGCCATTGGAGAAAACAGTATGCAGTTTCCTTAAAAAATTAAAAACAGAAATACCATATAATCCAGTAACTCCACTACTGGGTATTTACCCATAGAAAACAAAAACACTAATTTGAAAACATATGTACCCATGTTTATTGCCGCATTATTTCTAATAGCCAAGTTATGGAAACACCCCAAGTGTCCATCCATAGATGAATGGATAAAGAAGATGTGGTGTGTACACACACACACACACACACACACACACAAGTAATACTCAGCCATGAAAAAGAATGAGATCTTGCCATTTACAAGAACATGGATGGAGCTAGAGGGTATTGTGCTAAGTGAAATAAGAAAGACAAAGACCACATAATTTGACTTATTTGTAGCACCTAAAAAATAAATAACCAACCAACCAAAAAAATAATAATAATAATAAAGGCCCCAGACTCCTTAACACAGGGAACTAACTGATGGTTGCAAGAGGAGAGGTGATTGGGGGAATGGGCGAAATAGATGAAGGAGATTAAGTGGTACGAATGTTCAGTTACAAAATAAGTCACAGGAATGAAAAGTACAGCATAGAGAATATAGTCAATAATATCATGTGTTTTTTTTTTGTTTTTTTTTAAAGATTTTATTTATTTATTCATGACAGAGAGAGAGAGAGAGAGAGAGGCAGAGGGAGAAGGAGGCTCCCAAGGAGCAGGGAGCCCGATGTGGGGCTCAATCCCAGGACCCTGAGATCACAACCTGAGCCACAACCAGGTGTTGGCTGCTTAACTGGCAGCACCACCCAGGCGACCCCAGTGATATTGTTAAAAACAAAACAAAACCTACCTGCAGAAACCTAGGAAAGAGATGGTTTGGTTCAATGCCAACACAGATGTGCAGCAACTCCAGGAGGGAAATGGACTGGCAAAGGCGCATCACAAGACCAATAGCATAAAAAGTGTCAACCATGGAATCTGCATCCAGGGAATTAAAAATAGATACAGTAAGTAAAAATTAGGTCACAACCCAAATCTATACAGCATTTTGAAATAAAAATTGTGATTATTTACTTTTTTCATTGTACATGTGAGAAATTTCCTAACAGCTACTAAATTATTAAGAATACTATGCAACCGGGTGCCTGGGTGGCTCAGTTCGTTGAGTGACTGCCTTCAGCTCAGGTCATGATCCTGGAGTCCCGGGATCGAGTCCCACATCGGGCTCCCTGCTCAGCGGGGAGTCTGCTTCTCCCTCTGACCCTCCCACCTCTCATGCTCTCTCTCAAATAAATAAAATCTTTAAAAAAAAAAAAAAAAAGAACACTATGCAACCAAAGAAAGCACTTCATATTGTAGTCTATCTTAATTGCTCCTCTTCTAAAAAAGTAAAAATTTGAAAAAGAAGGCCCATGGCCAAAGCTATAGTATTTATTCTCCATATATATTATAATTCCCCATATATGTTATAAAGCAATTCCCGCATAAAAGTAACCCAGTAGAATCTAGACTCTATCAACTGTAAACGGGTTGGAGATAAGCTTATTAAAGAAGCTGGTGTGCTCACACCTTTTTGACAAGACAATGACAAAGATGAGAAAACTATGATTCTAGAGAAGCTTTATGGAAAGGACATTATAATGATGTCATGTTTAATAACATCTTATTAGTGTCCTATACACGCTTGGTTAGTGCCTTCTAGACCTTGGTTAGAACCTGGGCCTTTGGTGGGGACTTTTGGAGACTGCACTGCAGAGAGCCCACACTGCATGGAAAGAACG
The DNA here is from genome assembly GCF_004348235.1 of Phoca vitulina. Classification (NCBI taxonomy): domain Eukaryota; kingdom Metazoa; phylum Chordata; class Mammalia; order Carnivora; family Phocidae; genus Phoca; species Phoca vitulina. The sequence goes on along the minus strand of NW_022589770.1, from coordinate 179,678 downwards.
GAAATAGGAAAGAAACAACTATTTCTCTAAATACGATAAATCTGTTGGTTTAAATTTTAAAATGAAATCCCACCATGTTAAGAAACATCTAGGGAAGACTTGGCTGTCTTTCCTGCCCAGGGATCATTCACATGATAATTTATGGAGCACTAAGGGTTTCTCTTCTCAACAGCTCTAGCAGGTGAGTACTATTAGCATCATCCCCATTTCACAGACGGTTCCTGAGGCCCAGAAGTCTGCGCTCTCATCCACTGCCCTGCACTTGCTACAACAGAGCATCATCAGTTACACAGCTCTCTGACGGGGAAGGTAGCAGGTGTTACTCTTTAGGTGATGAGATTGCTACTACGCTACTTAATTTATACATTGACTCAGGAATTGTACTGAACTCCCACTTAGTGGTTTTTGGTCTGCTTTCCATATGAATGGTTGTGTTGCTTTAGTAAGAGGCTTCTCCAATTTTTTTTTTTTTTAAAGATTTTTTATTTATTTATTTGAGAGAGACAGAATGTGAGAGAGCAAGCACATGAGAGGGGGGAGGGTCAGAGGGAGAAGCAGACTCCCTGCCGAGCAGGCAGCCCGATGCGGGACTTGATCCAGGGACTCCAGGATCATGACCTGAGCCGAAGGCAGTCGCCCAACCAACTGAGCCACCCAGGCGCCCGAGGCTTCTCCAATTTTAACAGTAAGATAATAATTAAGAAAGAAACACACTGCTGACTAAAGCAATTTTTCCCACTGGAAAGGCCAGGCAGGATAAGAAAGAGTTCATTGCTTGTAACTCTTGGCATGAATGACTTGTAATATGCCCACAAAGCCTCAGCTAACTTTCAAGGCCTAGAAGTGTTGGTTTTTTTTCCTATAAACATGCAGGGACGTTTTCTCACCGCTCACGTTTTCCTCTGCTTGAAGACTCCCAACATTCATAGTTGAAATTCAAGCCTTAGGTTGTATCTTTGGAGGTTGCTGAGGGCAAGAATTTAACTGCAGATTCGCAGTAAGAAAAAGCAACCTAAAATAGTCATGGTACCTCGGAATTAGATTAATTTCCTTATGATGAGTCTGAGTTGATGAGCACAGCATGACTTTTCCCGGGTATATTCTACGTGTTTGTTTCTAGCTGAAACTAGCAGTTGCTCAAACTGTCAAGTCACCCAACAGTTGTAAACTGTGATGACACTTACCCATGTGGGGATGGAACATGAAAAGAATGTTATTTTGACAGTCACTTAGTGATTCATTTCTTAAAAATTGAAATGCTAGTTAAAACCTTTACTTTTTAGAAAACTGGAGGAAACATGACTTTAACCATTAATACCAACTCCCATATAGATGGTGAGTCATCTCTAAGGTTTGTCATTTACTTAGGGACACATTACTTCTTAAGGGGACCAAATAGAACCCTGAGGTCTATACAGTTTGTCTTTCACTTACTGGTAGTCTCCAGTTATCTTAAGCCTGGGGAATAAAAAAAAAACAAGGGAAGAATTTGGTTAATTCCTGAGTTCTCTGCACAAAATGTTATACTGGAATTTACAGATTTCCTCAAAACCCACCAAGTCTGCGAAGGTCTGCCGCAGAACCAAAAAAGGAAGAGTCAGACAGAACCACCCCAATGTCTGTCTGTGTTTTCAGGGCAAACTGCCTAGTCAGAGGGAAGCCAAGTCCCTGTCCCTCACCTCACCTGCCCCCTTTTCCAAAAAGGTTTTGGTTTTTGCAATGAGCAAAAAGTAAGGTTACTGAAAAATATGGCTACTAAATTTTAAAGCAGTGAAGGATACTAGGTGATGTTTACAGAAGTTGAAAAACTAACATAAGCAGGACTAGGTGAAAACAAGTATTGAAAGTTAAAAATCCAAAACGGTTTTTGAAATTTTACCTTCTCCAAATGAAAAGAACCGCACTGTCATATTGGTAAATATCCACGAGTGGCCACAGAACTGGATTAAGTAGTAGATGAAAAGATAGGTGTTCTTTCTGTACCTATAAATACAGGAAAATACCATGAAGTACTTCCTTCATAATAATCTTTTCGGCATCACACACAAATTTTTTAACTAACCTATTGGCCACCTGAGCAAGCGAAAACCATTCCACATCAGAGTCTTCTATTTGGTTACCTCCGTAACGCATATCAGATTGTGAAAGGACCCATAGCACACATTATCTGCTAAAAGGAGTATCCTGAGTTTGCTTTAAACCAAATATGGCTCGATTTTAAAATTCACTTTCAGCTTTAAGGAAGTTCTAACCTTGTTCTCACGAAAGGCTAAAGTAAGAATTGCAAAGATGGCTTTGAATATTAAAAAAAAAAAAAGATGGTGAGGGCTTGACATGCTCAATGTGTTCCTGCAACTCAGCCTACTAAGTGCAAACGCTGAGATCATTGGTTTATAGTTACAAGAAGGGAGTAGTGGTGGTATTTCCCAATGGTGGATGATTCAGTAGTTGGCCATTCCTGACTTGTGAATGCATTCTGTGATGGGGGTCAGTACCCCGCCACTGCCTATTATATTTGCAAGGGCAGATCGTTTCCTTCACCAGACACACATAGAAAGCAGTTTAGTGGCTCAGGCCAGAAAAGGGAAGTCAAGCTGGGTTTAAAACTGGGTTGCTGGGGAGATGACTAAGGGATGATTGACAGATACACAGTTTGAGGTAGTTGGGAAAAGCATTATTCGAAGTGTGCCCTGGGGGTTCAGAAGGGTGGTGAGAGGGGCCCTGCCCGTACAGACAAGGATTTCTCCTAGTCGGAGTTGTGAAACCTCTGAGAAATAAGGCAAATAAGCAGGAAGCAGATACAGTATAGCTTGATGACAGGCACCCTACACATGATGCAAACTACTAAGAGGAGTGGGCGGAAGGAGGCCTTCCTTAAACCTGCATCAGAATCACGTGGCGTGTTGGTTAAACATACACATCTCCAGGTCCACTGAACTGGGCTCTGGGGTCCACACATGCGACAGGGGTTTCTGCAGCTGGTAGATCTAAAACCCACCCTGCGACACCGGGTCCAAGAAAGTGGAGGAAAGGACTCCTGGCGGGCAGAGGGGGGAGGAAAGGAGGACTCGTAGAGGGTGCACAAAACGAAGGGGTGGCAGCGTAGCCTGTCCTTCCCATTTCCTCGTCTGGAGATGGGGGTAATAACAGAGCCTTCCTCTTAGGATTGGCGAGAGAACTGAAAACTAATGCCTGTCGAGAGTTCAAGGGTGCGCGGGGTTCAGGGTTGCGCAGCGCCGCGCCGCCGGGAGCCCAGCCCGCCCAGCCGGCTGCGGGCGTGAGGGGGGGAACCCCGCCCCTGGCGCCCCACCCCCCGCACCCCTCGCCTCCCGCCACGGGCCGGGCGCCCTACCTGGGCTGCAGCCAGGCGGGCAGCGCCATGGGTTTCGTGGGCCGCCGCCGGGCCCTCCAGCGCCGTCAGGGAAGGAGCGCCCGCCCGGGAGCGCGGGAGGGACGGCCCGCGGCCAAGCCCCGGCCCGGAAAGGCGGGGCCTCTGCCCACTCAGCAATTTACAAAAAACAACTAAGGTGGTGCTTTGGGAAGGAAACGAAAGCCAAGTTCCTGAAGCTCGGGCCGCGGCGAGAGCGCGCCGCACCACGAATGCCGGACCGGGCACGTGCTCGAGTTCACGAAGCCCCTGCCACGACTTCCTCATCTTTGCACTGACACTCCGTTGCAGCCGCGTGGAAATTAATGGACCCTCCTCCTTAACCTCCAAAAGCTGGCTTGCAGTCACGCCCTCCCTAAGGATGCTTGGGCTCCAGGTGGGCGCCTGCCTCTCTTATCACCCTCACCTGTGAGAGGCGGTCAGCAAGGAAGCGTGTCGGCACACCTTCCCTAACTTTACCCTTCTTTTCAGCTATGGGTCCTGATCCCTCCAGGATCAGGCACGCTTGCCCTCTAACCCTCCCCCGGGTCTTCACACATGCTTCCAAAACCTTTTACTCACGTTGTGTTTTTCTTCCTATCCTATGCCCACCCCCTCAGAAAACCTCCTGATCACTGAGGCCTACCTATGGCATTGTCTCCATGCTGAGAGGACCCACCTCCTACTTTGCTGATTACATCCAGACCCCTTCCAGCTTCTCCGCCCTCTAAGGGAAACATCCCCAAATAAATTCAAAACAAACAAAAAGCCAAGAAAGCACTTGCAAGTAAGCGGGTCGACCACACCTGATTATTGGAGCTGGAAGGTAGTTATGCCCGTTTTACCTAGAGGGAAGTTGTGACATTTGAAAAAATGTTGAAGTCACTTGCCACAGTTCGTGCGACTGATGAAGGGCAGTATTAGAACTCCAAGGTTGCAGTGTTTTCATTAGGCCATAGGATCCTCCCTAGCAGTGTCCAGTATGACCTCCCACCGCAGTGCCCACCCCTCAGGTCTGCATTTCGCAGTGCTTTCACCCACTCCTGCCCCCCTGCCAGAGCTTCAGCCCTCCCCTGCACCCACCAGTCCCTCTCAGAATCACTCCATGTGTCATTACTAGTGCCTCTTCTCGCACCCTCAACCTCTCCTTTCCACGGGCCTGCATCACAGTGTAGGAACATGTTCAAATCTCTCTTACCCTAGGATTAAACATTTTATTCTTGCGGCTTCTCTTGGTGATCTCTCTCTCTCCCTCTTTTTCTCCTGCCTGTCTGATGCTTCTTTCATTTCTTATCATCTTCCTGTTTCATCACACCCTACACTTTGACTGTCCTTCTCAACGCGTCCCTGAAACTGCTCTCTCAGGGAGCTGCCTTAATGTCCTGAGTCCTCATCCTATACTCACGGTGTAGACAACTCTACACAGTCCTTGCTTTCTGCGGGCATTTGATCTAACAGGGAAACGGATACACAAGCAAACACTGGTGGCTAACCTGTCACCGATGATCAGGCCAAGTCACGAGAGGAAGACAGTCCTGGATGGCCTGGAGTGGGGCAGAAAGACTGCCCAGAGGAAGTGACCCTTTATCACCAGACACAGCCCCTGCGACTCCATCCTCCTCCCCCTCCTCCATCAGCTGCTGCATTTACCACACTTCACATTTCCTCCCTTTACCTCTGCAGCTCTGCCTGCTCTACTTCTCTCACCTCCTGTCCTCTCTCTTTCTCTCTCTCTCTTCTAGATGGGTCCCCTTCTCTTGCTCTATTTCCTCAAAGTTTACCCCCCGCTCATCTTGTCCCTTTGCCACCATGTTATCCCTCCATACAGGCACCCACCACACACAGCTTTATCTTCATGCAGACAACAGCCGACTGTATTATCTCCAGCCCCTATTTTTTTTTTTTTTTTAATGAATACCAGCTCTGGCCTTTCAACAGCTTCTGGGTATTTCTGCATGAAAAGGCTATTGTAACTTCCAACTGAGCCCATTTGGCATACTGTCTTTCTTCTCAAATCACAGTCTTATTTCCCACAGGGAGACCACCATTTTCCTAGGCATTCAGGCTTAAAATTTGGGAGTCATCATTAAGTTTCCCCATCCAATCAAATTCTATTGATCCCATCCTTTCCAGATCCCTTACTGATCACTAGCATTCCACTTTGTTATGACCCAGAACCTGAGTAAAAAGGACACAAAAAGCGCTCCCTTTTACTTGCCAGATAAAAGACAAACTACAAGCAAAAAGCTTTTTCAAATCAAGCAGTCAGGCTATTCTACTTGTTTTCCAAGGAATAAGTGCAGAAGAGAGCTTCTAAGAGAACATTTGGGGTGAGATGCAAAATTCTCCCTTTCCTTTGGCAGAGCCCAGGGCAGGTCCTCTTCAGGTTCTCCCAGCATTACCAAAACAGCCTCCACCAGCCTTCCTGCCTCCTCCCTCTACCCAGACTGCCATACATTAGTGGAAGACTACTGGAAGAATTCTTAAAACACAGTCCTGTTCCAGCTATTCCCCTGGTCTAAATCCCCTGCCGGTTCCTTGTTGCCTGCTACAGTTATATTGTTAGAGTAGGCAGTTAGTTAGGTTTTAACAGGTTGCCTGGAGGCCAGCAAAGGGGGAGTCGAGGCGTAATCAGGAAAGTTAGCAACCTGTCCTGGCAGCATTTCACTAACAAAGCCACAAGAAGCCACATCAAACCAGACAGGCCCAAGACAAAGAGGGACTGAGACCCTGACCAAGTAAGGGAGAAAAGGCATGAAATCCTGCTCCCAAAGAAATCCCCTCCCCAAATAATAAATATTCCACCCCTTAGTTAACAACTGTCAATACAAGATAGAGACCCGAAACCCAGGGCAAGCTCTCCCTTCAGCTGGCCCACTCACATCTCATCTCAATCTCAAGAGTGTACTCATCTCTAAGAAACTCTTCACTTGCACTGCTCAACCACTGTCTCGTCCGTCCTTGAATTCTTGTGATGAGACCAAGAGCCTCAGGTGATGTCTGGGGGACAGGCTGGGAGAGAGCCACAGGGCCCAGAGGTCTCCTCAGTTCACCTGGCAATGGCTCATCTTGTCTCCAAGTCTGTCACAGGTGCTGACACCTCGAACCATCCTATCCCCCCACCAATTAGAGCAACACTTACTGTTCCCTGGCCACAGCAGGTATTCTGGTCATCATGCCTCTGTGAAACTTTTCTCCTCTATTCTGAATTTCTCTTCTGCCTCTTCCCCGTCTCACAGCCCAGTATTTACCTGTCAAAGTTCTATTCATCCTTAAAGCCCTTCCCAGGGCTTCCTCAAGGAGCCACACAGGACTAATAGAGGTCTATGACGGTACCTGTTTTAGGTTTGGTACCTGCCTATCCACTAGATTACAGATACCCAGAGGGCGATCTCTCTTACTAACAGGAAGAATTGGACAAGTTTTAACTTCTCTAAATAAAGTTTCTTTCCCCAACTACACAACTGTTGGGATTAAATAGGAAAATGTATAAAACATGTAAAATGTATGATACGATTTTCCTCTCCCAAAATTATAACCCAAATAAAACAAACTTTCAGTAATACTTGCATTTTTGAAATATGTACAGTGGACTCTCTCTTTTTTTTTTTTTTTAAGATTTTATTTATTTAGTTGAAAGAGACAGAGACAGCGAGAGCAGGAACACAAGCAGGGGGGAGTGGGAGAGGGAGAACAGGCTTCCCGCTGGGCAGGGAACCCGATGTGGGACTCGATCCCAGGACCCTGGGATCATGACCTGAGCTGAAGGCAGATGCTTAACAACTGAGCCACCCAGGCACCCAGACTCTCAATTATCTACTTGTACGGACGTCAGAGGCCAAGATAGTTCAAATAACTCAAAATTAATATATTGTCTTTTGAAGCAATTTTAACATTATTTGAACATGTCGGTTTTGTTTTTCTTGAGCAAATGTTTAAATGTGTTTTCATCCCTATGAACACTAGGAGACTAAAGCCTCAAAATATATTTCATAGCCATAACAGACAGACTCGAGATTTTCTTAAACCATGCACAAAAAGTGATAAAGGATAATATTTCACAATGATTTTTAGAGAAACTAAGTCCAGGTTGAATATCCTGATTTTGGACACTTAACCATCCATCCATTGTATTTGTGTTTTTTTCCCCTCCCATTCCCTGGTAAGCTCATTTTTAAATGCCAATACTCCATGCAATATTCACTGAGAGCAGAGATTCTGGGAAAGTGGCCCATTGCCCACTTTTGCTTCCATTAGCCACAAATGGCTCCCTAAGGAACCAGTTATACTCTGATAAGTTTCAATTCTCGATTTTTTTTTTTTTATTTTAACCACCTAGAATTTTCAAGGATCACAACCTCTTTTTCCCCACTCCCAGTCCCATAGTACAGATTTGAAATTTCACAGCCTGCTGGACCCAAATAAAACCCTCGAGATTATGTGGTCCAATCTCCTTATTTCACAGGCACCAAAAAGCTAGTGAAAGCTGGGTTGAGAGCACACTGCACCCCACTGTGCAAAAATTTCAGCCATATTTGCCCCATTCCTTAATCTTACTCAGGCATTAGTCATAGTCCTCTCTTGTAATCTTTGCTTGTACATACTCTCAGCCTCTATTATCACTCTTTTTCAGCTGTTCCAAAGCATTGCTTGCACTTCTCTACTAGAACTTTAACCATCCTTCCTTTAAATACTTTTGACCCTACTACTCCATTCAAAAGATCAAACCCTGGGGTGCCTGGGTGGCTCAGTCAGTTAAGTGTCTGACTCTTGGTTTTGGCTCAGGTCATGATCTCAGGTTCAAGAGATTGAGCCCCTGTCAGAAGGCTGCTTAAGATTCTCTCTCTCCCTCTCCCCACCTTCTCACACTCTCAAAAAAAAAAAAAAAAAAAAAAAGATCAAACCCTGGACTGGGATACTTGCCTTGTTGCATCATCATTCCCCGACCTATCCCCTGTCCTATTCCAAGGTGAATAGGTTCAAGTGTGTAACTGGCTCATTCGATTACACAGGAGCCATTTTTAGATTGGTTTTTTTATGCCATGGACCCTCTCCTCCTCCACATATCTCGTTGAATCCTCAGAGCAATCCTATGAGATGGTAACTATTCTTACTCAATTTTCTTTATTTTTTTTTTAAGATTTTATTTATTTATTTGAGAGACAGAGAGTGAGAAACATCATGAGAGGGGAGAGGGTCAGAGGGAGAAGCAGGCTCCCCGCTGAGCCGGGAGCCTGACGTGGGACTCGATCCCAGGACTCCGGGATCATGACCTGAGCCGAAGGCAGTTGCCCAACCGAGCCACCCAGGTGCCCCTATTCTTGCCCAATTTTAAAGATGAGGAAAAAAGGTCAGAGCAGTTAAATTATCTTGTCTAAGATAAAGACAAATAGTAAATGTTGGAACTGAGATTAGAACTTTAGTCTGTCTCCAGATATTGAATTCTTAACCACTGTGCTATATTAACTTGTTTCACGCAATTGTTCAGTATTTGTTCACAAGTACTGTTACATATAACAGAGTCAAAACGTAAGTCTATGTAAAACCTAAAACAAACAACCCAATAAAAAACAGTCAAAAGCTGTAAGCACACACTTCACCAAAGGAGATACCCAGATGGCCAGAACAATGGAAAGATGCTCAACATCATTAGTCATTAGGGAAATGCAAATTAAAAACACAGTGAGATATGACTACACACCTATGAGAATGGATAAAATGAAAAAAGACCATATCAAGTGTTGTGAAGATGGGGTACAACTGGAACTCTCACACAGCTTTGTTTGTAATAACCAAAAACTGGAAACAACCCAAAAGGCCATCAACAGATGAATGGATAAACAAAGTGTGGCAAATCCATACAACAGAATACCGCTCAGCAATAAAAAAATGGACTACTGATACAAGCAACAATATGGATGAAGCAAATTATGTTGAGTATAAGAAACCAGATAAAAACGAGTACATACCATATGATTCCATTTACATGGAATTCTAGAAAATAGAAACTTATCTATGGTGACAGAAAGCAGATCAGTGGGGAGGGTGTGGCAGAAGGGAGGGATTGTCAAGGGACATGAATGATGGCTATGTTCACTGACTTGATGGTGGTGATTATTTCACAGGTGTATACTTAAAACTTACTAATTTAAATTTATGCCGCTTATTGTATGTCAGTTACACTTCAATAAAGCCAAGATTTAACACACTAATTTATAAAGAGAAATCTACTCTTTTGGTTACTGATTTATTCCTGTTTGTGAGCCTATACTCCACTGATTATAAGGAAAAAACAATACAAAATAAAATTGGCCAATTAAAAGGAATTCAAAATCCTCCTTTCAGTCTCTGTTACTGTCCTTCTCCCCAAGGCACCCTGGTGAATGGGGAAGTTCACACAATCCCTCGGGGGTGAAGACTGGTCTCACCTGCACACGCAGGTCCTCGGGCTGTCATTTAGTACCTCATAGGCCCCGTGGATCTGTGTCCTCACTGAATCTACTGATGGCAAAATGATCCCACCTGCTACTGATTACAGACCATGCCCTCACCCCGATGCCTCCTGTCTTCTGTCCTTGCCTTGACAGCCTCCTTTTCTATCTTCAAGGTCTCTGCTGTTCCTCTCATTCCCTCATCCTCCTGTGGGGTGTTAACCTTAAAAAATAATACTGCCAGTTATTTTACCAGCAAAAATGGGTTTATTTGGGAATAGCAAAGAATTATAATCCAGAAAAAGCAAGCTAAGGTGAAACCATAGGCAAGTCTGCCAAAGGAGGAGAATTCTCTTTTATAAAGGAAGCGGGGAGTCGGGAAGGCTGTCATAAACAAAAAGTCCAGTGGAGTAAACTGGGAGTTTGTAATGGCTTCTCATTGGCTGGGTGGTTGCCAGGGAGGAGGACAGCCTTTCTTTCTCCTGCTGGGATAGTAAAGTCCTATGCATATGCAAGGTCTGTGTCTTCCTGTTGGGTTTGCTACTGACAAGGAGTGGTAGTGAGTGGTAGGGCATGAGAGCTTCCCCTGCTGGCCTCCAAACTCCATTCTAAATGAGATTTCCTTTTATTAATTTTCACATTCCCCACTTCTAATCAAGATCCTTCTTTGGAAGCATTGCTGACTGAGAGTCACATTTTCCATATTTAGTGGTTTTGTCCCTCAGTGCCAGGAGGGACCTGTCCTGGGTGTCATGTCCTACATTAGAGGGAAAGGGCATAGCAGTTAGAAACCACTTAAGGCCACATCTGGGTTAACAAGAAAGGTTAGGAGGGAGAAACTCTTCTCCAAGTCATAATAGTTGGAGATCATCTCAAAGCACTGAGCCAGCATCACCTTATTGGGTACATAATTTTTAACAAGTTTTATAGGCAACAAAATACAAAACTTAAACTAATTATACAAAACAGAAATGACAGCAATTCCAAATTGTATCATAGTTCTAAACCAGGCCTCTAGGTCTGCAAGTAGCCAACTGAAATATTTATTGGCATTTATTCTGACTTAAGAGGAGAGAGCTTTTCCCTGTTGAAGGCAAACCGGAGTCACGTGTGCCTTCTCGAAGTCTCCACTTAAAGTGACCACGAAAGCAAAATAATGAATACTGCAAGAGCACACTGAAAGAATTAAGCAAGTGCATTTGGGAAGACAAAGTGCAAATATAAACATGAAACGATACCTGATGAACTTTTTGCAAAAAAGCAAAACTTCAAACACATTTTAATACAGTATTGTTATCTCAAAAGAGCTATTTGCAACGAAATGTGTTATTGATAATACAGCCTATAATTTGTAAATTCAGAGAACATCAATCTGGGTAAGAATCCAAAGCCAGTTAATAGTTTAAAGAAGACTTTTATGACTTCTGAACCTTCTGACCCTTCATAAAAAGCAAATAATTGTCTTGGGATCATGATGAGGCTGCTTCCAAAAGGCCATAAACAAAAGAAGAGGCTCCTTCCTCTCACAAGGGCTTGGGAAATGGAGACAGGGACATTGTCTTTCCACAAAAGAGAAAAAGCAACAGTGAGAAAAAAGCGTACAGGCCTGGCGCAGACATCCTGGGAAAGTGTCTCAGCAGATGTCATCTGCTTCAGTTCTAGGAAATCTTTACCTTCAGGTCCAGCTGGGATTCGGTGCTTTCTTTAGATGTGTCACATGAATCTAACAGTCTATTCCCTGGAGTTTGGTGGCACAGGGGTTGGTTAGCAGTTCCTGGTGAGAGCCTTTCCAGTGATGTAGAAGACTCTTTCTGGAAGGGTCTTTCTCGACAGAGGAAATCTCTAGGTTGCAAGATGTGATCCTTAAGGTCATAGTCTCCCAGTAGACTGCTCTGCCAAAGATGGTTATTTCTAATAGAAACAATTAGGCCTTTACGCCATTAAATTATATTTCCTTTTATCAACTATGGGCTGAAGGAGGCAGGGGCCAAGTGTGCTGGACATCCTGTGACTATCTCAAAGGCTGAGAGTCTATGAGTTCCCAAGGGATAGATCTGTGATTCAGAAGATCAATGGCAATGCTTTAAGCCAAGGTAGCTGGAGGGTCTCTACAAATTTTGCCGAGTCTCAATAGTGCCCTTAGTAAATGTGACTAACCCTGAGGACTGAGGATAGTATGCACAATGAAAGCGTTATAAAACTGGCCAGATAGCACAGACTTCTCAAACCACCTGACTAGTAAAATGGGTTCCCCAGGTAGAGATAATCTTTTCTAACAGAAGCAGCATTGACTTGTCTACAAAATAAAGTTTGGGTCCAGGGGCGCCTGGGTGGCTCAGTCGGTTAAGCATCTGCCTTCCGCTTGGGTCATGATCCCAGGGTCCTGGGATCGAGCCCCACGTCAGGCTCCCTGCTCAGCAGAGAGCCTGCTTCTCCCTCTCCCTGCCTCTCTGCCTACTTGTGCTCTATCTCTTTGTCAAATAAATAAATAAAATCTTAAAAAAAAAAAAAAAAAGAAAGTAAGTTTGGGTCCAGTGAGAAAACATATAAACCAAGACTAAAACATTTATCCACGAGAGGGAGTTGTATGATCCATTTGTGTGAACAGGTTTCCCTGGGATGTACTTTGGACAGGTGGGACAAGTGAGGCAGGCAATTTTTGCAGCCTCATTAACTTTTCACCACCATATTGGTTCATGAATGCCATGATTTTGTCAATAGTTTGATAGTTTAATGCAGATACAGTGGTAAATATTGGGAATTTTAGAATTACTGGCAAGGACATATTGTTATTTGGCCCAAACCAGAGTTCTTTTTATTGAGCCAACAATTATTAGATTTCCATACTGTTCTTCCCTCTCTGGGGCCAATTCCTGGGTGTCTCTTGTCAATTTTTCCAAATGATCATTTGGGAGAACATCCCTTTGGACCATGACAGAGATTTGGCCATTGGTTTCCTTGAGAGCAGCATTTTTGGCAGAAATATTGGTGAGGTAGATTACTCTGGGCTCCAGGGAGTTGAATCTGGAATGCCCAGGAACCTTAAGAGCCAAAGCAGTGGACAAAAGCCTTGCGTCTACTAAATTTTGGACACAGGAGCCATTTTAAATTTTATTTCCACTGGAGGGAAGGACATCTCATTGTTTCTGTAATATTCCAAAGTCATGAGCTACCCCACGGCTATTGGTATAAATGTCTGTGGTTCTACCCTTGGCTAAGGAACAAGCCGAGGAATGGTGTAGAATTCAGTCTCTCTGGCTGAAGTGGCCACACATAAAGGTGCTGTTTCAATGACTTCCAAAGGAGTTTCAATAGCATACCCAGCCAAGATATTTTCCATTTTTATCCTTTAAATAAGAACCACCAGTAAACCATTAAAAATCTGCATATGCTTAAGGAAGTTTCCTGTAAATTGTCATGGGGACTCAAAAGGTAACCTGTCAGCATTAAGCAGTCATGAGGGGTTTCATCTGGATCCAAATATAGTCCTTGATTTGAGATCAGATGCCCCAAGTATTAAACCTGAGTTTGAGGAAACTGTAATTTTCTTTGGAAAGTTTATGTCCCTTTAAAGCCAAAAGTTTTAAGAGGTGGATGCTATCTTCCTGTGAAGAGGTTGGAGACGGGGGGTGGGCAGGGAAGCAAATCATCTGTGTACTGTAACTCATACAGCCTGCAGAAAACCATCTATCACCCAAGTCAGCTTTTAAGGTTTGTGAAAATAAGGGGTCTCTGTGAAACCCTGGGGCATACTATCCAGGTATATTTCCCTTCCTCCCAAAAGAAAGCAAAAAGATATTGACTATCCTGACCAACTGGAATACTAAAAAAGGCACAGCATAGGTCAATTACAGTGAAACATTTACTTTCAATGCAAATGGATGTCCGCAGGGTATGGGGGTTGGGAACAATAGGGTGCCGAGAGATAACAATGTGATTTATTACTCAGAGGTCCTGGACAAACCTCCATGTTTGGCCACTGAGTTTTCTCCTAGGTACACTGGGGGTAACACAGGGACTAGTGCAGGAGATAATGAGGCCCTAACACTTGTAATCTTCTATTACAGGCTTAATGCCTTGAAGGGCTTTTTGACTAGCAGGGTATTAATTATGGGAAGAGGTTTTGAGGGATCTATCTGCATCTTGATGAGAAGTGCACTGGGGATCTGCCAACATCAGGTGAGGATTTTGCCCATAAAGAGGATGGTACCTGATCCAATAAAAATTAATAAAAGATGTTACAGTGTCATTTAATTCTCCTGGTTGGCTATTTTGATTACTACTGGCAAAATCTAGAATTATTTCCCCCTTTTGGGAGAAAGAAATACAGGCATGATAGTTTTCTAAGAAATCTCAGCCCAATAAATGAATAGGGTCAGAAGAATAAGGAGAAAAGAGTGTGTCTCTCTCAAAGGGCAGTTCAGAGACAGGAACCCGTGGAGGTTGATCAGAGGCCCCCACCATCTGAACTGTTTTGGTACTTTGAGCAGGGGCTGCTACACAGCAACGAGGTTTGGCACTGAGAGTGTAGCTCTGCTGTCAATATGGACAGAGAGAGATTGATTCCGAATCTGAAGAGTGGTTTCTCTGAGCAGAATAAGAGGAGGGACTGGAAAGAGCACCCGTAGTTCCTCAGAGCCTTGTTACTGGGAAATAGGAGGACACTGGAAACACTGACTAGAGGGCTGAAGGTGCCTGCAGCACTTAAATTTGTTAACAGTCTGGTTTTTTTCAATGCCCCAATCTTTGCAATAACAGCAGAAACAAAGAGATTTTGGTTTTGTTTAGGGGCCTTCATTTGCTGGGGTTGAAAACTGAGAATTTTAGAGGGTTGTTTTGTTCTGTTTTTTAGAGAGAGAGTGAGGGGGAAGGGGCAGAGGGAGAGAGGATCTTAAGGAGGCTCCAAGCCCAGCATGGAGCTGGACACAGGGCTCGATCTCACAACCCCGAGATCATGACCTGAGGCGAAATCAGGAGTCAATTCTTAACCAACTGAGCCACCCAGGTGCCCCTAGCTGTCTCTCTTTTAGGTGACTCATCTAGGATGCAGGGGAGCTGGTTTGCCAAATTAACTAAATCCAGAGTGGCAGTCTTCCATTCCATCCTGGTCCTAGCTAAAAGAGGAACATCCCGGTTCAACCTGTTAATAAACAGAGTTAAATGCTACCTGGATGGACTCAACGTCTAAAGATCAGAAGATTCTTAAAAGACAATTGTTTGCCTCAGTGAATTTAGAAATAGTATTTTGCAGAAGCAAACTAAGAATCCTCAAAACATCTGCAAGCCTCAAGGTACCATTTGAAATAGGCATCCCATTCGGGTTTTGGGTTGTTTTGGAGCTTTCTAATTTAATCTTGAGTAAAACAAGTTTGGGGAGATCAAAATTCCCCTTAATGGCCACTGAAGCTCTAAATTACTTTTGGTTAAATCAGTCCACTTGGTTATAAATATGCACACTGAGGAGCCATAGTTTTTAAACATAAAACTGGCCAGAGTCCCAATTGGCGGGCGGGGGGGGGGGGGCTCAAAGTATTTTGATGACTGGAATCCCGTTTCTTAGAGGTTTTTCTATACAGCAAAGAGAAAAGTTCCTAAATGGGGGAGTTGCAGCAGGAACAGCCTGGTTCCAGAAGGAATCAGACCAAAGGCCAACCCAGTTCCTATAGGAACAATCTGGTTCCAAACAGAAGTTGGACCAAAGGCCAGTAGTTGCGACAGGAATGGTCCGGTTCCGAAAAGGAGTCAGACTGATACTCTCTGAAGTATCCTCAGAGAAAGAAAACCCAAGGCCTTAAAACACGTCCCAAATAAGGCCTGGAGGGCGAGCCGCCCAAAATCCAGGAGAAAATTTACCCTCCGACGCCAGGCTGGGAGAGAAAGCAGCAAGCCCGAAGGGCTCTGCGGGTACCCGCACCTGTTTGCTCACCAGCAACTCCGGGGTTGTTGGGGTTCTTCTCCGGACCCCACTCTGATTACTGAGTAATGTTAACCTTAGAAAATAAAATTGCCAGTTATTTTACCCGCAAAAGTGAGTTCTTAGGGGGAGTGGCAGAGAACTGCAGCCCAGGAAAGACAAGCCACAGCAAAACCACAGGGCAGTGCCTGGAACAAAATGAAAGAAAGGTTCTTTTATAGAGGAAAGGGGGACGTTGGGAAGGCTGCTATAAACAAAAAGCCCATTGGAGTAAACTGGGAGTTCGAAGTGTAGTGGCTTTTCATTGGCTGAGTTGTGACTGTCTCTCATTGGCTGGGCCGTTGCCAGGGAGAAGGACAGCCCTTCTTCCACCTGCTGGGAGAGTAAAGCAATATCCACCAGCAAGATACGTTTCTTCCTTCGGGTTTGCGAGTGGTAGGATGAGAGCTCCCCTGCAAGCCTCCCATTTCCATTCTAACTGAGATTTCCTTTTATTAATTTTCACAGGAGTCATGTGTAAACTTCTGGAGTAAGCTGTGAGGAATCAGTCACGTTATTTCAGGCTATCTCTGCAAACGTCTCCCTGTCTTTCCCATATTGTGCTGGACATGGCACAGTGCTGAATGTGATGCTACTTTCAGAGCCCGCAGGTTTGCCAGCACCTGGCTGGGAAAGTAGGGTACTAAGCCTATGGCTCTGATTCTTCCATATCGCTCAGGATGTTTCTACAACCATCTTTGTAGCAGGGCTGGGACTAGATGAGGCTAGCAAGCACTTAGGGTGCAGAATTTAAACAGGTTCACCCTCTCAGCATTCCCTGCCAGAAAAGGAGCACCTCCTCAAATTTTGCAACTCAGACACTTCTTGTCCTTCCCAAGTCCCTGCCCTGCTTGGTGGTTTGGTTTCTGCCTGGGCCACTAGGTGGGTGAGGGGAGAGAGAAATGGACTTTTGCCATAGATATTTTCATATAGCTTGCTTTTTAAAGAATCTCTAATTCCTCCCATCCTAGAAATCTCCCCACTAATTCCCTAGGCAGGTGTGTCCTCACTTACTGTCATATACTAAGTTTTTTCCCCCCTCTGTGGCTTATTGTAAAACTCAATCTGCACCTCTCCAAGTTTTGCTATCATGAAAGGAGTCTTTGGGGAATTTAGAAATTCTTTTTTCCTCCTGGCAAAGCGTGACTCTCAAAACCATTGCCTCACTAGGAACGGGAAAGGCCACTTTGATAGATAAAAGCTGAGACTCCTTCTATCCCTTGGCAGTCTTACTACAACCAGCCCAAATCTCCTGAGGCAAAAGGATGCCTCAGGAAGAACATCACAGACAAAGAAATGCAAAAGGGAAAATCACATTAGTATAGTTAAAACTATTATCCCTGTTATTTACAGTTAAGGTTTTATTTAAATTCACACACAGTTTTCATTTCTATATATTCTTGCTCCATGCCATTGTGTATGATTACTGAAAATTGCTTTTCTTAGATCAATGTGCTTTGTAAACTCGAGGAGTCACCCACAGCAAACCAACTTAATATGATAATTTTTGAGATAAGGTTTAATTTTGCTATGAAGAAAACATTATTCGGGTTGCAGATATAAATAGTTTCAAAAAGATAACTTTTATATCGATCTCATTAAATAAAATTATAATCATTAGCGTTTAAATCACCTTTAAAGGCACGCTTGCTTTTTGGTGTTCTAAAGCAAGAGATTTTAAAAATGAATTAGGCTTTAAGAATTTAAGAATCTGTGGTTGTATAATATACAGAGAGTCAAGAAGCAAAACCTGCAATGTCTTCTGTAATCATTTTTTGAATAAGGAAGGTACAAAACAAAAGGGATAAAGTTAAAAGAAACAATCTAAACACTTAAACATGAACTTATCTAAAAGTGATTGAATTTTACTGGCTGTTTAAATAGATGAAGGTAGCTCATATTGTGCATTTATATAGCTGAACAGTGGTAGGAAATGCTGGTCCTAAAAGAAAAATGACAGAAAGATTCCTTCCTTGCATAATCAGTTTCTGACAAAGAAAAAGGGCTTACACCTCAGATTGCTTTACTCCCTATTGCCTTCTCAATGTTGGCTATTCTGTCATTTGAAGGGAATTAGATAAAAAGATCATAAAGATCTTTATGATCTGGTTCTAATATTCTATAACCCCATGATTTATTCCATATCTTAAATATGCACTCTATAAAAGCTGTTTCTAGAAAAGCCATCAGCTGTAAGTGATGTTAATGTTCATACTTCCTCATTCACGCATTGGTTTTATATTTTCATTCTGATGTTTGTATATACTTTCCACAGAA
Source organism: Phoca vitulina (assembly GCF_004348235.1). NCBI lineage: Eukaryota > Metazoa > Chordata > Mammalia > Carnivora > Phocidae > Phoca > Phoca vitulina. The sequence continues at coordinate 161,650 of NW_022589770.1, read as the reverse complement.
TTATTGTTTATCAAAAATATTTTGCATGGGGGCACCTGGGTGGCTCAGTTGGTTAAGCGACTGCCTTTGGCTCCGATCATGATCCCAGGGTCCTGGGATCGAGCCCCGCATCGGGCTCCCTGCTCAGCGGGAAGCCTGCTTCTCCCTCTCCCACTCCCCCTGCTTGTGTTCCCTCTCTTGCTGTCTCTCTCTCTGTCAAATAAATAAATAAAATCTTTTAAAAAAAATATTTTGCATGACCCTGTGCCTAGTGGGCCCTTATTAGATGTTTGGGAGAGAGAATGAATTTAAAGACAAAAAGACCTGGTCTCCAACCTCAAGGTATTTTTAAATGACCATTTTTATGTTAACTATGCTCAGAAACAGAAAGGAGCAGTTACAGGAATCAAGGGATGTTCGGTCGGAAGACCAGTGTTCAAGTCTCGATTTTACTTCTGTGTGATTACGGACAAGCAATAATGCCTCTCTGAACCTCAGCTCCTTTGTTTCTAGAATGAAAGTCATATTACAGACCCTAGCGTGCTTCCCATGTGAAGAGCAAATGAGATCACTGCCAAGCTTCAGGTAAGAATGAGCCCAGGGTCTGCAAGCCCAGCAGATGACTTATTCCGGCAATTTAAAGGTAGAACCCTGGGTACTGCCTGTCAAATTTGGTAGAAGCTTGTGGAAGATGGAACAGGTGTGTGTGTGTGTGTGTGTGTGTGTGTGTGTGTGTGCGCGCGCGCGCGCGCGTGTGTCGGAGGGTGGGGGAGGGGGGTTTGCGGTGGTTGTGGTGGTTGAAGAGGGATCAGCTGTGGTAGACAAAGGAGTTATCCTAAATGAAATTCAGGAGCTAGACCTCCAGCAAGAAGGGTGAGCACATGTTCAGTATTGGGAAGGAGTCAGAGAGAATAAGTGGATGGGTGGGGTGGAGGTTGCTGTGGGGAACAGAGGCAGATTCAGAAGTGGAAGGGGTCTGTGAGGGACCAGGTCAAAAAGCCAAGGCTAAACCCAGATATGAAACGGTTGGTTCTCTAAATAAGGACTGGCTGGACAGAAGCAGGAAGTGGAGACAGACAGGTGTCATGGGCCACGTGTGCCTGTGTTGGCCTATCGTGCAGGCAGAAAGGTCTGATTTCCTTGTCTCCAGCTAAGGGTACTGAGGGTAGTAGGCAAGGATTGGGTCTTCATAGGGTGCAGCAGCAGGGGAAGACAAAATGGCTAAATTGCATTATTAGCACATTAAATTCCAGGGTCAAGGGAAGATAAAGAAAACTTCTCCTAAACATTGTTGCTAAGGCTAAGTCTGCATTGGGATTTAGTCTGTTAATTTATAAGGTTTATTAGCCCAGTATAACCACATTGAAATGGCCACTCTTAAAGTTTGTAATGATTTCTTATCTGCTCATTAGGAATAATCTTTACTGCATATATAACTTTTAAGACCATTGTGGAGATGGTTAGTTGTTTTATATTGCTGGTATAAAAGTCTTATTCCATATAGCTTGAGACTGCTTGAGTGGTGTCTGTTAGCCTGCCCCTAAAATAGGACAAATCCACTCATGTGCTGGCCCCCAACCTCTGAGACTTTTGCCTCAGGGGTAGGGGTGGCACTAAATAGAGGACAAATAGAATTCAGTCAAGGAAAAACAGAAAAAAAAAAACAACAACTGCAAAGAGATACCTAAATCAGAGAGTAGCTAGGTAAGGAAGCCACTAGGAGACAGATTTACAACAAAATTTGGGACTGGTCCTGATTCATCCTGATGATCTTGTGAGCTCAGGCTTGCCTTTATAGGTCTGGCTGATCTCATCCCACATTTCCAAAAGGCCAGATATGAGCCCTAACTTAAAAAGATTAATAAATTCTTTCTCTATAAAACAATAATCAGTTAAAAAAGAAGACAGAGTTATAAATCCATTCACGATAGTAACAGAACTAAAGATATCTAGAAATAAAGAAGAAAATACAGATTCTTTAAGAAGGAATTTATAAAATCTTCTTGTAGGATATTAAAAAATGAAACAAATGGAGAAATAGACCATGTTCTTAGGTGAAATCCTTAATAGCCCCCAAATTTAAATTTTCCCAAATTGATCTATAAGTGAAAGGTAATTCCAATTAGAATCAGAAGGAGAGTTTTTTTATTGAATAAAATACTCTTAAAGTCCATACAGAGAAATAAATAAGAATAGCCAAGAAAGTAATTAAAAAGAGGAATAGTGAGAAGGATTTGCATTACCAGGCAATAAAATACATCACAAGACATTGTATTGGTACAGGAACAAACAAACAGAACAATGGAAAACAATCAAGATCCCAGATTTGGGTTTCAACATATATAGGAACTAAATGTTTGACAAAGTTGAAATTTCAATTCAATGGGGAAAAGATCACTTATTTAATAAATGGCTGGCACACCTAGTTAATCTATCTGGAGGAAAATAAAGTTGGAACCCTATCACATACCACTTATAAAAGTAATTCCCAGTGGATTAAAAAATTAAGTGTAAAGAAAAAAGCCATAAAAGACAACTTACAAAATGTAGATGATTATTTGGACAACCTCAGTGTTAGGAAGAGCTGTTCAGCCAAGACAGGATTATAGAAAATGTGTTTGTATGGCAAAAGATATCGAAACAATGCCAATAGATTGAAATTATATTTGTTAATGTGACGAATTCACCTTGTATTACTGGGGTGAACCCCGCAACAAGTCATGATATATCATCCTTATTTTTTTTTTAAAGATTTTATTAATTTATTTGACAGAGAGAGACACAGCGAGAGAGGGAACACAGGCAGGGGGAGTGGGAGAGGGAGAAGCAGGCTTCCCGCCGAGCAGGGAGCCCAATGTGGGGCTCGATCCCAGGACCCTGGGATCATGACCTGAGCCGAAGGCCGACGCTTAACGACTGAGCCACCCAGGCACCCCGATATATCATCCTTATTGATGGATTAATTTGCTAATATTTTGTTAAGCTTCAAGTCTACTTTGATAGTAATATAGTTACATGAGCTCTCTTACAAGTGTCTGCATGGTATATCCTTTTCTGTCTCTTCCTTTTAGCCTATCTTTTTCTTTATATTTAAAGTGTGTCTTTTGTACATGAGGTGATAGACCCATTACCATAAGTGTTCACTGCTGACATATAAATCTACAAATTGTAGTGGAAGAATACATCTTTCCACAAAAACAGATGCTCAAACTACACATTGTGAAGACCAAAGATCTCAAGTTGTCTGTATTTAAAATATTTTAAATAAATAATATTCACTGAAAAAATTTGATGAAGTGTGTCTTTTGTAAACAGCATATAGTTGGGTCTTACTTTTTTTACCCAGTCTGACAATCTCTGCCTTTTAATTATTTAGTTTACACTTAGAGCAATTATTGCTATGGTTGGGTTAATATCTGCCATCTTTTGTCTTTTCTAATTGTCCAGCTTAATCTTTTTCTCTCCTTGCCTGACATTTTTGGAATTACCAAGTACTTTTGGGGATTTCATTTCATCTCCTGTATAGGCTTTTTGGCTCTACTTTTGTTTATATTTTAGTGGTCGCTTAAGATATGCATCCTGAACTTATTATAATCTACATTGGATTCATATTATACCACATGTATCACATGTATTATAAGAAACTTAAAACAGAATTCTTCCATTTTCCCTCTCCCAATAAGTTCTAGTGTGTGTGTATGTAAGAGAGTCAGTTCTCTTCTAAATAAATTTTAAATGAGGAAAGGCCTTTGTATTCCTATCTATTTACCATTTTTGCAATTCTTTATTTCAGTAAGAATCTCATATAGATTCTTGTCATCTAATATCATTTCTCTTTATCCTAAGAACTTTAAAAAAGATTTCCTGTAATATAGGGCTTATAGCAGTGAATTCTCTGTTTTTCTCTTTATTTCACTTTATTTTTTAAAGATTTAATTATTTATTTTAGAGAAAGAGAGAGAGCGTGCATGTGCACGGGGAGAGGCAGAGGGAGGGGGAGAGCGAATCTCAAGCTGATTCCATGCTGAGCAGGGAGCCTGACGTGGGGCTCAATCCCACGACCCTGAGATCATGACCTGAGCTGAAACCAAGAGTTGGATGCTTAACCAACTGCACCACCCAGGCTCCCCTCACCTTATTTTAAAAAATATTTTTACTATATATAGAATCCTTGGTTAACAGGTTGTTTTTGCTATTTGTTTTCTTTTGGTACTTTAAAAATATCCTTCCATAGCCTTCTGGCTTACCTTGTTTTGGTGAGATGCCATCACTAATTCTCACTGTTCCCTGTATGTTATGCATCTTTTCTCTACGATTGCTTTTAAGACTTTATCTTTTATTTCAAGGTCTAACCCTCATGACTAGAGGGTTAGAATAGCCCTTCTGGGGCATGACCTTTCTTGTGTCTCAACTAAATAACCACGGTATTTAATGAAGTCTTTCTACTCTGGGTGGTGGAACTCCCGTATCTTTCTCTGTTGGAAAAGCTCTGGAATTTCTGTTTGGCATATAGCACTCAGTACCTGTTGACAGTCAGGTATTGCAGAGCCCTTCCTGGCCAATGACACAAGGAGAAGCCTCTGCAAACGTCTGGAGCTCTGTCACTGCACATGGCTCTCTCCCTTCCAATTTCCTTTTTTTTCCTTAAGATTTTATTTATTTACTTATTTCAGAGATAAAGCATGAGCAGGGGGAGGGGCAGAAGGAGAGGGAGAAGCAGACTCCCCACTGAGCAGGGAGCCTGACAGAGCTCAATCCCAGGACCCTGGGACCATGACCCGAAGTGAAGGCAGACACCCAACGACTGAGTCACGCAGGCGTCCCTCTCCCTTCCAGTTTCTTATAGCACAGTTTCCAACCACTTCAGCAGCCTCGAACTCTGATCTCTGTCTTCTCTGCCCAGCAAGACTACTGCTCTCTGGGATTTACTTCCGGGTGCCACAATTTGGGAAGTGCCCTCAGACAGAAAGCAGGTGTGAAGGTGTACCTTGCTTTGCCTGTTCTTTATTTTTAAGATTTTATTTATTTGACAGAGAGAGAGAGAGAGAGAGAGAGCACAAGCAGGATGGGGGCGGGGAGCAGGAAGCAGAGGGAGAGAGAGAAGCAGGCTCCCAACTGAGCAGGGAGCCTGACGTGGGGCTCGATCCCGGGACCCTAAGATCATGACCTGAGCCGAAGGCAGACGCTTAACCACTGAGCCACCCAGGCGCCCAATATAAACTGTTGTAAAATATAATATCTATCTACTTTCCTGACTTTTAAAATCAAACTTTAAATACAATGTAACCCTCTACCAAAAACTTAGCCAGGGTTAATGTAACCCTCTACCAAAAACTTAGCTGCAGTTACAGATAAAACTCGTTATATTATGCTGTCTACACTGACACCTTTAAGAGCTCTTGGAATGAGGGGTAGCTGGCATGAATGAATGAATAAATGAATGAATGAATGAATGAACAAACCATATTTTGTTTAGCACCTACCTCCATATTGGTGTTGTTCCTTTCCCTCTTCATTCTCCCTTCCTTTTGTTTTCTAGCTGACCTTGGGAAACTCAAGTTGTCTCGGTTTTATTTTAGTTTGTGTACAGCATGAAAATGAAATCTATTCCCCAAATTGCGATTATTTGGTGTCTTTCAATACTTAATAAAACTGATTTTTGTTTTTGTCTCTCATTTAGAATTATCTCCTCCATTGCTACAGATTTGAATCTGCTGAACGTTTCCACTTCTTTTCTGAACTGTAATGGATCTAATACTCCTGCCAACTTTCAAAGGGGAGTTTAGATTATTTTCAACTCTGTAACTTAACTTTCCATTCAATTCAACAAACTGACATGTATCACAGGCCTACTTTGTGGACGCAAGGGGCTAAGGGCCGGCATTTCAAGGATGGATAGGCGTGGTGTGACTCTTCTATAAATGAAAATCATGGCAATGGCCTCATTGGTGTGTTTCCTGTGTAAGACCTTGGTGTTGTTTTGCGGTTTTGTTGAGACTCTTATCCTAGTTCTCTCAAGGCCACATAGAGTGTAGGGCTGGCCATGAATGACATCAGTTTGGATGTTTCACTACATTTCAGTATTTCTTCCTTTTAATTTCTTTTATTGTTATTATTTTTTGCTGTAATACAATTAGATTTTATCTAACCTTTGTGGACCTAGTGACCCAGTGCAGGTGTGATGTATAGAAGACTTGAGCCTATGCGCACGTTTATTACTTCAGTTTTTTTTTTTTAAGATTTTATTTATTTGTTTGACAGAGAGACAATGAGAGAGGGAACACAAGCAGGGGGAGTGGGAGAGGGAGAAGCAGGCTTCCCGCGGAGCAGGGAGCCCGATGCGGGGCTCGATCCCAGAACCCCGGGATCATGACCGAGCTGAAGGCGGACGGCCAACGACTGAGCCACCCAGGCGCCTCACTTCAGTTCTTATGTATAAAATAATTTCAGACCGTCTTGCAATTGTGATGCCGTTGGTATAAAGATTTGTTCATATTAACAGACACTAAGGTGTGCATGAGTGAAGGTTTGGGAGCTTTGTTCTAATTCTGGCTGAGTAAGGCTCAAAGCAAATCATTTACGCACATGCAGTAATTTTGCCTCATATGTAAAATGAAGAAAATAAACTAACTTATGTTTATGAGAACTATGACCAAAACAAGACCAAATCATGGTATTAATGAGTATAATAATCATGAGGATAGCTACATATATTGATGGTTGAATTGCTAGTCTCTATTCTGAACACATAATGTGAATTAACGCACTTGCTTCTCTAGCAAAGCTATGATGAGTATAATATTAATATCTCCATTTTACAGATGGGGAAACGGAAATACAGATAATTTAAGTAACTTACCCAGGATTAACATGGCCAGCATGCTGTAAACCTAAGATTTCAACTCAGGCCAACTCAAGGGATTGAAAACTGCCTTTACACAAAATTGCTTTGTAGATGCTGAATTTAGAAATGTGCTTCAGGGGCACCTGGGTGTCTCAGTTGGTTAAGCATCTGCCTTCGGATCAGGTCATGATCCCAGCGTCCTGGGATTGAGTCCCACATTGGGATCCCTGCTCAGTGGGGGGTCTGCTTCTTCCTCTTCCTCCTGCTCTCTCTCGCTATCTCTGTCTCTCTCCCTCAAATAAATAAATAAAATCTTAAAAAAAAAAAAGAAAAGAAATGGGCTTCAGAATTCTAGAAGATGGTGTTTACTAAATAAGCAGAATACTGGCTAGTCTTTGCACTAATCTAAAATTCCAGCCTGTGTTCCAGAGGATGTGTTCTCCCCTCCAACTTAATCTGATTACACCTGGAGCTGTTCGGATATCCATCCATCACCATCACATTTTCCAGGGCAGCGGTCATATTAAAGAAATTGAATCTATCACCCTCAAGGCACATAGAGACACAGCTAATAGACTCCTCTCCCTTGACTGTGCTTTCGCTCCAGTTGTCTTATCTCTCCCCTTCCATTCACAGCCAGCTTGGCCTGCCTTTCAGACCCTATCTTCCTGGGCTTTCTCCTTCCCTTGACTTTGTTAACCACTTCCTGCTCTTTAAACCCTCTGTGGCCCACTGATGGCGTGTGCCTCTATCCTATCTCTTTCCCCCTCTTTGGGTCTTCTTTTTTATTTCAGGCTTTATGCTTGCTTACCGTAACCTCAAGTGATCTGTATGTCTGCCTCTTCTTCACACTTTGAGCTTTCTGAACCCAGGAATCTTTGCACTGCTCCCCCCCCACGCCCCCACCCCCAACCAGGCATGATGCCAGGACAGGAGGAGCTACTCGTAAAATGGTGTCAGTGTTACTTGAAAGAGCTCCCATTAAGAATATTGGCAGGTAATCCTGTAACGACTCCTTGGGGATGGTAAAGAATCCTATTCCAGGAAAATCATGGATATTAATATCAAGGGAAGTTTTTCTCCACATTTGGGAGACTGTGCCCATTTAAAGACCCAGAGGAAGAGGGCTGTGGAGATCAAGTGATTAAATTTATTTAACAAATGGAGATAGGATACTATATTGAGTAGGAGAGGGAAGGGTCCTCACATTCTCATCTCTGCTCTTCCTGAACTAAGGTTCCGTCTCTCTCAGAGAGCAAATGTGTTCAAAAATTCCTTTGAGCATCAGAAATATTCTGATAGGGGGCACCTGGGTGGCTCAGTTGTTAAGCATCTGCCTTTGGCTCAGGTCATGACCCCAGGGTCCTGGGATCGAGCCCCGCATCAGGCTCCCTGCTCCGCAGGAAGCCTGCTTCTCCCCCTCCCACTCCCCCTGCTCGTGTTCCCTCTCTCACTGTTTCTCTGTCAAATAAATAAATAAAAAATCTTAAAAAAAAAAAAAGAAATATTCTGATAGGAAAACTGTTAGTTGTTCTTCCCAAAACATACTGTGGTGAAGATCTTTGGTGATTAGACATTTAACATTTTTGACTTTGGTGATTTTTTTTAAAGATTTTATTTATTTGTCAGAGGGAGAGAGTGAGAGCACAAGCAGGGGGAGCGGCAGGCTCCCTGCCGAGCAAGGACCATGATGCGGGGCTCAATCCCAGGACCCTGGGATCATGACCTGAGCCGAAGGCAGACACTTAACAACTGAGCCCCCCAGGCATCCCTTGACTTTGGTGATTTGACAGATGATTGATTTCATCTTCAAGATGTTTGTGATCTCATAAAGCACAACCCTGAATTGTCCCCATGTGCCCGGCAGCAGGAGTGCAGGCAGGGCTGTGTAAGCTCAGCTCCCTGAGGTACATCAGCCTCCAAGAGGGCTTATCCTGCTGGTTGGACCTGCCCTTTGTGTGTATATGGGAAAATATACACAATAGTGCTGTCTGGATATTGCTGAAGGTCTGGTGGATACAATCCTCACCATGTCAGAGTGTATTTTAAAAGACGATAATATTTTTTTTAAAGATGTTATTTAGAGAGGGAGAGCGCACGAGTGGGGGAGGAGCAGAGGGAGACAGAGAGAGAGAATCTCAAGCAGACTCTATATAATAGTTGAGTTACCAGCCACTGTGCCAAGTGTCTGCGTGTACACATGGGCACACACACACACACACACACACACACACACACCCCCAAACAAAATCTAATTTATTCCCCACCGTAACGCTGAGAAGTTAGAACTATTGCTTTACTGATGAGGAAACAAGAGCTTAAAGGGATGAGTTCCTTACCCAAAAGCTCTCTTTGATAGTAACTGCAACTCAACTATTGTATTCATATTGTTTTTGAAATGATATTTAATATACTTTAGATAATACATCATTGTAGTTTAGTTATCATTTTAAAGATTTTTCTCTTCAGTTCACCCCCCATTAATATTATCATCTTGGGGCACCTGGGTGGCTCAGTCTGTTGAGTGTCCAACTCTTGATTTTCCCTCAGGTGGTGATCTGAGGGTCGTGAGATCGAGCCCCATGTGGGACTCCGTGCTTAGTATAGAGTTGATTAGGTTTTATTATGGTTTTAAAACAATCTAAGTGGTAAACAATGCAAAATTAATTTCTTGAATTGGCTTGAAATGTATTCTTTGTAGGGGTTTTAAGGTTCACATTATATTTAACATATTTTATATATTTATATATGGTATTTTTGCCATATTTTTGTATATGGTGAAGTATTTTTATATATGGTATCTCATTTAATCTTGCTCATGAGGAGGAAGGGTAGATATTATTGATATGGTTTTTAGGCTTAAGGCAAATGAGCCTCAGAGGGATTAAGTGACTGTCCAGTCACATAGTAAATGGTGGTCAAGACCTGGTATTTACCGCGAGCTGGATTTTCTGACCCAAGTCATGTGCTCATTCCTCCTCACTCTGCCTCTATCGATTGTGGTCATCAGTCCCTCGGGTTTGAAACTTAGAAACTTAAGTGTATTTAGGTGCATGCCCCTAGGATTTTAATTAGCTCTCTTAGTTCTTAAAAAACAGAACTTTTAACATATAGTAAATTCTTTTTCTTTATCCAATAACCAAAGACAGATTTCTAACTGTGGCTGTGAATGCATTTATATTTCTGTGAAAGTTGACTTCGAAGATCTGGATCCCAAGGCATTGTAGGCAGAATGTGTAAATACCTTCTGAAATAATATTTTCTTTTCTTTTTTTTTTTTAAGATTTTATTTATTTATTTGAGAGAGAGAGAGTGAGAGAGAGCATGAGAGGAGAGAGGGTCAGAGGGAGAAGCAGACTCCCCGCTGAGCAAGGAGCCTGATATGGGATTCGATCCTGGGACTCCAGGATCATGACCTGAGCTGAAGGCAGTCGCTTAACCAACTGAGCCACCCAGGCGCCCTGAAATAATATTTTCTAAAAGATCAAATTACAGTTACTTTCATTTTGCTGCTGACTTTTATTACAGTCTAAATCTTAAATCCTATAAATCTACATATGGCATATATTCTCTATTAAAAACACTGACGAATAAACAAAAGCTTTCAGAGCCTTTAAAAAGTGCCACAAGATGTTCCTGAGGCAGCACACAGCTTTGGCTGTGTACACAGGAGAGGGTTAACTCTTAACTTAGCAACAGGAGCATTGGAAAAGTGGGAGCACTGAGAGACCGCAAAAACCAATCGATTACTCCCATGGGTACCGCCTCTGAGTAGTGGGCTTTTCTGAGAGACTCTGTTTTTCTCTCCACTCAAAACCCAGCTCAGGAAGACGCATCTTTTCTCTCAGTGTAGTGAGAGAGATGAGCACATAGAAAACTGACTGTGGGAACGTGGGAGAGCATGGGACTGCAGGAGAAGTTTATGATCAGTGAGAGGCCACCAATGGCCACATGAGGAGTTGGGTCAGTGTGTGGACACCGAGCAGTGTGGACCAATGTGACTGTGTTCTCTACCTAGGGCTGCTGAAACAATGTATCACAAACTAGGTGGCTTCAAACAACAGAAATGTATTCCCTTCCAGTTCTGGGAGCTAAAAATCCAAAATCAAGGTGCTGGCAGGACTACATTCTCTCTGAAGACTGTAAGGGAGGATCCTTCCTTGCCTTCTTCCTAGCTTCCAGTGGCCCCTAGCAAAGCTTGACATTTCTTTGACTTATAGATGCATCACTCCAGTCTCCGCCTCCATGTGAACGGGCCTCTCCTCTGTATGTCTGTGTCTAAGTTTTTCCCTGGGTAAATTGTGATATTGAGAATGTGGCCCCATGCTTCACATAAACTTGAAGACAACACTGAATGAATAAACATCAGTGATTGATGATTTATCACTGATGGGCTTAAATGGAAGACGGGCAGTCTAGGAACAAGGAGCGACCATCCTCGAGGGCTTTCCACACTTGTCCGTGTGCGGAGACACCGTAGGAGGGCATCTCAGAAATTCCGGCCCCACCTTTCTTCCCTTCCCTCACTTTTTCTTAGCCACTACCATCTTTATCCCCATGCTTTTCTTTGTTCTCATTCTCTTCTGAAATCACATATGACATCCAAAATAGAAGCTAGGCATGCTCAAGATTGGGATGATGGCTAGGGTGCAAGACGTGTTCCTGCTCTTGCTCAAGTTGAGGACTTACTGAGGAGTGAAATTGCCAAATTTTTCATCTTCCTCTTTTTTTCATCTCATCTTTCACAATCTTCTTTATTTCTGATAGTCCTACTATCAAGACACTCTTTCCTTCGCATTGTGAAATGACCCTAAAGATAGTTTAAGATAACTATTTTCTCTGTCAAATGAAGCAGTCTGAAGATGACCCTTTGAACAAAGTTCCAAGAACACTGAATTTAGAAGATCTGATTGTAAAAATGAAATAACAGAATCGTTTCATTTTAAAATAGTATTTTATATATAAATCATCAAATAGATTACTGTTTTAATAATACATGTTTAGTTAATTTCAATAAACTAATCCATTAAACTAATATTTGAAATGATAAGAATAATTTCTTAAAGATTTTGTTTATTTGTCAGAGAGAGAGAGAGAGAGAGAGCACAAGCAGGGGGAGTGGCAGGCAGAGGGAGAAGCAGGCTCCCTGCTGAGCAGGGAGCCCAATGCGGACTCGAACCCAGGATGCTGGGATCATGACCTGAGCCAAAGGCAGATGCTTAACTGACTGAGCCACCCAGTCATCCCTTTTTAAGGGTTTTACTTATTTATCTGAGAGAGAGAGAGTTCACATATGCACATGAATGGGGGGAGGAGCAGGAGAGGGACAAGGCAACTCCCCGCTGAGCCGGGAGGATCATGACCTGAACCCAAGGCAGACGCTTAACCAGCTGAGCCACCCAGGCACCCCAAGAATAATTTAATCAATCCAGAAAACTGACTGAGAGTATCACCCTAAGTCACAAAAAGAATAAACAAAAAAAGTTGCTTAGAAATATCACAGTGGTTTGAGGCAACACCTAAAATGATACTAGCAATCAGCTCCAAACTAGTTAGTTATGTAAGGGACCTATTTCTTGGTCCTGAAGTCTTGTGGTAAGCTGCTCAATGAACAGAAAACACCTTTGCCATCTCTACACGGATGACCTCCCAGGCATAGTTGCTATGTTTTTGGTCTTGCAAATAGCCCCGGATCCCTCGGAAATAATTCTTTATTCCAAATCTGGTATCTTGCCTCTGCGAGGATGAATGATCCTCCTGCCCGGTTTCCTGCTCTGGCCACGCCTCTGTCTTCACTGTCTGCCGATATAGTCCACTTAGGAGTCCCTCTACACTGCTTTCATTCCACGAAGATTGGGAGACATTGAGGCTGAAAGTGTTGAAGACCTGCTGTAGCATTTCTCGGAGGGCAGGGACAGCTCCTGCCTTCAGAACCTGGTCAATTGTTGAAACCTGGAGGAATATGAAGTCACTTCTGTCCTTCAGACATTTCAGAGGAAATTTGTCTCCTAGATTTTCTAAATGTTGTAAACTCTCCCAGTTGCTCCTCCCTTGAAAGTGACAGTCCAGAGAGAAGGCAGTACTGGAGACAAGTAGCACCAAGGCCCAAGCTGGCAAGGACCAGCGGGTCATGATGGGCCCCTTCCCAGCGTTACTCCTTCCTCAGAGAGAGCCTGGAGAGGGATCACCTCTGGTTGCACAGATTCCGCATCTCCGAACTTTTGTATCTGTGGGAGCCTTGTTTTTGCACGACCTTTCAGGGTCCCCCTACTTTCTTGTGGTCTTTTCTGCTTTTTGTTATTAATAATAATAAGCAAAACTTTTTAATAATAAAATTCTGTAGTGTCTTTGGATGGTGATACACACGTTCAATTTCAGAATTGTGATAGATACAAGCTATCTCCTATGAAAGACCAACAATCAGTTGAGTGGAAACAAAGCTGGGAATGTTTTTGCCTTTGTTTAAATTTTCTATGCCTGGCTCATGATGGCTTTCCTTCCTTTCCGTATGCTGTTTGTCCTTGTTTCAATCTCTGGATAAAATGCTTGTTTAGATATTTGGGGTGGTTTTCAAGGCTTTGTTTTAGCTAATGGTACTTTATCACAAACTTGTATTTCAAAGTCCTTCCCAACATGTTTATGTACATTGAGATTTTTGTTAGTTTTTTTTTTTTTCTTCTGGCAAAACCAGAATTGTGGAATGTGTGAAATGTGTCTTTGGTCTCCTATTTCCCCCATTTAATTCACTCACCTCCTCTGTACTTGTGGTATTTCTTTTTTCCTCCTTCAGCAGAAAAGCAGAATGATGGAGAGTACCAATGCTGAAGCCAGGCTCCCTAGATTTGGATCAGATCTACCCCCTTCAACTTTAGGCAGCTAATTTAGCTCTCTAGGCCTCAGTTCTTTGCTTATTCATGTAAAGTGCTTAGGACACCGCCTGGTGTGCTCTCAGGGTTCGAAGCTTATTAGGATTATCAAGCACCGTCACACCAGCCTGCTCTCGGCTGGCTGCCACAATCCCACATGTGCTGTCAACTATAAAGACTCTAAAGCTGCTAACAGCTTAACTCCTCCTTCTAATTTTATTGAAGATGGACCATGTGTATGATACCGTGTTAAATAATAGGGGTGCAGAAACAACAAAGGAAAGAAGCTAGCACCCCTGCCTTCAAGATGCTCATATCTAGACATTACCAAAAGACCACGAAGGGAACAAGGAAGTCTAGCAGTGTGAAAATAGCCATAAAATATAATATAGTGTGATGAGTTAGAAAAGTCTTCAGAAAATTCTAGAAGGAGTCATGTCTTTGAGAATGGGGAAGGTAGTGAAAAGCCTTGGAGATCCTTAGAGAATAGTTGGTCCCACAGGAGACGAGTCAGAGAACAGTATCCAGGAAGAGAGACAAAGGCATCAGGAAAGGCATGGAATGGTCCATGTTGGAAAGTCTTGGAGAGATCCACAGGTGGAAGTGAGAGTGAACACTGTTCAGTGCCTGGGGATAAGTCTAGCAATGATCGCTTGAAGGCGGACAATGCTTCTGGTGCAAAGGAATGAATTTTTATTGGAAGAATTTGCAGTTTTATAAAATTGGAAAAATATTTTGAGGCATGGAGTAGCCTCCAGGGCCTCTCATATCACAGATGTAAGTGACCACCTAATGGTCGAGGGTGACTTTTACAAGTGCAATTGCTGAGTTATCTGCTTTATATGGATTTAAATTTGTTTTGTCTTGACCATCATTTACTGACCCAAAACAGACCTTCCACCTGGAGAACTGCTTTGTACTCAACTCAGTCACATTCTTTAGCACTTACTCTCCTCAAGATTTGTTGGTGGCAAAACCTTAGTTTATATTTGTCTAAAAATGTCTCTACTTATTTGTGGAAAACACATGAACAAATATTTGTTGAACTAGTTGAATTGACTTCAATAGATTGAATTAAATACTAGTTTTTTTTTAACTCATAAGGATCCTTTTAAAGATCAGTCAATTTTGAATTTTCCAAGCAAATAAGCTTTAAAAATGCTATTAATGTATTAGCCCAATAACTGGCATGTTTTGATGTCATTGGCCTACTTTTTATTAGTTTTTTCTTTCTATTTTATTGTAAGCCATAATGCAAGATTTTGATTGCCTTTAAAAACCACTTTATAACCCAAGGGTGAAAATGTAGGTGAAGCACAGAAGGACTATATCAAATATTGGTTAATCCATATTTATTGGTTTTATTTAGCTTTACGGAGATATAATTGATAAATAAAATTATAAGATATTTAAAGTATACACTATGATGATTGGATACATGTATACGTTGTGAAAGGATTATGCGGATTTAAATATTGGTCTCCCTCTGAAATCGCTTTTGAATGGATTTCCTGGCAGTTTAGAACAGCTTTTGGCCTTTTACCCCATCAGCCAGAACCTCCCATTAGCCTGTATTTGTTTTGCTGTCTCCAACTGCTTTTGCTTTCAACCTTTTTATGCCTCGTTAATTTACCCATACTTTGACATATACCTTTATATTTCTATAGCTATCAAAAATTTTTCATGAGATAGTTAAAAGCCCAAATATGCCTTGAGGTATACAGTCTCAGGGAGGGTAATCAGGCAGCACCTGGACAGCGCTCATCCAGTTCTGCAGATGCAGGAAGGGGGTCAAGGAAGAAGGGTCTGGCTCTGTCCGCCTACCATCCTGAGAGACCCCATTCTGCTTGACCCAACCTCCACAAATCCATACAGAAGAGTAGGGAAAGAGGAAGCAGAAATGCACTGAGATAAGAATAAAGGTTCTAGAACCAGGTTGCTTGGGTTTGAGTCCCTACTTACTAATAGCATGACTTACTGTGATGGTTAATTCTACGTGTCCATTTGATTGGGCTAAGAGATGCCCAGATAGCCGGTAAAACATTATTTCTGGGCATGTTTGTTAAAGTGTCTTTGGAAGACACTAACATTTGAGTCAGTAAATGGAGTAAAAAAGATCCCTCACCAGTGTGGATGGGCATCCTCTAGTCCACTGAGGGCCTGATTGGAACAGAAAAGCAGAGCAAGGGCAAATTCTCTCTCTCTCTGCTGGAACTGAGACATCCAGCTTCTCCTGCCTTTGGATGAGGGCTGACGCTCCTGATTCTCAAGTTTTGGGATTCAACACACCATCCGCATCCCTCCACCTTTCCCCACTCCCATTCCCAGGCTTTTTGACTCAGACTGAATTATATCACCAGCTTTCCTGGTTCTCCAGCTTGCAGATGGCAGATCACGGGACTTGTTAGCTTCCATAATTTTGTGAGCCAATGCTGTAATAAATCTCATCTATATCTACATCTCTATCTATATCCTATTGGTTCTGTTTCTCTGGAGAATGCTAATACATCAACTTAATAGTTGCATGGCCTTGGAAAGTTGTTTGAGCCCTCCAGGACAATTTCCTGATATTTAAAGTGAAGATAATCATATTATCACATATGATTGTGATAAAGATTAATGATCAATGACTGGCACATAGGAAATGTGTTTGTTACCATTGCCAGGACAGCAGCAGTCCTGTCGCCCTCCTCTTAGGGAGGGGAAGGCCTGGGTGCCCCTGCCACCGACATACTTCTTTCCGGAGTTTTCCCTCTTTGGGAAAGAACGCTGCAGACTAGTGAAACCAGTCAAGATATTGTTTTTAAATCCTCTGAGACATTATGCTTTGCAATTTATTGAACTGGGGCAGATGGTGGTGTGAAAACACTGTGAACACTAATAGTTGATGAATGACCAGGAGTGAGTCAGGAACAAACAGTGGGGGGTGGCGGGGGGGCGGCTAACGTTTATGGAGAACCAATTACGCGCAGACCCACTGTGCTAGGTGAGGCACCACTTTGTGGAAGGCAGGCCAGAGTTTTCTGAGGGAGAAAGCTAATTATGAGGGGAACAATTAAAATGAGTGGAATAAAACAAGCCGTTGTTTAACGTTAAAGGTAATAACAGTTATTCTGTATGTTTGCACAGTGTTTTTTATGTACCTTATCTTATTACAGACTCAATGTGGGGTAATGATATGGTACTCATTTCATGGGTGAGGAAAGTGAATTTCAGAAGGATTAAATGTACCAAGGATCACATAAGTAGCAGAGGCAATATTATTCAGTGAAGAAGCTACTGGACTGGGGGACTGTGCTCTAAATTGGAGATGACAAGGAGGTTTCATCCCAAATCAACTGGTGTGAGTCTTCCGGAGTGAGGAGGATTCTGGAGCTTCATCTGGGTGGGGTGAAAAGAGTACTGTCATCAGCTAGCAATGTCTGCCATGAGATGGGGGGACGATGAGTTGTCATCCCCGTATAAATATTAAGATATCTTAGGTATGTGTCTTGTTTGCTTGAGTATAGATAGAGCAGAATATAAGTCTGGGGTGGATAAACAGAGATTAAACAAGACAGGTGACCACAAGCTATAAAGGAGGCTAGAAGAATGATGTAGTGATTTCTACAAGTTAATACTGTTTTTACAACCTGGTATTGTAAATATATTTTTGAAACAAAAACACCACTTTTTCTTCTCTCCTTCCTTCCTCCTTTCCTTCCTTCCTTCCTTCCTTCCTTCCTTCCTCCTTCCCTCCCTCCCTTCATTCCTCCTTTCCTTCCTTCCTTCCTTTCTTCTTGGACATAGATAGAATGATTTGTAACACTGAAATTCAGAGATAGTGATTTCCAGTCAAACTTCTAACTGGTCTTGGGGAAGTCCCACAACCCACTAAGTTTCATCTTTATGGGAAGAGAAGCCAGATTGACTAAGATACCCTATCGTTCAGAGTGGTTGTGAGAGGCCACCAATATAAATAGAAAAGCTTTACCTCAAATTTAAAATGATATCAAGATCCTCAACTAAGCTCCCCTAACTGCAGGGCAAGTCAACACCTGCCTCACTATGAAAGAAAAAGGCAGACCATCATCTCTTTGTATTTTTACTGTCTGCCCTCCACGTGAACGTGGTACATGTGTTAGCCTTTGCTTAGCTAGCCCTGGAAAACCACTTCCCCTCTCTGTGGCCTGGAGAATGACAACCACACGTTATTTCAGGCTTTCCTCTCAGTTGCATTTTCCAGGTCTTAATTCATGATTGCCCTCTGGGTTTCTGTAATGGTAAGGGAATGTTTTCAATTGAAACAAGAGTTCCTGCCAAAATGAAGGGACATGAAAACATGATTCTTCATCACATATTTGGTAAATCCCCTGCTCTCCATTTGAAATTCAGAATTTGGGAGTTCAATTACAAGAGCACTTTCAAGTGCTGCTTGTAAAAAAAAAATGTTTATCTAAAGTCACAGGCCATCTTTTTACGAGCCTGTGTATTAAAACTGTGTAGATACAACTTTTTGAAGAAGACTTGTGAATGGAAATGGATAAGGAATCTAGGGAAATAAATATTTTCCTCAAATCATGGTTTAACTACTGTTATGAAATGAGCTGATTTCAGTAGAACATTCCAAGTTGTGGTTGCTGGTAAACACTTTAAGACAAATTGTTTTACTAACGATAAGAAAAGAGGATTCTCAAGTTCTTACAAATTAAGAATTCCTTTGACAGTACCCAGGAAATTCTGATGTAGAATCATTTCTTTTTTTCGTCAATCTCCTTCATTCCTGGGTATCATTAACATGAAAGTCTATTTGTACTTAACATGCTAAGGAAAACTTCGGTTTTTCCTAGGGTTTAATCTGTGTTTGAGTAGAGGTGTGTAGCTGATGAAGCCAATGATAACAAGAGCTAACATCTCTCTATTTGTCTAGTACTTCTATGTATCAGGAATTGTGCCAGAGATTTAGATATAATATCTCATGTCTTAAATCTTAAAGAGATAGATCATTTTATTTGCTCATTTTTAAAGCAATGAAGCTGAACGCCTGAAAGGTGAAGGAATTTACCCATCACACAATATAAATATAAGGATTCAAATATAGATTCAAAAATAGAGTCCAATCCAGAGCTTTTGCTTCAGGTCTATTAAAACCACCAGGAAAAGTTCTTTTTACTTGATTATAATCTTAAAAAGAGATGGATACCAGATAAAACTGAAGATCTTTGAGAGACAGAACTAAATTCATGTAGGCTCAAGCTTCTGAAATCTCCATGGGGCTCGACGGAGTCCTGGAGAGAGATTTGCCCACTAGCTAGTAGCTGAGGAGAGAAAAGTAGTCAAGCCTCCTAAATTCCAGACTAGTGCATTTTCTTTTAATGATAAAAGTTTATGACTGGGTAATTATGTTTTAAAATTACATCAAGGTACAAAATAATATCATTATGTGATTCTCAGAAACTAAATTGGGGCTTATAAGTGTATCAAGAGAGCTTATTTTCATGTTCCCAGTTACTTCTTGTCAGGGACACAATGTAGCATATGGAATGTCAAGGTACAACTAAGGCAAATGACTCATTAGGATTGAGATAAGACTGAATACAATGTATTTCACATTTCAAAATTAAGGTCACTTTATTATTAAATGATCAAGAAAAGCCATTACCTGCTACTGAATGTGTTAAACATTCAGGATAAGTACAAAGAAGAAAATAAACCTATCCACAAATCTGTCACTTGGAGATGCTCATCTTACTATTTCATTTACAATTTATGATTGACATAATTCTAGGCTTTATTGTATGCATGTGTATATATATTTTCTCACAAAAATGGGATTATAGTATGTATATTGTTCTAAAATGTATCTTTGTCACTTAACGGTGTGTTGGCTATGGAATACTTTTTCAGTTAAGGCATACAGATGTAGCATAATCTTTTTCTTTTGGCTATTACATTTTATTTAAATTCACCTCTTAATATATTTAATGATTCTAAATATGTTAACATATGACACTTGTGAATTTATAGCCAGGTGAGTCATTACGGAACATATAAGTTCATCTGCTTAGCATGTCCAGGTGATGGAAGTTACTCAGTGCACTTGGATCATTCAGACTCTTAACTTGATTTAATATCCCTCAGTGTGTATTCAAATGACTTTAAAATTAATTTTACTCAAAAAGAATCTTTCCCCGAATTTAACTTCTTACCGGCTAAAATATTTTTTTGTGAGCTCAAATGCTCCTATCCAGCACATATAAAATAAACTGGAAATCATGCTTAAATGCTCTTATATGTTAAAAAGGAAACATTTCAGTAATACATCTGAAGTGCTTCTTTCATTTTTTAAAAAGGCATCACACTAGGGACGCCTGGGTGGCTCAGTCATTAAGCGTCTGCCTTTGGCTCAGGTCATGATCCCAGGATCCTGGGATCGAGCCCCGCATCGGGCTCCTTGCTCAGCAGGGAGCCTGCTTCTCCCTCTGCCTGCCGCACCCCCTGCTTGTGCGCTCTCTCTCTCTCTGACAAATAAATAAAATCTTAAAAAAAAAATGTTTTAAAAAAAGGGCATCACACTAAAACACTTTCCTCTGGGAACAAATATTTTGCCCACATAAATACAACCACATGAGTGGTTTGCTTATTGACAGAGGGTTATTTGCTGGTCTAGCATGTTTGTTTTTAATGGCTATATGGTATTTCATTTTGAGACTGTAGCATAATTTATTTAATTAATCTTCTATGGTTAGACATTTATATTTTTACAGACCTCCCGAAGCCAACAGAGCCTGGGTGAAACCAAGGGTTTAGGATGAATCAATTTAAGAATGAAATCTTTGTTGATCATCACAGAAAGTATTATAATGTGGCCCAGAAAAGCTGAGCACTCTTGGCTTAATAAATCCAATGTCATTAGGCCATAAGAAACAAGAACAAAGCTAAGTAAATAGGAAGTAAATCTGTCATGCAGACCACATTTAGGTTTCAGGGGTGGGGTATAGAGTAGAAAATTAATCCCTGGGATTCCACTACATTGGATTTTAGGAGAGCTCAAGCTGCAGCCCGGAGGTGAAGAAGCTAATATTAAGTTTTTCCCCCCTCCTTACATGAGGTTCCCTTTCCTCAACAGCAGCAAAGATACACACACACCCAACAGAGAACTTGGTCTAAAGCTAACTCACCAAATATCTTATTGTCCTCTAAAGTATTTAATGAAGTTTACAGCAAATAAAATGAAAAGGATGATTTTAACAGCCTGTGAAAATTTCAATGGCATTTCAGTTGACTGGTTTTCACTTTGACTTCCTAGTAGCATTTCAAGGTAAGAAGAAGTCTGTGCCCCAGCTCTGGGCTGCCGTAGCTGAAGAAGCTGAGGTAGAAAAAGGGGATTCTCTTTCAGGTCAAAAGACAGAAGAGCTGATCAATTTTCCTCACCCCGCACAAAGTAGAACCAAGGAGAAAAAAGAAAGGGATATCTCATCTTCCCCTCTGTTATGTATTGAATTGTGTCCCCCTCAAATTTATATGTTGAAGTCCTAACCCCTGTACCTCAGAATGCGACCTTATTAGGAAATAGGCTGGCCACGGATGTAATGAGTTAAGATGAGCTCCCTAATCCAATTTGACTGGTGTCCTTATAAAAAGTGGAAATTTGGACACAAACATGCATACACAGAGAGCACCATGTGTGGATGAAGGCAGAGATCAGGGTGATGCAGCAGAAGCCAAGGAATGCCAAAGATTCCAGGAAACCACCAGAAGCTAGGAGAGAGACAGTGGACAGACTCTTCCTCACAGTTCTCTGAAGGAACGAGCCCTGCCGACACCTCGATTTCAGATTCCTAGCCTTCAGAGCATGAGACAGCAAATTTCTGTTGTTCTCAGCCTCCCAGTTTGTGATACTCTGTTATGGCAGCCCTCATGGACCAATACATCCTATTCCCAAGTCTGAGTTTCACCAGGATTAAGAGACTGGCATCTGCAGGTGAGAGAGGGGACACTGAGTAGAACTGTCATGGTCTTGCTGGATGAGCCAGAGAGCGGGGCACATGCCCTACCCAGTCAGCTGAAAGCTTGGCCATACCCATCCCCGAATAGGAAAGCCCAGGAAAAGCAGTTGAAATGCAAGCAGACAGGAGCAATATTCTGTCTTGTACAGAAATGGATTTCTACCTTGCACATAGAGGATGCTAATCTCATCAAGTGATTTCTTGTACCCAGCCAGTTATGTTTGGTCCCTGCTTTAGAGACCCCTCATAAGCCTTATTGCGAGCTGAGAAGAGCTTCTGAGGCTAGAGGGGTGGTTCATTAATGACGCCAACAGTTGCTTCTCAGTCCGATTGAGAATTCTTCATTTCAGTCCTTTCAAAAATATATCACTGTAGCAATGGCAACATTGGAGAGAAGTAGTGAATATGAAGAGAAAAGAGCCCATTAAGACTGACAGATTTCTACAGAACTGAATGCGCATGCCACGTGTCTATAAACTGACCTGTCCTCAGTCCTGGTTCAGGCCGCCATCCCCCTCATGTTCAGACCCTCAAAGCCTCTCGAGCTCTGTCTGGTCTCCCCCTGCTCTAATCCATCCCTCCCTGCTCTGATCAGTCTCCTGTCTCAAGTCATCTGCCCAGGCCACTCCTCTCCTCAAAGACCCTGCTCTCCAGGCCCTCAGCATCCATCCCAATTTAGATTGCAGCCTCTCGTCCTTCCTACTCTTCCCCAGGCCCTGCTACCTGCCTGTACTTCGTGACCTTCTCTGAAGAGGCTACGTGTCCTCGTGACTCTAGTTCTTTTGTTCAGACCGCTCTTTTTTTGAAATGTCCTCTCTCCCATTCTTTTCTTTTAAAATGCTTCTATCTCTTCACAGCCAAGTGCAGAGACCTTCTCTGTGCGGGCTGCTCAAATCCCGTCAGACAGGACACCTTGTACCCTCATCTGGCCTTCTGTAGAGCGTTGTCCATTATGTTAGAATGACATTTATCATCGTGTTACCATTTTTAGCTGTTTGTTTTACTTATCTGTTTCCCCTAAAAATGAGTTTCTTGAGTATAATGCGTGTATCTTGTCTGTCTCTGTAAGCTCAGTGCTTAGTATAGTGTCTGATACGCATTGCACATTTAGGAGATGTTTGTTGAATTGCGTCAAAGGACAAACAAAGCTATGTGCCTCCAAGAAGACGTAACTTTTCCCCAGAAGTGAGAGGACAGTTTGACTCTGAAGGCCTGGCTATCTTTCTATAGAGATTTAGCTGAACCTCAGTTGAAAGCATCCAGCGGTGAGGCTGTAGGAGGCTTCATATATCACTGACGTTGATTAGTGCATAGACGTTGGCCTACACTGGAAGAGCAGAGAGCCAGTCAGGCAAGGGCTTCGAGTGCCTTCCACGCTTCTAAGGATGGGCAGACCTATCTGGAGCATACAGATGGGTTGAAGGAACATACAGATGGGTTGCCTCCAAAGGCAAGAGAGGTTATTAAGTGGTTGGGTGGGTTGCTAGTTTATTTTCCAGTCCCCTCTAATTCTATTTCGCAGCTCAGATAGCTTAAACATTTTAGGACATATACCTTTAGGCATGGCTGAAACAAAATTTTAAGGTATGTGTCTTTGTCTGTCTTTCCCTTCTGCACATCCTTTGAGTTGGCTTTATTTTTAAGCATTTCTTCCAACGTGGGACATGTCAAGATCACCAGAGAAGAGCACCACCTAAAGGTGTGCAGAGAATAAGCTGTGTGAGCTGGATGTGGCGGTCCGGGCTCTGGGCTTAGACTGGACCAGGCACCTGCTACTGCAGATAGAGACACTCTTCTCCCCAGCATTCCACCAGGAGTTCTGCTTGTCACTCTCATGGCCTCTGTTTGAGTTACATATCCACTTCTGCCCAGTTACTGTGGTCGTGGAGAAACCAGTGCTCTCGGTGGCCCAGCCTGGGGCAGATGCCCACTCCCATAGCTGTAGGTGGCAGACCTCCATGCCAGACGTCCAACGTAATATGTGCAGTGCTGCGCACAGTCCAGACACATCATAGGAGATCAACAAAGACCGATTATTCTTTCTGTTCACTCTTCCCCACAGTCTGTTTTACCCATCTTTTTTTCTTGACATTTCAAATGTCTGTGAAACAATTGCTTTTGCTTCCTTTTTTTTTTTTTAGCATATTTGTATTTTTTTTAAAAGATTTTATTTATTTATTCAGGAGAGACAGAGAGAGAGAGAGAGAGGCAGAGGCAGGGGGAGAAGCAGGCTCCCCGCAGAGCAGGGAGCCCGAAGGGGGACTCGATCCCAGGACCCTGAGATCATGACCTGAGCCGAAGGCAGACGCTGAACTGATTGAGCCACCCCGGCACCCAATTGGTTTTGCTTCTTAAATAACTTTCCAGAGTCCACTTATACAAATGTTGAAATTGGAATTTTAGACAAGCCTTATTTATACTTGGTAATTATAGATGCTGAATATTTTCCTAATATCCATAAATATGACTTGTAAAAATGACATTCATTTAGATCCCATTATAAGAGCAATATGGCTACCAACTATCAATTTATTAAGAACTTGCTTTTTTGTATAAGATTTTGGGAAGAGTACTCTAAGAGCCCACCTACTTCTGTGTGACAAATTTCTATAATTTTTATTCACTTTTAATTAAGTAAAGCATTGGGCATTTTCTTTTTTATTTTTTTAAGATATTTTATTTATTCCTTTGAGATAGAGAGCATGGGAGAGCATGAGCAGGGGGGAGGAGCAGAGGGAGAAGCAGACTCTCCGCTGAGTGGGGAGCTAAACTTGAGGCTCAATCCCAGCACCCCAGGATTATGACCTGAGCCGAAGGCAGACATTTAACCGACTGAGCCACCTAGGCACCCCAACATTGGGCATTTTCATAGACAAGGCCCAGTGCTGGATCAAGGCATACATCCTATCATTCCATTTATTCCTCAACAGTTCAAGGTATGATTATCTCCAATTTACATATCTTGTTCAAACTCATACAGTTAGAAAGTGGGAGAACCCACATTAGCTCTCAGGTTCGTATAACTCCATGTCTTGTGCCTTTTCCTCTTGGGTATAAGAAGCTTTTTAAAAATATTTGGACTTTTGGGGCCCCTGAGTGGCTCAGTCAGTTAAGCATCGGACTCGATCTCAGCTCAGGTCTTGATCTCAGGGTGGTGAGTTCAAGCCCTGCACTGGGCTCCCCGCTGGGCCCGGAGCCTACTAAAAAAAAGAAAAAGAAAAAAATATATATATGGACTTTCAAATTCACAGATTTCCCATTCATGCATTTCTGGATTAGTAAGTCACTTTCTGCTTTGAAAACTATTTGCCTTACCTCTGGGTTTTCACTGGGAAAAAAAGACAGAGAGAGAGAGAGCGCCAAGACATTAAAAAGTGAAAGGAAAGAGAAATTTGTTGCGTGTTTCATGAAACAACACAGGTTCTTAAAAGTTCCTATGAGATAAGGAAAGCAGCTGGTGCCAGACTTGAAAAGGAAACTGTGTACAGCTCTGTGCTGCTGGCACCTGGGACGGACCGTAGTGACGGAGACGAAGAAATGCAGCCTTACCACAGGGAGAACTATGACTCAGGGCGCAGACAATTGCCTCCAAAAACTCTAAGGGAAAATATTCTCTGTAGAGTCTGGCGAGAGAGCAAGTGGGAGTTTCCTAGTAATCTCTCTCTCTCTCTCGGGTTCTTCTCTGCATGGGGGTGGCAGGGAGACAAACTGCTGGAGTGAAGGGAGAGCCACTTGTTTGTACAGAAGGTCCTCACAGCACTTGCAGCAAAGCCAGGAGCTGGGGCCACTGCAGAGCTTCTAGTTCCATCTGCAAATCACAATATCAGTGCTATGTACTTGGAATAAAAATAACATTTTGGGAGATAGAAGAAGAGGACAGATAGTATGGTCTCTGGTTCCAAATACGTCTCTCTCTCTCTCTTTTTTTTAACCAACTATGACTTGGGTAAGTTACTTAACCTTACTGAGCCTTAGTTTTCTTAATATTTGCCTCCTAGGGTTCTCAGGAGAATTAAACAAGATGGTGTGTATTTATAACACACTTAGCAGAGTCCCTTGCAGAACATATGTCTTTAAGAAATGTGGCTGTTATTGTTGTGTTTGCATTCTGTTATTATTGCAAATATTTGCACTATGAAGACAGAACTTAAAAATAGTTGCTTTGGTGATTCCTTGAAAAATTCAGTATAGAATTATCATATGATCCGACAATTCCACTTGCGGGGATATACCTAAAAGAAGTGAAAGCTGGGACTCCAGTAGGTATTTACAGCAGCATTGCTCACGGTCGCCAAAAGATAGAAGCACTCAAGGGTCCATCAGTGGATTCAGTGGATGAACGGGTAACTAAAAGGTGATATAGACACACAACGGAATATTATTCAGCCTTAACAAGGAAGGAAATTCTCGCACATTACAACGTGGGTGACACTTGGAGACACGATGCAAAATGAAATAAGCCAGTCACAAAAAGACACCTATTATATGATTCCACTTACATGAAGCACCTAGAGGCAGAAAGTAGAATGGTGATTGCCAGGGGCTGGTGGGAGGGGGAAACGGGGTGTTGGTGTTTAATGAGTACAGAGGTTCCAGTTGGGGAAGATAACAACAGTGCTGCAAATGGATGGCGGGGAAGGTTGCACAAACATGTGAATGGACTTAATGCCACAGAACTGTACACGTAAAAGTGGTTTAAACGGTAAATTTTATGTCATGTGTTTTTTTACCACAATAAAAAAAAAAGAGAGAGACAAGTAGTTTCCATGAGCCCTGAACTTGGTATTCTGCAACTTGAAACGCACGTGGTGGGGGTGTGTGCAACATATAAAGTACTCTGGGCTCTCCTCAGAGCTTTAGAATGTGAAGCTATTGATCCACTTCTTGGGCAACCTTTTAAAATATGAAAGACTAGGGACGCCTGGGTAGCTCAGTTCGGTTAAGCATCTGACTGCGGCTCAGGTCAAGATCTCAGGGCCCTGGGATGGAGCCCTGTGCTCGATGGGGGTCTGCTTCCCCTGCCACTCTCCCTCTGCCCCTCCCCCTGCTCCTGCTTGAGCTCTCTCAAATAAATAAATCTTTAAAAAAAATAAATAAAAAATAAAATCTGTCTTCTTGAATTCAGCATAATTATTCAAGATTCATCCATGTTGTTATGTGTATTGGGGATTCATTCCTTTTTATTGCTGAATAGTAGTCCACTATATGGATATACTTCAATTTCTTTTCTTTTTTTTAAACTGCCCCTCAAGGGGAATTTTATTGATGGCACTAGTTTATTTCCCTCTTAAAAGACCAACTGCAACCAAATGAAGTGAACATAACCTCAGGATTTTATTGTCTTCATAATATTAACAAAATATGAAGCTTAGAACTGGATCACTTGGCCCTTTCTCTTCTTATCTCCTCCCAGTTCAAAATGCTTGCATCTCTTAATAGCCAGCATTCCTTAGATCTGCAACTGGGCTCAACACATTCAAGCCTCAGCACAATCTTATTTGTAGTTGTAGACTTTTTCCAGAAAATCGGCTTAGTATGCCCACCATAGCCACTCTGCTTCCTGTCATAACGCTGCTTTCCCTGGGCATAGAGAGAATCTTTGCCCTTCTTGTACTGTGTCACTTTGTAGGGCTGGTGCTTGCCACACTTCTTGCAGAAAAGTCCGGTGGGTTTTAAGGACGTTCACCATGTTTGCGAGAGTGCTATCGGCACAGAAAGATCAATTTCTTTTTTTTTAAGATTGCTTATTTATGCATTTATTTAGAGAGACAGCATGAGTGGGGGGAAGGGCAGAGGGAGAGGGAGAGAGAGAATCTCAAGCAGACTCCCCACTGAGCATGGAGCCCACTGCAGGGCTCGATCTCATGGCACTGAGGTCCTGAGACTGTGATCTGAGCCGCCATCAGGAGTTGGAGGCTTAACTGAGGGAGCCACCCAGGCGCCCCTACAATTTCTTTAAGCACTCATCTATGATGGACATTTGAGTTTGGGGGATATGATAAATAACGCTCCCAGCAACATTCATACACAAGTCTGTGCATGGTAACACTTTCTCTTGGGTAAACAACTGAGCGGAATGACTGGGTCATATGGTAGGGGTATATTTACCTTTTTAAAAACTGCAAAATGATTTCCCAAAGTGGCTGTACCATGTTTTATTTCCACCAGCAGCGTTTGAGGGTTCCAGTTGCTCCCTGTTCTTGCCAAAACTTGATAGTCTTTTTGACTTTAGCCCTTCTAATAAGCATGTAGTGGCATCTCACGTGGTTTTAATTTGCATTTCCTTAATAACTAATGATGCTGCTCATCCACTAGCCATCTGTGTGCTGTCTTCGGTGCACTGTTGAAATCTTCTGTCCATCTTTGTGGAGGATATTATTACCGAGTTTCAAGAGTTCTTTGTGAATTGATATATCCTTTGTCAGATCTGTGACTTGCAAATATATTCTCCCAGTCTGTGACATGTCCTTCCATTTTCTTAAGAGGGTCTTTCGAAGTGAGCTCCATTTTTCTCTTATTTCTAGGCTAACTGTCGAGATATAAAATGATCCCATTCCCCCACACTATTTCAAACACGGACCTGGACGCCCTCTACGAGTTCTACACACATGGGAACTTCGTGTGGGTAGCCATCTCCACTGAGGGTTTTGGGTTTCCTAAGAACACCATAAATAATGCGTTTTGGGTTTCCTAAGAACACCCTACATGGAATTATAAAGCAAAGCAGGAATTTTAAAACAGAATGTCAAGTGAAGCCAAATTACCACTGATTTCGTGGTAATTGAGAGCGAATACATTTCTAGAGTACGCACCATCAAGTTAATTCACAAGTTAAGTGACTAACTTGGTCCCACCTAAATTAGGAGAATATACCTGGCAATTCTAGTCCAATCTCAGGGTTTATTATTTTAAACCAACTATTCTAGAGGATTTTAGATAATTAAACTGATGTTTGAGAAGCAATAATTAACACTGAGAACAAAAGAACAAATTCATAAAACAGTTTTTGAGGTTCTATTACCATAGGTACAATGGATGTTGAGAAAAGGTCTGCAGTTGACAAGGTCTGGTCCTGGGTGCCCTTCACCTTCTGATGTCACTACCAACTGCTGGCTCTCTCTCTATGCCTCACAGCCTGACTGATCAAGACAGAAGTGGGTACTGATAAAGGCCCTGCCTTCTCTGCTGGGCAGACCTCAAGTGTATCACATATACAAGCCGACCGGGATGGCTGGTGGTCTTTTGTCAGAAAGGGCAGGGGCTAGGGTAGGTCCTCATGGTGGAATGGGCTCCTTTGTAATCAAAAACCATTTCACATTCATTATCTGGCCTAAGCCACAAAAGAAAAAAAAAATCCATGAAGAAGCCTTCAGTAGTTCCGTGTACTTATTTGCTACTCATGTATCTCTTGGTGTAGTATCCACTCAAATATATAACCCATTTTTTTATTGGGTTGATTATTTTCTTATTGGTGAGTTTTGAGAGTATTTCAAAAAATATATTCTAGATACAAATCCTTTATCAGATATGTGATGTGCAAAAATTTTTGCCCAGTCTGTGGCTTTTTTTCATTTTTTAAAAGATTTATTTGAGAGAGAGAGAGAGAAGAGTGAGAGTACAGGGGAGGGGCAGACGGGCAGAGGGAGAGGGAGAGAGAGAATCTCCAGCAGACTCCCCACTGAGTGTGGAGCCTGACCCCTGGGAGATCCCACGACCCTGAGACCATGACCTTAGCCGAAATCAAGAGTCGGACCCTTCACCAACTGAGCCACCCAGGCGCCCCTCTTTTCATTTTTTTAAAAAGATTTTATTTATTTATTTGACACAGAGAGACACAGCGAGAGAGGGAACACAAGCAGGGGGAGTGGGAGAGGGAGAAGCAGGCTTCCCGCAGAGCAGGGAGCCCGATGTGGGGCTCGATCCCAGGACCCTGGGATCATGACCTGAGCTGAAGGTGGACACTTAACGCCTGAGCCACCCAGGTCCCCCCTTTTCATTTTTTAAGGAGTATTTTATGAACAAGTCCCTGCATCAGATGTATCTGAGTACCTAAGTGTGCCTGACACCCAAACTGCCTAAATATCAGCTTTGTTAACTGCAAAAAATACCATACAAATATACGTGGTTACCCTGTGTCTACAGGTGCCTAGGGTGCGGCAGTATTTATGTACTCATACGTAACCCACATGTTTGCCAGGGCCTTCTCACTGCTTAAGAGCGAGATAAAACTTCCACCTCCTAATCTCTGTGGAGGCACAGAGTCCCTCAGAATTCCTTGGATTCCTCAGGTGGGAGGTAGGAGGGGGCAAAGTGGCTGCATGTCATGGCTCTGCCTTCTGTCCCCACTCATTTGGTTCCAGTACGGATGCCTGGCCACCCGATCCCGTTCCCCCACACTATTTCAAACACGGACCTGGACGCCCTCTACGAGTTCTACACACATGGGAACTTCGTGTGGGTAGCCATCTCCACTGAGGGTTTGGGGGACACGGTTTCATCATAATACTGCACCTAATTTCAAGTTGCACGTGAGACATCCTTGTCCTTAAAAGCCCTTTATTTGTCCTCACCAGAAAATTTTCACTGCCATCTTATTCCAGGGACCATCACAGCTCCAGAGCAGCTGATGGGCTTCTCTCTTTTTTCCTCCTCAGAAACACACACACAAAAACATAGCATTGGTGGTGCACTACGCCTTGTGTCAGCATAGCCACAACCTCAAGAGGCTCGTCAGTATTTCTCTAAATGAGTGCTCTCCTTTGAGGTGTTCTGGTGCCAGCTAAAATAACAACTTTACTCCTTATATGTCGCTGTCTGTTTAGCATAGGTCTCTACTCACACTTGTGCTTTTGAGCTAGCCTTCCTCATCCTTATTGCAATTAATATTAATTATCATTTATGCTCTCCTGGTGATGGACGTACTTTTGCTATTGTAGATGGGCTGATATACTCAGCTGTGGCATAGGTATTTATAATTCTCCAAAAGAAGTCTTTCCTCTGGCCCTCTGGCCTTCTGGCTTCCAGGACACATGCTGAGCAGACCTTTCCAGCCTCTTGGTGTCTGGGCCAACTTAGCGGTGAGTAGAGAAGAGCCTCTTGCTGAGACTTCTTTAGTATCCTCAGCCTAGAGAAGACGATGAGCAGTTGGGGCCCATTGCTGAGGCAGACTTCTTGGTTGTTCTAACCACGACCCATTAGTCTGCATTTTTCCGTGCCCATCTTGTCTTTGAGTCCCTGGCAAAAGGAAGTACGTCTGTGGAAGGCTTTTAGCAGAGCTGGGGTGTGGTGAAGTGGAGTGTGAGTTTTGGGGAGAGGGAAGGTTTCTCGCTTCACTAGGACCTCGACTGTCTTGGGACAAATGTAGCCAGCCGATCCACGAGGGAATATAGCACTTCTTGGTTCCACAGCCTGTGTGTTACCGGCCTTGAGTCAGAAGAGGGAGCCCAAGTTCATTGTCTGCCCTGTACTGTGGCGTCTTCCCCGAAACTCCTGACAGATTTCTTCTCAAGGCTGAATCCCTTAAAGGGAACTCAGACTTCTGTACTGCTCTAGGAGAAAATGCTTAGCTATGAACAAAGTCTTATATGATTCTGCCCTTTGTACTTTTTTTTAAACCTCCATGCATTTAGCTATGGTGACCTTGGGGCAGTTCCTAAACCTGAGACTTAGTCTCTGGAACTGTAAAACAGCAATAATGTAATTGTGCCCACCTGAGGGGTGCTTGTGAGGGGGACTTATTTCCAATTACTTACATACAGGGGTGCAGCGCCTGGAGGGGAGCTGCTAATGACCACAACGGCCATACTAATCTAAATTCCCAAGGGGTTCAGTACAAAGCCAGAAACCCGGCCAATTGGCACATGCTGGCCAGGTGCCCAGAGAGCTCCTAGGAAAATTGTATTTTCTCAGTGTAAGCCCTGAGAAAAGTTAGTGTGCTCTTTATCCCACCTGAGTTTCCCTTTCCCCCATGCTTCCTGGTTTTCCACTTGACAGAAACCACTCAATCTGCCATGCACATCTTGGATTTGACTTTAGGGGGGTGTATGGTTTAGAGATGCAGAGCATCAGGAAAAGCAGGTAATGCAATTCTGGATGAACAGGACAGCAGGGACCAGGAGCAAACTTGCTTTTCTGACAAAATGGGGAGAAAACCTGGCCAGAGAGCAGAGATCAGAAGCAGAGTTCTTTCTCCCTATGGTGTTTGTGCCCTGGAAGCAGACAGAGACCCCCAACTCCACGGAGACACCCATACATTTTAGCTGTCCAGGAAGAGTACAATAGAGGGACTGCTCCTTAACACTGTCACAGGCGTGCTTGGGACTTCTCACCCTTAGCTTAGGGGGGCACATGAATATTTTAAAATCCTGCAGGGTTGGGGAGGGGGGCAAGCAGAGCATCCTGCAAATAATAGGAAGGAGTTCAGGGCAAATACAAGAGCTGAAATACTCTTCTAGTTGCCCTGATAGCCAGTCAAATGCTAACTTTAGGGTCAGAGAGCCTGAGGGCACAGGGTAGGAGCAGAGTCAAGCAGTAGAACCCCTTGTCCTAATTCCAG
Organism: Phoca vitulina; assembly: GCF_004348235.1. Lineage (NCBI taxonomy): Eukaryota > Metazoa > Chordata > Mammalia > Carnivora > Phocidae > Phoca > Phoca vitulina. The sequence continues at coordinate 129,418 of NW_022589770.1, read as the reverse complement.
AGCCACCTGCCTGCCTCTTCCATTTTAATTCTGAAGAGGCTGAGGTCACATTTATTCTCCTAAAAGGTTCACCTTCCCTTATCATCTATCATCTTATACATTCCACACGGCTTCTTTGGATTTTAAATTCCTTGAAGGCAGAGACCAGAACCTATACAGTTTTGCAGACACATTTTACAAAGAACATCTAGTAGGTGCTCTGTAATTTTTAATACGGTGCTAATGAAATCAAGTTGAAATTAAAGCTGCTATGTTGACTTTTGTTGCATAAAAAAATTTATTTCCTCGGGTGAAAGTTTAAATAAGTAGAAAAATAACTTAATGCATAAATTAATTTAAAAAATTTAAAGTCTTTGTCCTTTCAAATACAGTACATTGGCTGTCAGTCACTTACAGAGCCTCTGCGAGTTGAAGAATGCCTGAAATCCTTGTCAACATCGTCCATTCCCAGAGGCACAGGCTGAGAGATCTTCAGTTTAGGAGATAATCCGTAAGTTTATCAAGGAAGAAAAAGCTCCTGAGGATTTCTGCTTGCACTATTATCCAGGCACAGATGCTGTACTCCTTGGCCTTCAGGTACTGCACAATCCTTAGATAGTATCTCTTCAGGTGCAGAAGGGTCCTGTGGTCCCAGGTGAAGTTTCCCTCCTCCATGATTTCCTCCAGATGTTCCTTCTGCCTGTGGAGTGTCGCAAGGAGGTCCTCAACAATGGTCTCATTCCATCCTGTGCTCGAGAGATTTCTCCTGAAAATATCAGAGGTCTTCCGGAACATCTCAAGGGTGATCAATATGATGTCCTCCTTCTGGAACTGTTGGGATTTCTCAATCTCCTCAGGGATCTTGAAGTTCATTCTGTCCTTGAGGCAATCTTTAGAAGTTCCATTCAACTGCAGAAGAAGCTCCTGGCACTCCACACTGCTGCTGCTTAGTTGGGATTGAAGCAAGTCGTAGTTCACGGCAAGAACCGTGGTGGAGAAATACACCAGGAGTGCAGTTTGGAGGATGCACCTGCTGGTCATGATGAAAAGAGGAAAGAGTCTTGCTTGCCACTGTCTAGGTGCTGAAGCCAAGGCTTCAAGAGTTTGCAGTGTGAATGCCCTTTTTCCATGAGTGTGGCCTATATATACAGGATGGTCCTCTCTTTGAATGGAATTTCCCACTTTCAGTTCTCCCTTTCAGTTTTCCTATGTCATTTAAATTAGTAGTAGATTCTTAAATCCGTTTTCTTTAAGATCCTACTTTATTTTATATCCATTGGGGAAAAAGATATAGAAACTGTGAGGATTTCTAATGTTTTGCATAATTTCAATGAATTCCCAATTACTAAAGAGAAAAAGGTAAGCCCAATCATTTAGAACTTGACCATTATAGGATTCTTTCACTTGGCAAAGATCTTTTCTTTTTCTTTTTTAGTATTATGAGGTGGGGTTTTTTTTTTTTTGGGGGGGGGGGTCTTTGTGTGCAAGTTTTCTTTTTCGTAAGAATTAGGTTTAATTCCCAATTACACTATCACAAAACAAGAAATATATGCAGTTTATGATTAAAAAAAGACATCTATCTTTTTTTTCCCCTCTGTAAAACAGAATAGTGTTAAAACTAAGTTGATCTGAGTATTTTTTGTAGGACATCACCCACATATAGCAAGACATCACATAGCTTTATTAGTCTTATTTATGGTTTTATGTGGTGATCTCAACAATCCAGAATATAACTGAAAACTATGGATTAAGCAATATCTCTAAGCAGTGTGAGCTGTGCATAACAGTTCGTGGCTCCCCTTATAGTGTCTTATGTAATTATTATTGAGGGTCAGAGTATTCTTATTTTGTACACAGTTCTAACAAATCTAAACATCTGATTTTCCATTCTCATGCTAACAACAACTTAGAAAGAGGTCTAGAGGGAAAATGGGAGGAAAAAAGTCAAGCAATCAGAGGATGTTACTGTTGAAACACAGGATCCTATCTCAATATTTCTAAGGCTGTTTTTTTTTTTTTTTTGCTAGAGTATAATAACTGAATTTTTTTTTTTAAAGATTTTATTTATTTATTTGACAGAGAGAGTGATAGTGAGAGCAGGAACACAAGCAGGGGGAGTGGGAGAGGGAGAAGCAGGTTTCCCGCGGAGCAGAGAGCCTGATGCGGGGCTTGATCCCAGGACGCTGGAATCATGACCTGAGCCGAGGGCAGACGCTTAATGACTGAGCCACCCAGGCGCCCCAATAACTGAATTTAATAAGAGAAGAATCAGTAAAAAATCAAATTATGATTTTTACATCCTGCTTATATAGACAGGAAGGCTTTAATACAAAATAAATTTATAATAATTATGATACTTAAAGTAATAACTTTTAAGTTTTCAGGAAACCTTGCATTATCTTTCAATCTGAATTTACCAAAACCCCACTGAGTGCAAAGAACTCAGCTGAGCTGCTACAGATTATGATCCTCACTCTCACAGATTGTACAATGGATTAGGGGAGAAGAACATTAATCAGAGAATCACACAAAAGTAAAATGCAAGGGTGACAATGTTACAGAGGAGAGGTTCATGGTACCGTGACTTCCTGTGATATAGGGATATATGTAGTAGGAGAGGTCACAGAAGACAGTCCTGAGATACTGACAGTGGAGTGGAAATCAAAAGGAAGATCAGGTGGAGCTGCATGTGCAAAGGCCCTGAGGTGGGAAGATGCATGGTAAGGGCAAAGAACTTGACCAAAGGCCAGTGTGACCTTCCAGTCAGAGACTGGTCAGGGAATGGTCTGAAATGAGGCCAGAGGGCAAGTGGAAGCCAGATAGCACAGGGTTTGGCTAAGAAGCTTTGCGAGTTTTTGTTGTTGTTGTTGTTGTTTTGTTTTGTTTTAATCCTAAGAGCAGTAGAAGCCATGGAAAGGTTTTAGGCAAGGTGGAATAACTTGATTAGGTTCTGGGGGAAAAAAAATACTCTCTCTACTGTAAGCAGTAAGTAATGGAAGGAGTACAGAATGGATGCAGGCAGAACAGTTAGGGGATTTATGAAAATTTTAAACCAGGGAGGTAGTAGTGGCGAATGAATTCATTTATGTGAAATCTCTCATTTCCTGACAGCAGTGGACTCAAATGCTTGAAGAAATTCTCCATCATTTTACAGATAGCTGCATCAGTTCTGTGGGTTATGGTGATTTCTATATATGCTTAATGTACAGGGACATTACTTCTATTGTAAAAAATTGAAGTAGAGGCTGGAAGTAGCTGGGTAAATGTGGATTTATAAACCAGGAGCAACTGTGAGCTTCAGGTTTCCCCTCATCAATAAGTTTCCTGTCTCCTGATCTTTACAGTATACTCAACATATCTCCCAAATATTCCTCCATTCCTATTCTTTATTCTTAGTTGGCTGTATGTAATCAGCTATCCCGAGGAGAGAGTATCTATTGGTGATGTCTGAGGTGTTCCTAAAAAAATCACACATGCTTGAACTGTGTTGGTGCAATGCCTTCCTAATGGAGTGGGGAGGAAGTAACTTATCTTTCCTCCTAAACTGGGGGAGTGGGAAAGATACCAGTGGTATTCATTCAAACAAATGAAGAAGATGGAGAGGTATAAAGATGTAGCAAACAATACAAAAATAGGGGGACGAGATTCCAGGAAGATGACAGAGGTGGTAGTATAGTTTTGAATATCCCTCAGTTCCCATGTAAAAACACACACTGCTACTAGATAGAAACCAAAACCCCATTGACATAAAACTGGTTGACATGAACCACAGATGAGGACCAACCACCAAATGCCACAAGACCTGTCTAGTAGCACCGTCTGTGTGGGAGAAAGCAGGGAAAAACAACTGAGAACCCTAATATAACCAAGATGTAGTTACTGGAAAGCCATCCGGGCTGATTTGAGAACAACAGTTGAAACTGGAAGGGATTTTGCCCAAATCAATAGCTGGTGAGAGCCTCATTAGATTCTGAAAGGCACTGGAATAGTGGAGGATACAAGTAATTTTCAAACCAACGGGGCACAGCTCCCCTTTGGGAAAGGTCCCTACACTGAGGAGAAACTGCTGGAAGTGTAATCAAATTTGAGCAGGAGAGAGAGAGAGAGAGAGAGAGAGAGAGAGAGAGAGAGAGAGATCTGAGCAGGAAAGAAACAACAGAGGCAAGGAAAGAGAAAACCAGACCAGTCAGACCAGTATGGGAATGGACCACTCAGAAAGCAAGGCCATGTTTTTGAGCACTTCAACAAAAGCAACAGAAGAGGGAGCTCTGTGAAGTTAGAGAAACTACCAAACCACATCTAGAAGTTTAGGAAAAATAAGCGCCTATAAAATCCAGCAACAGAACAGCATTAAGATTGAGACTCAGACAAAGTTATTATTAGAAACAAGTGGATGAGGAGTAAATCATATCTGTATAGATAATGAAAATATACCAGGAATGCACGCACACAAAACAGATAAAAATTTTAACATAGTGTTACCAAAGGAGTTTGAAATATTAAGAAATGATACATAACACTATAAATCAAAATTAGACAAACCGAGAAATAAATTAATATATGTAGGGAATAATTAGAAATAAGAGAAAAACTCTAAATTTTGCAGACTAAAATAGAGTCACAAGTAATGAGAAGTTTAGGGGAAATCTGGCACTGGTGAAAAACTTTAATCTGGGGGAAAATATTAGCAACTAGAATCCAACAGTACATAAAAAATAGTGTCTAAGGGAGTGCCAAAGGGAGTTATTTTCAGGAAACCAAGGATGGTACAATATTATATAGTCCATATAACATTGTATGGAACAGATTAGAAGCTAAAATGACCAAAATCTAGAAGAAAACTTGGGTATTTTTTAAAAAACATTTAAAACATTTTCTCAGCAAGATATAAAATCCAGGAACTCTAATAGAAAATATTGATAAATATGACTAGAAACAAGTTACAAATTTCAATGACAAAAAAAAACAAAGTCAAAGAGGAAGAGCATAAAAAAAGAAAAAAAAAGAGGAAGAGCAATATCAAAAACATTGTTACAATGTACAGTGAGAAAGGGATCATTTTATTCACAGGCAAGCAGCCATTAAAATGAATAGAAAGCTATCAAATAGAAAAGTTTATATATAGGAAAAGAAATATAAAGGGCCAATAAAAGGTATGAAAATCTGTTCAAATGTTACTAAGAAATATAAATCAAACTAGTAATGAGGCAATCATTTTTCACCAATAAGATTTGCAAAGGGCATGGGGAAATGGGTACTCTAATATACACTCAATGGAAGTATAAATTTATGCAAACATTTGGAGAATGGGGAAGGTTGTTCTTTCAAAAGTAGCCAGGGCAGTATCTCCCATCCCACGTGAAAATCTACAGTGTGACTTTGACTCCGTCAAGAGGTAGGGTCTGTGTCCCTCCTCTGGAATCTGGGCAGAATTCTGTGGTAGAAACAATGTTGTATAATTCCTGAGGCTGAGTCAAGAAAGACAATACAATGTCTACCTTGTTAGCTGAAATTCTTGCTCTTGAAGCCATCGGCCACTATGTAAGTGATCTTACCGCCCTGAGTCCGCCATGCTGTGAGAGAGCCCAAGCTAGCTCACAAGGACAGACCACATGGCAATTGGCGGTATATTTCAAAATGTAAAATTTCAAGCTATGGAACTGTCCCTTTAACTTACAATACCACTGCTAGGAATTTACCTATGGATATTCCTGCAGAAGTATGTGTATGTGTGTGTGAATATAATATATGAACACATACGAATGTTCATTGCATTACTGCCATAGTATAAAGACAAATTAAATATCCATCACTGGGGAATTGATTAAGTAATACCATGGTAGACAAAAATGGAATACCATATAGCCATTAAAAAGGAAGATCTGCTGGTAGGGACTAGATATATTTAGTGAAAAGAGTAATACATATAATAATGGATATGGTATTATCATTTATTTTATAAATTAATAGATATACAAAATATGCTGATACATGCATATAATTTTTTTTGTTGGGCACATTTACTCATCTGTTATTAGTGGTTACCATAGGGGAGAATGCTAATGGGGATGAGGATGTAGAAAGGAAAATTCTTTCCCTTTTCCCTTTTTACCTTAGAACCATCTGTATGTATGTTTTTCCCCTTGATCAGAAGATATCTAGAGGGGTGCCAGGGTGGCTCAGTTGTTAAGTGTCTGCCTTTGGCTTGGGTCATGATCCCAAGGTCCTGGGATCGAGCCCCGCATCGGGCTCCCTGCTCGGCAGGAAGCCTGCTTCATCCTCTCTCCCACTCCCCCTGCTTGTTTCCCTCTCTCGCTGTTTCTGTCAAATAAATAAATAAATAAATCTTAAAAAAAAAAAAAAAAAAAAAGAAGGTATCTGGGGAATAGAATTGTTAGGCATTCTCATAATTTAGTGCATTTTATTTGTTTAAAAGAATTTAATATAAATGTCACTAAATTTTTAACTTTCATTTTATTCACATTTAAAATTTTTCTATAATAAACAGCTGTTACTGTGTCATTAGAAAATAAAAAGCACCCACTTATATTGAAAGGAGAATATAAACGTGTACATACAACACAGCTATATAAAAGTATGTAGAGAAAAAAATTAATAACAGAAATATACCAACATTGTGATGGTGGTTGTTTGACTTGTGTAACAAAAGGGTGGTAGTTTTTCTTTTTTTCTTTGTGTGGCTTTCCAATTTTTCACCAGTGAATGTGTTCTTTCATTATGGAATAATCTACATTAAGAAAGAGCCAGTAAGCCCCAGGCTTTCTGATTGTTCTGCCCCGTTTTCATTCTCTCCAGCCTTTTGACCTTCACATGCCAGCTCTGAACAGAACCCCCACCATCTCCTGTGTTCTTCACAACACAATGAGTTTTGGTAAAAGCAAAATCATCCCACAGCTGTTCCACTTTCAAATGCCCAGTGCTGTCCATCATTGAGTCATTCTTCAGGGTGTCTGCTTTTTGAAAAGTATCTCTGGATTAGACTGGAATCATCCATGGCTCCCAGCACAAAGGCCAATGCAAGGAGTCACAGGGATCAGTCAACCTAGAGATGGTCCATTGCACTCAGGGGATGGAGGTCGTCCAAGGAGTCTAGTCACTGGGGCCTGCCCCTCCAGGGTGACTTGCACACTCAGGTAGAGCTGAGCTCCTCAGGTGTGGCAGAGGGCCTCCTCATCCTGCCCACATCCAATAGCCTCTGATCCTCTGTGATCAGAGAGAGCATAATCTAAAATAATAGTGGTGGTAGTAGTGGTAGTAGGATTAGCTACCACAAACTGAGCAGTTGCTGTGTGTCATTCTCTGCAAAATCCTCACAGTAAACACTGGAGATGGGTTACCATTACTCCCATTTTACAGAGGAGGAGATTGAGGCTCAAAGAGGGTTAAATAATGTACTCAAGATACACACAGCTAATCAAATGAGTGGACTGCATTCAAACCTGTGCTCTTTCCATATCCCACAGTTAAAATATGGTGGAGGAGACAACAGCTAGTACCTTCAGATACATACAGGGTGCCAACCATGGTGGAGATGGTGGCACTCAAAGGACAGGAATTACAGCTGATGGGGAGGATAAGGAGGCAAGCGGCGAGTGATGATCGTAGTGAAGGTGATAGGGTAGAGGGCATTCTAGATCAACGCTTTCCAATAGAAGTATTATGCAAGCCACATCTGCAATTTAAAATTTTCTAGGGTGCCTGGGTGGCTCAGTCCATGAAGCGTCTGCCTTCGGCTCAGGGTCCTGGGATCGAGTCCCGCATTGGGCTCCCTGCTCAGCGGGGAGCCTGCTTCTCCCTCTATCTCCCTCTCTCTCTCTCATGAATAAATGAATTAAATCTTTTAAAAAATAAAATAAAATACATTCTATGGAATCCTGACAAAGATAATTTGAGAAATAAAAATCTTTGACAGTGGGGTGCCTGGGTGGCTCAGTAGTTAATGGTCTGCCTTCGGCTCAGGTCATGACCCCAGGGTCCTGGGACAGAGCCCCTCATCGGGCTCCCTGCTCCTCAGGGATTCTGCTTCTCCCTCTCCCACTCCCCCTGCTTGTGCTTTCTCTCACACTGTGTCTGTCAAATAAATAAATAAAATCTTAAAAAAAAAATCTTTGACAGTTAAATAAAATTTTCTAGTAGCCACATTAAAAGAGTAAAAAGAAACATTTATTGCTAATTGAAAAAGGTAAAGTTAATTTTAATAGTATATTTATTTAACATAATATATCAAAATAGTATCATTTTAACACATAATCAATATAAAATCGAGATAGTTACAGTCTTCTTTTTCATACTGTCCTCAAAACATGATAACATGATGCACATTTTTACATAGTACAGCTCAATTTGGACTCGCGGCGATCTCAACAGGCCCGTTGTGGTTAGTTCCTGTCACAACAACCAGCACAGCTCTAGGTGGAGGGGTCGCCGGAAAGGGGCCAGGAGAATGGACAAATGTGGAAGGAGCAAGAGAAGCAGCTTCAAGTTCTGGACAAGGCTACCTGTTCCGAGTCAAGGGGACTGAAGGTGGAAAAATGAGCTCAGGATGTATTGTGGAGGCTCTTGAATGCCGGAGTGTAGCGTTTGTATTTAAATCAAGAGATCTTTGGGCAGAGAGGAGACTGGAGTTTTGTCCTGGGCAGAAGAATCAGCAGAAATATTGGCGGTGAATCGGCCGGGAGAGGCAGGGAGGCCCTGCCCAGAGGCCCTCATGGCTGTGGAGGTGGAAAATAAAGGCATACGAGGGCTGGAAGAAAAGGGGATGCTTTTTTTCCTTGATTTCTTCCCTTTGTCCTCTTCCCAGTTCCTGCTGTTGTGTTCATGAGGTGCTTCCTAGTCTAGTCCTTTCTTCCAGTTGCCTTCAGGAAGCTTCTCTCTACCCCTTCTCCCCAGGATCTGCGAAAGGTGGTAGCAGGCGTCTACCCCATGAATGGGTTAAAGTTTCTTCCTTTGTAAGACACGGCCTTTTATTTTCGTTTCATTTCCTCTAATTTATTAGAGTTTTATCACAAGAACCAGAAAAAATCAGACAACCTTGCCTCTATCAGGGATAGCTACGTCTTAGAGTGGCCTACCGTTATACCTCCGTTGCAAGGATTAATGAGCCAGCCCTTTCCATCAGCTTTTCCTCTCTGATTTGAAGCCATTTTTCACGTCAGCCCCGTATGGAGATGGTTTTTTTGCACACATTTTCTCCCACCAACTTTCTGTGGTGCAGACAACTACTTTCCCGCCCCTGTACCGGTTTCGGTTAGTGAGGTTTTCCAGAGAGGCTGGGTGACATTTAGAAAGCAAAACTTGCATGGTGTTTCTAGCCATTTGAAATCATCATTTAAATTTGGAGCTGCTTTCCTTTTTTTCCTTTTTAAGATTTATCTATTTATTTGAGAGAGCGAGAGAGCGCACGTGCAGCGGGAGGGGCAGAGGGGGAGGGTGAAGCGGACTCCCCGACGAACACGGAGCCCCCCACGCAGGGCTGGATCTCACAACCCTGAGATCATGCATGACCTCAGCGGAAATCAGGAGTTGGACCCAACTGAGCCACCCAGCTGCCCCTGGAGCTTTTCTATAAACCTCACAAACAGGAAGAGGTTCTTCCTCTTTTTGATTCAATTAATTACCTATGCAGGACAGATATGTATCTAGAAATCAAAATTACAACTGTCTAATCATCTGTGCAACTCTTTTTTCAAGGAAAAGGGCCCTATAAAAGAAGATAAACTGCACAAGGTGAAAAGTTAACAATAAGTGCCCGAACAGTGGCAGAACAGAAATTAAGCACCCCAAAACCCTTTCAGTGATAACCTGGAAGGTGCAGCAAAGTTGACAGTAAGAAAGTATCTTGATAGATAAAAGTGAAAATTCCCCATTCCTCCTTTTGAAAAAAAAATTATACAATATACATAGAAAATCATGCACAAATCTTAAGTACACAGCTCAACAAATTATTATAAAATAAAATCTTCTGCACACCTTTGTAACCCCAAACTAAGTGAAGGCAGAATCATTACCCACAGGACAGAAATCCCCCCTTGTCTCCTCCTGATCATTATTCCACTCCCACCCCCCAGTCACTGCTGCCTTTGAGCTCCCTGTATCCTCCCAGGTTTTAAACTTTATATAAATGACTTCTTTCACTCAATAGTATGTCTGTGAGATTCATCGATGTTGCTGTGGCAGTTATAGGTCATTAATTCACACAAATGTGTCATACCTACTTAGAAATGCCACAATGTTTTATCCTTCCCATTACTGATGAACGTTTCGGTATTTTTCTTCCTGAGTTTTTTTGTCATTATAATTAATTCTGCTATGAAAACACTTGTATGTATCTTTTGGAGCACATTGGTATGTGTTTCTTTGGGTATATGCATAGGATGAAGTAACCGGGTCACAGAATATGCATATGTTCAGATTTAACAGATAATATCAAATATATTTCCCAAATATTTGCACCAATTTACATCCTCACTCTCTGTGTATGGAAAGTAAGTACATTTGCATCACACTCTTGCCAACACCCAATGTTGGCAGTCTTCTTAATTTTAGCCATGCTAGTGATGTGTAGTGATATCTCATTATGGTTTTAATTTGTATTCCCTGGTTATTAATAAGGGTCAGCACATTTTCATGTTTATTGGCCACTTGAATATTTTTTGTGTGAGGTGCCTGTTCAAATCTCTCGCTGGCTCAAATATTTTACTTCACTATCTACAACAAAATAACAAAAGAATCTACAGATAAACAATCAGATCATTGAGCATAAGCTCAATATTACAAAGCAATCACCCCTTTTTATACTAGCAACAAAAAATTGGGAAATGAAACTTTAAAAATGATACCACTGACAATATCATAAAAAGTCTACCACTGAGAAATTGTCATAGCCAGGAGGAACCTAAGATAACGTGACAATTAAATGTAATGTGGCATCTGAAGGAGATCCAGGAACAGAAAAAGAACATTAGGTAAAAAATATGGAAATCTGAATAAAGTTTGGACTTCAATTAAAAAATAAAACAGAGCATTGACAGGGAAAGTTATCTTCATCTTTCTCTTGGCTTCTAAATATGAGTCTATAACTACATCTTTGATTCAAATAAGATGGCCAGCAACCAATGAAAACATTACATAGTCTTTTCTCTTAAATTGAAACTGACTTTTTTCACCTTGATCACCAATGAGGATGAAGCAATTTCTCTCACTTGCTGTTTTTGTAGGTGAGAAAAGGATATTTAAGCACGAGGTGGAGTGAGCTGTATCATTAAGCAGGAAAATCAGACTCTGCAATAGGAGGCCGCTAACGCCAGCCTCCTCTTGAGAAACACACATTCATTTATTGAATAAATATTTATTCAGCAAATATTTATTAATCACTTCATAAAGAAGAATGGTGAATCTTGCCATTTTATTGGCTATTTTCAAAATGTCTTTCAATAAGGTTTTACTGTTGGCTTGATTCTATGTCTTACACATTCTTTCTTATGCCAATGTATTTAATCTTTATTTTTGTTGCAATTATGAACAAAATATTTTTCATTACATTTTCTAATTTTGAATGGGACTAACTCATTACATTTTCATATATATATATATGCACACACATATATATGTGGAAGTTACTAATTTTGATTTTGTATCTGGACGACTTTGTAAATACTATGCCTAAAGGTTTTTCTATTGATTTTTCAGATTTTTAGATAAACAAACATTGGATGCATATAAAAAAATTAAAGGACTGGAAATACCAAGTGTGATAATTATATAAATCAACAAAGACTCTCATCCACTGCCGTTGAGTGTGTAAATTTGTCCAACTACTTTGGAAAACATTATGGCATTATCTAGCAATGCTGAAAATATGCATGGCGTATGGCCCAGTAAGTCTACTTTCAGGAATTACCCCGGAGAACAAATCATACAGATATGCATCAGAATATATGCACAAGAATGTTCATTACAGCATTACACATAATAGTACCAAACTAGAAACATCTGAAATATCCCTTAAAAGTCATATGGATAAATATATTGTAGTCTATGCATATGATAGGATCATAAATAACAACTAAAGTGAAGAGCCATGATTATATGTATAAACAAGGCTAAATCTCACAAACATAACGGTGAATGAAAAAATTAAACTCAAAGGAATACATATTCACTTTATATAAGTTTTTTTTTTTTTTTTTTTAATTTATCCGAGAGAGAGAATGGGAGACAGAGAGCATGAGAGGGGGAGGATCAGAGGGAGAAGCAGACTCCCTGCTGAGCAGGGAGTCCGATGCGGGACTCGATCCCGGGACTCCAGGATCATGACCTGAGCTGAAGGCAGTCGCTTAACCAACTGAGCCACCCAGGCGCCCATCACTTTATATAAGTTTAAGAACAAGCAAGGGGCACCTGGGTGGCTCCGTCGGTTAAGCTTAAGACTCTTGGTTTCAGCTCAGGTCATGTTCTCATGGGTTGTGAGACTGAGCCCCGCCCCAGGCTCTGTGCTCAGTGGGGAGTCCACTTGAGATTCTCTCTCTCGCTCTACTCCCCCCCACCCCGCTCTCGCCTTCTCTCTCTCTCTCAAATAAATAAATCTTCTTTAAAAAATAGGCAAAACTAATGAAAAACTAATGATGTAATGTATGGTGATTAACATAACATAATAAAATAAAATTTTAAAAAATAGGCAAAACTAGACTGGATGATTCAAGGTAAAATTATAAAGAAAAGTGAGCCTGTGATTACTGTAAAATTCAGGATAGCAGTTACCTTTAGTACAGAGAGATGGAGTTATATCCAAGAGGGGCACACTGGCTGGTAAATATTTGCTTTAATTATTCATTAACATTTTTACTTATCTTTTGTGCATTTTTGTGAATGATTGTTATATTTCACAACGAAAGAAGGTTAGTAAACAAGAATCAAAGCTGTGAATGAACACTTACTCTTAACCTAAAACTTTTAGCTGATAAATCCTGCACAATATCAACCATAAGAGTATAGTGTTTTCCCAGACTGCTTGGTTTTCTAAACTATCATGAAAATAAGCAGAATTGGAAAATAGGCAGTAGATAATTCCAACTCACTGTGGGCAGTAAGTATCCTTTCACCCTTGTGTGATGATGATGTATATGAGTGGTTCTCAGAGTGTAGTCTGAGCACCTCTTGGGTTCCCAGACTCTCTTTTAGTGGTCTTCAAGGTTCTCCATTCTCCATATCTGTGTGAGTCTGGATTTCCATTCAAGAACTTGAAACAGACAACATATCACAGCAGATTGAATTCAGAGCAGATACCAGAACCCAGTTGTCTGCTACTAAGCCAGACATTAAAGAGATGTACAAAACTTTAAAATATTTTCATTATTTTTTTTTGCTTTGGAAAATGTAGTTATTTTTCATAAAAAGTATATTTTTATGTTAAGATGTAATCGGTTTATTTTTGCTATTTTTAACAGAATGAATATTTAGGACTCTTTCAGTTTTAACTTCCAACATGGTAAATATCAATAAATGTAACACACATAAGTACAATCTCTCTTGGGGGGGGGGGTCTCAATGATTTTTAAGAGTATCAGTGGGTCTTGAGACCAAAACATTTAAAAACAGCTGATGTTGGTGATATTTACAAGAACCCATTTGGGTGGCTAATTGAAGAAGTATTATGGGTTTATAATAACACGAATCCTTTTTCTTTATTGGTTGTTATATTAGAACCACAGGATAACAAATGTGATTTTTTCCTGACCTTGGGTAGCAACTGTGGTGTGAGATTCTCTTTGGAGTGAAATCCATTGAAAAAGGAGGAGGAGGGGAGGTAATGAGGACATCAGGAAATGAGGAAGAACTTGGTTCAAAAAGAATATCCTCGGGGCGCCTGGGTGGCTCAGTCATTAAGCATCTGCCTTCGGCTCAGGTCATGATCCCAGGTTCCTGGGATCGAGCCCCGCATCAGGCTCCCTGCTCTGCGTGAAGCCTGCTTCACCCTCTTCCACTTCCTTTGCTTGTGTTCCTGCTCTCGCTATCTCTCTGTCAAATAAATAAATAAAATCTTAAAAAAAAAAAAAAGAATATTCTCTACAACAATGAATGCATGATCATCTCACCAAAAGTTTTAATTTCACTAGGGAAACGGAAGAGTTCCTGTTTAACTTTGGAACTACAATGCAAAAGCCTGCTCTCGGGGTGAGGGGAGAGTATGTCACCTGCTTCCTTCTTCTTACCCTCACTCAGTGCCCGAGGTTGGAGTTGGGGTTTCCCTGTGACCACAAGCCAGCAGCTGCTGAGGGAGCGAACCACCTTCAAGCCACTGAGCTGGTGTGAGGAGGCAGAACATGCAGCTACGATCTAAGTGCCCCTGGTTTCAGATTCATCTCTCTTTCTTTCCCTTTCCCACATCCTGGATGTCTTGTCACAGGACTTTGACTAGACTCATTCCTCAGTTTCCTTCCTGGTCACCTGGGATCCCTCTGGGACAAGGCTACGTTGCTGAAGGTCCTCCCCAGCTCTTGCTAACTGCACCCCTGCTCCAATATGCACGTGCAACCAGAGGGTCCTACCCTGTGCGCCCACCTGCCACACTTGGGGTGGTCCCATCAACACGCTGGTGGCCCAGGGACACACACGGGGGCTGCCCACCCAGCATCTCCCCTGTTTGCCACCAGGACTCCCACTCCTGCTAATTGACTGCCAGTATGCATCAAGCCTGGATTTACATTTCCCTTCAGATACCCAGCGATGCTCTGCGCCGGACTTCTTTAATTTCCAGGACCACTCAGGGGTGGATGGAGCCAGGGCTACTTGGCGTTGAGAAGAGAATTAAATGGGCAACACATTTACAATAGCAGCTGAGTAAGCTCCTGTCCCTCCCTCTGCTGATGCGTGGGAGTGTCTTATTGTCTGGACTCAGGTGTGAGTTTCCTGTCTCCGAGGGACTTCCTGGGTTTTCTTTAAAGTGAAACAGTCCAGGGCGCCTGGGTGGCTCAGTTGGTTAAGCCACTGCCTTCGGCTCAGGTTGTGATCCTGGAGTCCCGGGATCGAGTCCCGAGATCGAGTCCCGCATCGGACTCCCTGCTCAGCAGGGAGTCTGCTTCTCCCTCTGACCCTGCCCCATCTCATGCTCTCTCTCTCTCAAATAAATAAATAAAATCTTTAAAAAAAAAAAACTTAAAAAAAAAAAAAAACAGTGAAACAGTCCAAAGCAAAATCCTCTACGTAATTAAAACCTACAGCTAAATTTAGTTTTATTTCATCATCTGCCATTGTGTCATGAATGCAAAAATAACAAGGAGTCTGCTGCAACAAGTGAAAAGGAAACTAAAATGCAAGTTGTGAAAATTGAATTTGGAAAAGGAGGCTGGGATTTCCCTCTGGCCCCGAGGGCTTAGCTGGGTGGTGTGGTGCATGGAATCTTAACAGAGCAGATGATTCTTCTAGTGGAAACTTTTAGATCCTGAATGCAAGGGAGAACCGCAGGGAGGAAAGCAGGGGGGCAAAGGCGTGTGCTTGTAAACAGCTGGTGTGTGTGTGAGGAGGAACGTGTTCTGAGATACACTTGGCGCCCTCATCCCCGAGAATGGCTATTTGTCCCCCTCCTTGTGCGGTGGTTGAGCTGGCCCTGCAAATTCTCCTGGACAACTCTCTTGGAACTGCCTCTTCTTCCTGCCCAAAAGCCTGGGACGTCAGGGAATAATCTTCAAACCAGATTCAAATAGAAGAGCTGACGTGAAAAGAGCGTTTACTAAGTGCCAGGTATCATTCTGACCATGTTATCTAAACTAAAGCAACTAATCCTCACCCCAGTTTTAGAAGGTGGTACTATGATTATCTTCATTTTACAGATAAGGAAACTGGGCACAGAGAGGTCTCTTTTCCTGGCCTGTGTCAAGAAATTTAACAACATTCCTGGTCTCAGAGTCGTAGCAGGGACATTCAAGGTCTAGTGTAACTTTCCCATCTCTCATTTCTAGACCCCTCGTAAGGAGGGAAACTTGATTTTGTTCCTAGCTCTTACTTATTTTTATAAAATGTCCAATTTTGCCAACTCTTGGGCTAGCTCTTGCTTCCAAATCCCTGCACGTCTCTGGCCCTTCTCCCATTGTCCAATTCTTTCAATGTCTTTCCATATCCGTCTATCGTCTTAAAGTACCAATTAATCGATTAGCTCTCTCCATTTCACAACCCACCCCCCATGCCTGTGGCTCTGTGCAAATACGGCATTTCCATGAGAACACTTATCATTCTGTTCTGTAATTGATGGTTTATTTTTTCTGTCTCTTCCAGAAGATTAGACTTTTTTGAGTCTGAGCGTTGTATCCCCAGTCATTAGCACACTTTCCAGCGCACGGTAGGAACTTGAGTATTGTTTACTGAGTAAGGACTGTGCTAGGAATATGTGCTTTGATGAGCGCCCGGCCATCAAGCTGCAAGAGGTTATCGCAGCACTATTTGCTGTGTTCATGGAATAAGCTTTCTAGACAAGAATTCAAGCCCCTGTCATGTCCATGAGTACATTGCTCGGCAAGGTGAACAAAGGAAGAAAAATAAAATTCAAAATATAATACAGTTCATTTTGATAAAACTAAAATACGGTTTTAGACAAGTTTAGCCCCGCTGCATGAGGGTCTTCCTTCTAGACTCTTTTCAGCATGGTATTGCATCCAAAAGAAATAGCAAGCCATCATCAAAAGTCTTTAAAAAGCAATACGGTCTTCAGTCAAGTGGCTTGAAGAAATAGCAAAGCGGGAAACCATATCATGAAACTATTCAGTAAATCATATTTCGTTCCTGTTGTAAGAGGGCACAGGAAAAGACAGAAAGCTCATCAGGTCATTTTATAAGGCAGATAACCCAGGTAACAAAATCAGAAGAGAAAAATCATAGGACGTTCCTACTTATAAACATGGAGATAAAAATACCATGTTAAATATGAGTAAATCAGACTAGAGGTGTATTATAAATAAACACCTGGAGTTTATCCAGGACATTAATGATAGTTCAAAATAAGAAAACGTGTTTATGTAATTCACTACATCAGTATGCAACAAGGAGAAAAACCAAACACTCGTCTTAAGAGGGGCCCCAGAACCCCTGCATCAATGAAAAAGCTGTATCTTAGCTTAAAGAGGCTTGAAGAAAGAGCTGAAATCCGATCAATATTATTGTATCGATTAGGAATGCTTTCTGCTGTAAGTTAACAGATAACTCAGTTATCAGAGGCTAAAATAACGAAAGTGGGTGCTTATCTCAATTTAAAGTCTGCAGGGTGATGGTTGCAGGGTTAGAACAGCAACTCAAAGCCATGAGTGTGCTGAGTGGCATCTCTGTGACTCTCTTGGTCTCTTGCTCATAGTCACAGGATGGGTACACTAGCTCCAAGTATCAAACCCTTGCAAGAGCATCCCTAGCAGAAAGAGAAGAATAAGAGCTGAAATTCTTTCTAGGATTGCCCAGCAGACTTCTCCTAAATCTTCTACTGTTTAGTGTTGTGTCACATGACTATATCTAGCTTATATTTGTCTCTCCCTCCCCTCTATTGATTATATACTTAGGCCAAATGCAGCAAGGAGAACCTGGAAGAATGTGACAGGGGGATGATGTTATTTTTCAAATGGCTTAGCTAATTGCCCCCCACGCCCACTTTTCCCACTTGTTTGAAATGCCACTTTTATTATATGCAAAGGTTCACTAAATTCAATTGTCTTATCCTCAACCTCTAATCTGTTTTCTTGATCAGATTTGTCTGTTCTTATAATAACACCATTTGGTTTCACTTTCTATAGCCTTAGAGGACCATTTGATCTTTGATAAGTCGAGCTCATCTGTATATTTCCCCCTTTCTCAGATTTTCTTATAAATGATTTCTTCTTGATACATTTTACAGTCAACTTGTAAGGTTCCCTCTAAAAATCTTGTTGAAGGGGCGCCTGGGAGGCTCAGCGGGTTAAGCATCTGCCTTCTGCTGAGGTCGTGATCCTGGGGTCCCAGGATCGGGAAGCCCTGCATGCGGCTTCCTGCTCAGTGGGGAGTCTGCTGCTTCCTCTCCCTCTGCCCCTCCCCCCACTTGTGCTCGCTCTCTCTCTCTCTAACAAATAAATAGAATCTTCAAAAAAAATCTTGTTGAAGTATGGATTAGGAATGAATTGAATTTTGGAGGGGAGGAGCTAAGATGGCGGCGCAGTAGGAGGACCCTAGGCTGGCCTCGCCCGCAATACAACGAGATAACTATTAAATCATCCTAAATACCCCAGAAATCGGTCTGAAGATTGACACAACAAACTCCAGAACTAATAGGGAGAGAAAAAACCTCACCGAAGAGGGCTGGAAGGGCAGAGACATGGTTTGGGGCAGAAAGGAGAGGGAGCCGTGGTTGCGGAAGCAAGAGAGAGACAGAGAGAGGAGCACAAAGGGGCACCCACATGGAGAACATTTCCCAAAGCCATTTGCTGGGAAAAAGAGAGAAGTTTTGTGAGTTCTGGCAGCCAGCGGGGCTTCAAGCCTGGAGTTTGAAAGGTCGGTGGGCTTGGCCGGCCTAGAGCCCTGAGGGCACTGCCCTGCTCCGGAGAGAAGGCGGGGGGGACACCCCGGGGGACAGACAGCATGGGAACGGCCATCTGAAGAGTACCTGCAGCTCGCGGCGGGGAGATGACTTGCCCTTCTTGGAGGAGACGCAGGGAGGTAGCATCCCTGGAGAGGCCTCTCTGCACACACAGGAGACGGCTGGCGCCATTTCTCTCCCCGCGCCCCAGCAGAAACACGGATGCACCAGCAGGAGGCAGCAGTGGGCCTGCGCAGGCTGCCTCACCTGCTCCCCCCAAACCCCAGGTCCCTGCTGTCTGGTGAGGCTGTCTTCCGAGGTCAAGCTCGCCTCAGTCCCAGCGCAGTGACACCCTCCCGCAGAAGCCCAGCGCAGGCCCCTGCCCACATCACGTCCCTAAAGCCCGGAGTTTGGACGGTCAGCAGGCTTGGCTGGGATGGAAGCCGCGGGGCCCTGCGCCGCTCCCGGTGAGGAGGCAGGCCCACGAGCCAGGGGCGGATGGCCCGGGAACAGCGATCTGGAAAAGGCCTGGGACGCACGCGCGGGGGAGGGGATTTGTTCTTCTCAGAGCGCTTTCCCGACAGGCAGCGAGGTAGTAGTATTCCCATTTCGTGGAGGAGAAAACTGAGGCTGCCCAAAAAGGTTAAGCATATTTCCCAAGGGCATACAGTTAATCAGTGGGAAGTCAGAATTTAAACGCTGGTTCAAACCTGAAAAAATCCCATGCCTTTACCCACACTGATAGGATGTTTGTGTGTCTATGCAAGGCTTAAGGTGTTGTTGTTGTTTTTTTTTAATTTTAATGGTGGTAAAATGCAAAGGCATAAAATTCACCATCTTAGCCATTTTGAAGTGCATAGTTCAATAGCGCTAATTATATTCACATTGTTGTACAACCAACCTCCAGAACGCTTTTCATTTTGCAAAACCGAAACTGTATACTCATTAAAAAACAACTTCCCGTTCTCCCCTCCTCTAAGCCCATGGCAGACTCTGTTCCACGTCTGTATCTATGAATGTGACGACTCTAGGTACTGCATATAATTGAAATTATACAGTATTTGTCTTTCCGTGACTGGCTTTCATTTAGTATAATGTCCTCAAGGTTCATCCATCTTGCAGCATGTGTCGCATTTCTTTCCTTTTTAAAGCCGAATATCTATTTACCTGTCAGTAGACACTTGAGTTGCTTCTACCTTTTAGCTATTGTGAATAATGCTGCTATGAACACGAGTGTACAAATATCTCTTTGAGAACCTGCTTTCACTTCTTTTGAGGGTATAGCCAGAAGTAAAATTGCTGGATTTGCTGGATCATATGGTAATTCTATTTTTAATTTTTTAAGCAACCACCATACTTTTTTCCATAGCAACTATACCATTTTACATTCTCACCAACAGTGTATTATAAGGGTTCCAGTTTCTCTATACCCTTGTCAACACTTTTTTTTTTTTTTTTTTGCAGTAACTATTCTAATAAGTGTGTGGTAGCATCTCATTGTGGTTTTGATTTGCATTTCCCTAATGATTAGTGATGTTGAGCATCCTTTCACGTTCTTATTGGCCATTTGTAGATCCTCTTTGGAGAAATGTCTGTTCAGGTCCTTTGCCCATTTTTTAATTAGGTTTGGGTTTTATTGCTGTTGTTATCTATGCAAGACTTTTAACACCCTTTTATCCCCTAAAGTTTTTGTTCTTTGGTTTTTGAGGTAAGTTCCCTGCCAGCTTCTCTGTATTTTTGACCAATTCTTTCTCCCCAGCTCCTGAAATGTAGAGACATTAACTAAAGGTCAAGAAGCATATGAATTTCTTTAAATAATTACCATAAGAAACTCAGAAGTGAATAATTATTTACTGAGTAACTACTATGTGCACAGTTAATAAAAATGATAGTAACAATTATCTCACTTTTGAGTGACTCCTTTGTGCCAGGCATTTTGCGTCCATTACTCATCTAATCTCATAAACCTCTGCGGTAGGTATTATTATGAACCCCATAATACAACTATGAAAATTAAGCCATGGAAGGTTTAGGCAATTTGCCCAACACCTGCAGTAAACCATGGGAGTAGCTAAGAAGGGTCCCTCTGCAAGAAAACCATGTGCAAAGGAGAAGACAAGACTAGCACACTAGAGAAAATTTGGAATACTGCAGCATTCATAAAAACTCTGATTACTGTGTCAACACAACTACTATATATATGGGTTTAATTTTTTACTTTTATTAACCATCTTTAGGCCCTCCCTGTACTGCCCTGTAAACAGGATAAGACACTATGAAAGGGGAAGTCATGATCACTACTCTAAAGGACCAACTACTCAGCAATCATGTAAATATTCCCCTCTTCAAAGTCTGGACTAGCTGAGTTGGGTTAAAGGATCCAGTATTTCCTTGTCTTTAAGGAACTTACAGTCTTCAGGGAAGACATGAACATGGGAAATGATCAGAGGAAGAAAAAGGTCATCTACATCAACTACCCATTTTAAAGTATACAATTCAGTGGTATTTAGTACGTTCACCATGTTGTACAACCATCACCACAATCTAGTTCCAGAACTTTTTTTTTTTAGAGAGGGGGGAGGAGCAGTAGGAGGGGGAGAAAGGAATCTTAAACAGGTTCCACGCCCAGTGTGGAACCCAATGTGGGGCTCCATCTCACAACCCTGAGATCATGACCTAAGCCGGAATCAAGAGTTGGACGCTTAACTGACTGAGCCACCTAGGCGCCCCCAGAGCTTTTTCATCACCCCAAATGGAAACTTCATACACATTAAGCAGTCATCATTTCTCATACCCTCTTCCTTCTCAGCCCCTGGCAACCACAATCTGCTTTCTGTCTCTCTGAATTTACCTATTTTAGCTATTTAAATGGGATCATACAATTAGTGACTTTTGTGTCTGGCTTCTCACTTTGCATAATGTTTTCAAGGTTCATTCCCATTGCAACATGTATCAGTACTTCCTTCCTTTTTATGGCCAACCAGTATTCCATGGCATGAATACACAACAGTTTATCCATTCATCCATCAATGGGTTGTTTCCACTTTTTGCTATCATGTATAGTGCTGTTGAGAACATATGTGTACAAGTATTTACTTGAACATCCAGTTTCAATTCTTTTTGGTTTATACCTAGAAGTGAAATTACTAGACCATATGGTAATTTTATGTTTAACTTTTTTGAAGAACCACCAACTGTTTGCCACAGAACTTGAAACATTTTACATTCCCACCAACAATGTGTAGAGGTTCCAATGTCTCCACATTCACCAATACTTATTATTTCCCATTACTAGATTCTAACCATCTTAGTGAGTATGAAGGGGTATGTCATTGTGGTTTTGATGTGCATTTCCCTAATGACTAATGATACTGAACATCGTTTTATATTATTGTTGTCCCTTTGTGTATCTTCTTTGCAAAAAAATTCTATTCAATCCTTTGCCCCTTTTCATTTAGGTTTTTTGCCTTTTTATTATTGGGTTATAAGAGTTCTTTATATATTCTGCATACTGAACCCTTATTAGATATATGATTTGCAAATAGTTTCTTCTGTCCTGTAGATTGCCTTTTCACTTTCTTGATGGTGTCCTTCAGTGCACAAAAGTTATAATTTTGATGAAGTTCAATTTATCTAGTTTTTTCTTCTGTTACTTACGCTTTTAGTGTTTTACCTAAGAAATCATTGGCAAATCTAATGTCATTCAAGATTTATATCTGTTTTTCTCTAAGAGTTTTTTAGATTTAGCTTTTATATTTAGACCTTTGATCCATTTTGGATTTTTTTCTATGTGATATGAGCTTGGGATCCAAATTCCTTCTTTTGCAGTGTGAATATCCAGTTTTCCCAGCACCATTTTGTTGAAGATCCTGTTCTTTCCTCATTAAATAGTCGTAATACCCTTGTCAAAAATCAAGTGACAATAGATGTATAGGCTTATTTCTGGGTTCTCAATTCTATTCTATTGGTCAATGACTGGTATCCCATGGTTTTGATAGCTGTAGTTTGTAGTATTTTTTGAAATCAAGAATGTGAGCCTTCCAACTTTGCTCTTATTTTTCAAGATTGTTTTGGCAATTCGAAGTCACTTGCAATTCCATATGAATATTAGCATTGGCTTTTCCACTAGCCATGTTGGGCTATCCCTCTTTCCTTTTCATTCAGGAACCTTCCGCAGGTTTATTTTGTGAGATCAGGCTTTGGGTTAGGTTTTTATTCAAAAAGTGTGTGCTAGAAAATTGATTTTTAAAAATTGCTTTTATTTCCCGTATCTTAAAAATGAACAGTAGTCCCATACAAAACATAATGCTAAACACATGGTTTGTGAACAATAAATATTTAAAAAGTATGAACAGCACAAATATTTCAAATAATTTAAATAAATAAAAAGTACAAAAGATTTTAAGCTATTGCAGATGAATTGTGCATTTCTCTGTTCTAAACAACTTAAAACATTTAACATAACTTTATAATAATCCCCTACATCTGCTATTCTTTATTTTTCTTCTGGCATAAAGATAGAGATGATGATCGCACTTTGAGTCCTAGAAAGTAGCCATTTAGTTGACCAGATGAGTTTTCAGACTCAACATCTTTTTTATTTCCTGAGTTTAGCTGTGAGCTCATTGATGAAGAACAAGCACCTTCTGATTTCCACCCTGACAACCTCCCAGGCACAGTGGCTGTATACTTTCTTTTCAAGATAGAGACTGATTCCATGGAAGTATCTCTTCACAGCCAGTCTGGAGTTCTCACTTAACAGTTCCACGTTCTTTTCTTCCTCCAAACATGTCTCCAGATCATCCACCTGCTGATGAAGTCCAGCGAGGAATTTGTCCAGTAGGGTCTCATCCCAAGCCACAAGAGAGTCACTTTTGCTGAAAAGGTTGAAGATCTGCCGGAGCATCTCATGCATGACAAGTGTGGCTTCTGTCTTCTCAAACTTGTTCCCATCCACAAGCATCTGAGGAAAGCTGAAGTCAGTCCTATCCTTCAGACAAGACAGAATGGAGATTTTCTCCATTTGACTCAACAGTGTGAAGGTTTCTGGATTGCCATGGTTTGGATGCAGGGCGCAGTCCCGAGAGCAGGCAGGGCTGGAGCATAACATCACCAGGGCCAGCAGCACAGAGACTGAGAGGGCCGTTAGGCAGCTGGGGGGGATTCTGCAGGACTGCCTGAAGAGGAAGTCTCAGTAGGTTCTGAGAACTTTGGGTGATGAGTGCCTTTTAAATAGTGAATATAGAAACTTCCATTTTCTGGGTTTTTCCACTGTCACGCGTTCCTTTCCCTTTCTACTTTTTCTCTTTTTTTTTTTACAAAGTCAATTAAAAATGCACATTTATTAACATGAGCACCTAGATGGGGGACTCCAACCACGTGTGCCAATATAGTATTTACACAGCATTATAACATATTTTTTCATATTTTTCACACCTCCCAGGTTGTTCTTGGGAAGAAAAGCCTAGACAAAGTCAGAAAAGGGAGAAATACTTATGCAAGAAATGGTGGTCTTTCCAGGTCAGCAGGAAATATAAAAAACTTATAAAACAGGAGATTTAAGTTTTTCTTATTTTTTTCTTATTTACACCTTTCCCCCTTCTTTAAAAAGTGTCAGTTGTATATGTACTTCAAAGGTATCACTTGAGTTGGCTACTGAAGATATTGTTTGGAAAACAATTTTGCAGATATCATTTGTCAAAAATAAATTATGGTCTGCCAAGCACTTTGCTAGGTGCTGGTTTCCCTGAAAGATTCAAGATTGCGTATGTGTGATTCTCTTGGTTCTCTACCAAGTACAACCTCTCACAGTAAAAACTTTGCCTTAGTCATTGAATGGTAATCCAGATAATCTCATATCCTTAGGTATTCCACTGACAAGTGATATCCTACCTATCAGGGCTAATGGGGCTGCAATAGTATTCAAAGCTTACCTTGATACATCTTCATGGAAACTGTGACACGCAGATTATTTTAATATTAATGGCAGCAATCTTCAAATTACATGTAGGCTCTCAGCAAAGTGTTTTACAAACAGTATTTCATTTAAACTTCGTAACTTCCCTATGAGGTAATTACTCTAATTATATTTTGCAAATAAGGAAACCAAAATCTCAGAGAGGTTACTTAACTTGCTAAAAGCCACAATTTATTATATACGTGATACTTCACTGCTATACTGTTCTGCCTCCATATTACTTCATAATCTTTTTTTTTTTTTTTTTAATATTTTATTTATTTATTTGAGAGAGAGAATGAGATAGAGAGAGAGAGCACGAGAGGGGGGAGGGTCAGAGGGAGGAGCAGACTCCCTGCCGAGCAGGGAGCCCGATGCGGGACTCGATCCCGGGACTCCAGGATCATGACCTGAGCCGAAGGCAGTCGCCCAACCAACTGAGCCACCCAGGCGCCCTACTTCATAATCTTAAGCATTCTCCTTTGACTACATTCTGTTTGTTTGTAATTAAGTAATCAATTTAATTATTTGTTGAATATCTGATTGTCCTGATAAACTGTAAGCTCCCTGAGGGCAAGAATGTGTATCTTGAGTGTCTGTCATAGAGGAGGCACGCAGAGAGCTTTCTGTCCCATAGCAAGTACAAAAAGGACTACATTTTCCAAAAAGCGAGTAGGCCTAAAATTTGGGGACTGTGTCAGAAGATGACAGTCTTCTGAAAGCAGGGATAGTAAGAATAACTTCTATTCTGCAGTATTGTTTTCCAAACAATATCTTCAGTGAGTTTAAGACCACTCAAGTGATATCTATGTGAAATGGATCCTTTAACCTCCGGGATAATTTCTGAAAATATTTCAGATGGGAACATGGGGTTTCAAAGATCCAGTAGAGATCAACAAAACACATCATTTGGAAGACAGGACTGGAACTTGGCAAGTGAAAAGGGAGCTGTATCCTGTAAAGTCTCTGAAATAACCAAATGGTGCTTTTTAAAAAAGATTTATTTATTCATTTTAGAGGGAGACAGTACGAGCAGTGGGGAGGGGCAGAGGGAGAGGGAGAGAGAAACTCAAGCAGAATCTGCTCTGAGCAGGGACCCTGATGCGGGGCTAGATCCCACGACCAACCCGACCGGAAGATCATGACACGAGCCAAAACCAGGAGTTGGACACTTAACTGACTGCGTCCCCCAGGCACCCCCAAATGTTGCTTTTTGGTCACTAAGAGTGGCAACTGGAGGGTAAGAACTTGCTAAGTGTTAATCTAAGATAGGAAGAACATCATCAGAGGGGAAGGCCCAATCTAGTGGCTAGGCCAGTAGACTCTGGGGCCAGACATCGGGGGTTCATGTCATAGCTCCAGCCTCTGCATGGGTGTGTGACCTTGGGCTCCTCGTTTTTCTCCTCTGTCATACAGAAATGATAACCATATCTATTTCACTGGGTTGTTGTGAAGATAGGATGATGTCATGTACCTGTAACAATGCCTGGGCAAAATAAGCATTCAACATCTGTTAGCCGTGGCCACAACGGAGAAAGCGAACCCATCCGACTGTGCGAACTGGGTGGAAGTTTCCCTGAAGTGATCTGCTTCCCTTCCCTTCCCTTCCCTTCCCTTCCTTCTCAGCTCACTAATAAACATTTTTATTTCTAATCTCATCTCTTATGTGAACACGAGCATGTGTTTATGTGACAGGGAGCGCTCCATCCAAATGACTAACATCTATAAGCTTCCGGGTAATAGCTGACCTCACACACATTAATAAAATGGCCATCCCATCTATAACCCAGTCTCTTTTGAGTATGAGTTGGTATGACTAAGTCCTCAGAATATCATCTTCTCTGTGAAAAAAAAAGTAAACAGACAAATATCTAGATAGATGGGTTTTCTGATTCAGCAAAGCTGAAAACTAGCCCGCCCTTTAGGTAACAGCTTGCCTTAAAGGGCCAGCTGCCCTCCCTGGGGACTTGTCTCACACAGGCTGGTTTGAATCTGCCACTCTATAGAGCTCGTAATCCCTTGTGTAGTTTAAGTAACATTTCATCATTTGGACAGAGAAGATGCCACTTGTTTTCCTTTCATTTTCAGCATCTACTTTCCATTTGCCTTTTGTGCATTACGTTTTTATGATTGCTTCATTTTACTCTCTAGGAATGTGAAAAAGAGAGAGGCAAGTTCTGATGTCTTGAAAATCATACAGGAAATGTTATCTCTTCTTTTCTCTTACGTTTTCTCTTCCTTGTTTTGCAACAAACCTCAAAGTGGAAATAGAAAAGATTGTGGGGAGCCTTAGGACCACTTTTACAAAGAGAAAAGACAAATACAAAAGAAAAAACAATTTTATAATTATATAAAAATAGCAAAGAAAAGCAAGGGTGGTTTAACCATTACGTCGCCAGAGCTAAGACAATGGTCTGGGCTAACGCAAAGAGGCTGCCACAAAGCAGCAAACACACATTCTAACAACTTGAACACCCCTACGGTAGTAGAGGTTGCATTTTACTCTTCCTGTGGGCAGGATTACAGGTTTAATCATCTTGGTATAGCCTGAGCTCAGCGTAAGAATTGGCACATAGTAAATGTTCAGTAATTTTCTCAATTAAGCAGAGTAAATAAAACCAAATTTGACAAATTAAATGTTTTGCAGCAGAGAATAAGGTGAGATCCATGTGTATACAAATCAGGTTATCTTTCACACCTGATCAACACTTCCAAGAGAGCCATCTGGAAGGGGAATAAAGAAGATTTTATTTTTTTAAAGATTGTATTTATTTGAGAGAGAGAGAGAAGAAGAGAAGAGAGAGAGAGAGAGAGCATGAGTAGGGAGGAGGGGCAGAGGGAGAGGGAGAAGCAGACTCCCTGCTGAGCAGGGAGCCTGATGCAGGACTCGATCCCAGGACCCCAAGATCATGACCCGAGCCGAAGGCAGACACTTAACTGACTGAGCCACCCAGGCACCCAAACTAAAGAAGATTTTAAAAAAGAAGCCTAGCAAAGCTTCCTTAAAGGGTGTTCTTAACATGAGGAAAAAAGATCCAGATAGCTCTATCATTAGTTCCAAGTTGGTTTTTGTTAAGATGATAAGCATTCCATTGAATTAGGGCTTCTAATTTTTTAGTGAGTGAATTTTACTTCAATTGTAGGAATACAGAAAGAGTTGAAACTTACGACAATTTTCCAGATCTTTGATGAGAAAGTAAAACCCAAAATGGGGAAGGACAAAGTTCTGAGGGAAATTCAGAAAATGACAACTTTTCACTCAATACCTGAGAGACCCATAATCAGAAAGTTTTCAGAGAAGCTGGACAAAAGCTCACCATCTGGGGCGCCTGGATGGCTCAGTCGTTAAGTGTCTGCCTTCGGCTCAGGTCATGATCCCAGGGTCCTGGGATTGAGTCCCACATTGGGCTCCCTGCTCGGCAGGAAGCCTGCTTCTCCCTCTCCCACTCCCCCTGCTTGTGTTCCCTCTCTCACTGTGTCTTTCTCTGTCAAATAAATAAATAAAATCTTAAAAAAAAAAAAAAAAAAGCTCACCATCTCCACCAGAAGGACTTCTTGGAACTTACCGATGGCTTACCAAGTACTTCAGTACTTTCTTCACTGATGGCACTGGTGATGATTTCCCAACCCAAGATCTCCATTAGCTGTGACCTTTCTCAGAGCTTTAATAAAAACGCTGAGTTTTGACTTATTAAATTTAAGTTATTTCTCTTCTTTTTTTAATAGACCTTCTTCAAAATCCTAATTCTGTAAACTAAGTATAAAAATATGTGGTGAACTCCATTCGTTCATTTATTGGCCTTGGGGTTAGAGTCTTGAGTACGAGATGTGTAGTTTCACTGGAGTATGTTGGAGCAAAAGACCTAGCCATTGAAGAAGTAGTTATAATATAATTAGGTATTTACATTTGGGATCTGGGCTACACAGAAGTAAAAGATGCTATGGCAGTGAGTTTCATGGGTAGCTCATTTAGAGTACTTTCAGTTTTCCCCAGGGAAGTACTATGAAGTAGGAGACTGGAAAAATGAGTAAGGGTTTGTTAAGTATCACATGGAGGGCAAAATGTCCCGGGGGAAAAAGCAACTGCATAGGGAGGGGGTAGCCCTGTAGCAGGAAAGGGCCTGGTACATTGGAAAGAGTGAAAAAGACCAGAGGAGGTGCACTGTATCGACAGATGAAAAGTATGCCCTATAATGATGCTGGAGAAACGGAAAGAAGTTCAACAAATAGACTATCTTAAAGGCGTTAGACTTTATCTTAGGAGACAAGGGAAGTTACTTTAGGATTTAAAATAAGAGAGTAGCCTGACCAGAGCAGGTGCAGGGCAATTCATCAGACTAGCAGTTCTCAAAGTGTGGTCTGTGGGCCCCTACGAGTCCTCAAAACACTTTAAGGGGATCTGTGATGTCAAAATTACTTCTATTACAATATCAAGACATTATTTGCTTTTTTCACCATATTAACAACTTGCACCGAGGGTGCAAAAACAAAGATGGGTCAAACTCCTGGTGCCCAAGTCAATCAAGGCAGTGGCACCAAAATGTGCCAGTAATTACTGCATTTTTTACTGTAATATACTTGAAGTAAAAGGAAAGCCAGTTTCACTTAATAATGCCCTTGATGAAATAGAAAGAGTATTAATTTTATTAAATCTTCCGAGTACACATCTTTTGAATATTCTGTGATAGTCTTTTAATATTCTGTGTGACAAGCACTTCTGCTGCAGGCATGATGATTGTTTTAAGGAAAAGCATGTCTGTGATTTTTTGAGTTGTGAGCTAAACTAGCCACTCTTCACAGAATCCATTTTTACTTGAAAGGATGGCAGACAAACTATGGTTACTCAGACTTGGGCACGTGACAAACATTTTCTCAAGATACTTACAAAGTGAACTTGTTACTCAAAGAAAAACATTAGTTGCCAATGATAACATTTACGCTTTCAGTAGACAATTAAAATTTTGGAAAACCTACCACTGCAAACTTGACAACTTCTCAATACTTAAAAGACTTTTGTGATGACAACAATGGTGATATTAACAAATAAATCACTTGGTTATAATCACTGAAATATATATAGATCTGTAATGACAGAATATCTCAGTGAAGCAATATTTTCTGAATGACCAATGCATCTATTACAAAACTATGCATGGGCGATGAAGATCTGTTCAAAGAGTAAGTCAGATTGATAGGTTTTTATGTAATACGATTTTAAAAGTTTATCGATCTAGTTTTAGACTCCACATTGCAATGAATCCTTAAGAAACTACCACTTAACAAGTTCTGGTGTGATAAATAATGCATTATATAAATATATTTTCTTGTATAAAATCATCTTTATATTTCTATGATATTCTCTTAATCATGATGAACAGGGTTATTCATGTGATTTTGAATTCTGTCACAGAGGAAAGCATATGGAATTGGGAAAATACTGAGTTTGAATCATAGTTCTGCTGCTTAATAGCTTCTATCATCTGCTGCTCTTGCACACAGTAGGTGCTCAATAAATATTATGATCTCTGGATATGCAGCAGAGAATAAGATATTGCTTAAGAGCATGGTAGGATTGTTGAGAAGATAAAAATACTTCCTGTAAGGTATCTAGCACAGAGTGGAGTGAAAATTCAATGAACATTAGCTTTTATTATTCATACAGTGTATTAATATTATTTAGAACTCTTTTATTGACTTTAATAAATAAGGCCAGTCTATTTTCAATTCATATGTTGGATAAAGCTGTGAGTTTATCTCAGTATGTAACTGTGACTGCTTCTGCAAATTTTAATAGTGCTTTAATTTCCATTACTAAATTTCTCATTTTTTTCTCTCTGACTCGACTATAATTTATCAGTATGATCTTAAATATCTAATTGATTGGTTTCAAAATTATTTTAAAATTGATTTCAGACATTGTGATCTGAGCATACAACTTACAGTATTTTTGCTCTGAAGGAATATTTGATATTTTCTTTGTAGTTTAATATATGATGACTTTTGTGAATGATTTATAAATATTTGAAAGAAATTATGGTGCCCTGGAGTCTTAACCACTAATTTACTCTTTTAAATCATATTTTCCAATTCTTCTCATCCTTATTATTTTTCTATAATTATTTTATAGACATTGTCCTAAAATTGCAAAGCTACCATCATATTTTTGTTCACCTTTCTATATATTACTAAAAATTTTTGCTTAATGTTTTATATTATTTGAATTTTAGTTCCATGTCTTTTATAATTTACAGATTATATTTGTGTCCTATGTATGTTGACCCTCTTTCTCAAATGTAACTCATTCATTTCTCATGGATGTCAGTATTGTTAATCATTATCAATATCGCCTATTAATATTGCCACCTCTAATTACTTTCCTTCGTTGAGTTTTCTTGCTCTGCCTTTGCCCATCTTTCCTTGAACCATTTTAGTATTATATATGTAGTATTATTTGATTTTAGGCTTATCTCCCTGTGCAAAGTAATAATGAAATTTGTGCTTTAAATCAATCAAGAGTTTTTTCTTTTAGTAAGGAAGTTTAAGCAGTTCATACTTATAATCTTAACCATATATGTTTGGTTCTCAAATGTATTGATTTATGCTTTACTGTCTATATTACTTTTATTTTTTTGACACTTGTCATATTCCCTCCAGCTCGCCAATTATTATCAAAGACAATATGTTTTTAAAACAATTTAAATTATCTCTTAATTTTTGAGTGAAAAATTGTACAATACTTTAGAAATAAATTTTTAAATTTTAATTGAAAATGGATTTTAACTGACTTTCTTATTTACTCCCAATTTTTTTTTTAATGTTTATTTATTTGACAGAGAGAGACACAGCGAGAGAGGGAACACAAGTGGGACGAGTGGGAGAGAGAGAAGCAGGCTTCCCGCCGAGCAGGGAGCCCAATGCCGGGCTCGATGCGGGGCTCGATCCCAGGACCCTGGGATCATGACCTGAGCCAAAGGCAGACGCCTAACGGCTGAGCCACCCAGGTGTCCCTATTTACTCCCAGTTCTTACTAGCACTGTTGCTAGTAGTCAGCATAACAATTGTACATAAGAGACATACACAAAGATATGCATGTGAATTTATGTTCATATATAAACAGAGGAGAAGGTCTAAAAAGTTAGTGAATAGGAATTGACTTCTTTATTTTATTTGATTTTAAAGAATTTATTAATTTATTTGAGAGAGAGAGCGAGTGGGGGAGGAGCAGAGGGAGAGGGACAAGCAGACTCCGTGCTGAGCACAGGGCTCCATCTCACAACCCTGAGATCACGACCTGAGCCAAAACCAAGAGTTGGCTGCTTAACCAACTGAGCCACCCAGGTGCCCTGACTTCTTATTTTAGAAAACAAAGATATTTAATTTTGAATGCTCTTAGAATGGCAGTAAATTGGGCGCCTGGGTGGCTCAGATGGTTAAGCGTCTGCCTTCGGCTCAGGTCATGATCCCAGGGTCCTGGGATCGAGTCCTGCATCGGGCTCCCTGCTCCTTGGGAGCCTGCTTCTCCCTCTGCCTCTCTCTGTCTCTCATGAATAAATAAAATCTTAAAAAAAAAAAAAAAAAAGAATGGCAGTAAATTGGGTGCAGTATGCGAAATAAGTGCCTATATTCCAAATGTAATCAATCGCTGGACCGTCTCAGGGGTCATGTGGTCAGTCAGGTGGTAATCACCTTGCTTTAAACAATTTTAAGATGAAGCATATGACTGTAAGGCAATGACTTTGATATTCTTGCTACTTACTAAATTGGCTCTGAAGACGGTTCTCATCCTGGAATGCAAAATCTTTGAATGAGAATAATTTTATTGCCGTTATTAGTCATTGTATTTCTGACATGTTTTTCAAGATTCATACTGAAACTGCAGTAAGGTACACTTACAACTAAGCAAACAAATGGAAGATCTATATGAGTGCCATGTAGGCTACCCCTTTTTGATGGCTCCCTCCAACCTTTAACCAAAAAGGCAGATGAATCAAGTTAGTCTGAGTGTAGAGTATAAGCCACGGGGCCTCCTCCCCTCCACGCTCTCCATCTGTCACTGTAGGCCTTCAGTGGCCTCTCTTTGGTGATTTACTATCCAGGGCTGGACTGGGGATCAAGCTAAAACAAAGAGAGAATAAAGATTTTAGGCAACAGTTCCTTCTCTGTTCTGCCGGCTCTCAGCTTCCTTCGGAGTCCGTTCTGAGTAGTGAGCGATGTGGGCCTTAAAGGTGTGGAAAGCTGGTGTTACGCTGCCATCTACTGGACGTAGGTCAATTCCTGCCTCAGAGACTGGGTCTCCCTTCCAGGGCCTCCAGCTGGGAAGAAGGCAGGAAATTAGAAATGAAAGAAAGAACATGTTTGATGTTCTGCCCATTTAAAAACAAAGAAACAAGTGTGTAAGCGAGGCAGAATAAATTCTAATTCGTAATAGTGACCGCAGTAATGTGAAATGTTCTTAGACCCACATAGTCATCTTCTTGCTCCAAAGTACGTTTATACATATAATTGGCATAGTGTAATAAACAGGCCAGTTTAAACCAAAAAAGAGACATTTGTATTTCATCAGCACTTTTGTTTGTAAGTGTTTCTGGTATCCTGGGGCTGTGTTGTACCAAGCACCACACCAAGACGATTACCAAGTTTTAATAACTGAGTCTTGGGATGAATGGGGTTGGGCTCTGGGTTCCTGTTTTCTCTAAGAATCCTTGAGTTCTGTTATGCAAATTTGCTCACCCACCCCACCCCCACCCCCATCAATAACCCATCAGTAATTTCCTTCATGGAAAACATTCGTTAAGAGCATACGCTCACTGGACATTTCTTCCAGGTGGCTTCTCACGGGCTATGTCATGATCACCTGACAACGAGCACTCCCTGTGTGGCCCAGAATGATAAGGATGCGCTGTCAGGGCAGGGCGCGACAGTCAGAGAGGGCTGACATTAGGGTGGATAGTAAAGGACGGAATGAACACCAAAGTATTTTGAGCCAGAAGAAAATTCACTGTGATTCATTCATGATGAGGCGAGAAAAGTAACTTTTTCCAGCCAGGCTCAACAACCTTCCTGGAATAATCAGAGGATCATTCTAAGTGTTTGGACCATAAAAAGTCGAATTTTATCTCCATCCCTTGGGGCTTTCTGATACCCCTTTCAAGCAAGCTGGACTAGGATTCCCGCCGAGGACCAAGATGGCTGATCTTTGGGTCTCTGTGATGTGCACAATGAGGAAGACCATGAGCTGGGACCACTGGAGTCACTGAGAAGTGACCTTCCAGGGGCGCCTTGGTGGCTCAGTCGTTAGGTGTCTGCCTTCGGCTCAGGTCATGATCCCAGGGTCCTGGGATCAAGCCCCGCATTGGGCTCCCTGCTCGATGGGAAGCCTGCTTCTCTCTCTCCCACTCCCCCTGCTTTTGTTCCCTCTCTCGCTGTGTCTCTCTGTCAAATAAATAAATAAAATCTTAAAAAAAAAAAAAAGAAGTGACCTTCCAGCTACTCGTCAGGCTCAAGGGGGAATGTCGCAAGAAAGCAGTCAGGTAGGAGGCAGTGGGACAGAAATCAGATGAACGTGGAAACAGTTCAAAGCAGGGGATAGACAGAAGGCTCTAGAAGGTGGGACTGAGATTCAAGGTGAGTCCATTAGGGCTCCAGCCGCCTCAGGTGAGGAATGAAGGTCTCAAAGGATGCCTTTTAAGGCACTACCTTGCAGGTTGTCCTTCAACTATCCTGTGGTTGGTCTAACCATAGTCGGAGTTTCCTTTTCAGGGGAGCTGAAGAGCAAATAGTAGCAGAGGGGTACCCTCTGCCTACCCCAGAACATATTTCTTCTAGATCTTTCCCGTAGGATCCCAGATAGAGAAATGACTTCAGAAAGCAATTGGACCACACCTTGTATTTTCACAAACGTGACCAACGTCATGTAGATAAATGACCTGAGGGGAAAAAAAATCACCTGAGACCCACAGAAGTTTAAGGTTTACATAAGAAATCTAAATAACAATAATAATAATAATAAATCTGATAACCTGGATCTGCTAGGGCAATTTTCTTTACACCACACCACACACACATTTTTTTTTCACTAAGTACATTTTTTCTTTTTTCCCCTGCAGGTATGTATTTGACCACTAATGAGACTTTGTAAAGAACTGCCCGAAACCTCCAGCTCTATTCTCTCCCGGTACATCCGTTTAGAGCTTGAATCTGTAAATTTTCCTAGCAATAAGAGAAAGGAGAGGGAGGTGTTAATTCTCAAAAAGCCTCAAGTAGTGCAGATATGACAAAATGGGTAAGGGGCGATCTTTATCGATTAGAGCCAGAGTGATGACATATGTTGGTGAAGAAATGAGAAATTATGCTTATAGGAGACCAGTCGTTTGTATGACAGTCTTTGAGCACTTACTTTATACCATGCACTTGGCCATTGTGCTTTTTAAATTTTATTAAATACATTTTTATTCCAAAAAATATTGTTATTTGTTTTTTGTTTGCTTGCTTATTTGTTTTTCCTATAGGATAGTCAATAGGGAAGATGAAAGACATTAGAGAAAACAAAGTACAATTTTGGTCTATCTGTTTTGTTTTTGTTTTTCTGAGGTAAATATCTAGGAATGGAATGGCTTAATCATATGGAAGTATATGTTGACCTTTTCAAGGAAAAGCCAATCTGTCTTCCAAAATGGTTGTACCATTATACTTTCCCATGAGCAATGAAGGAGAGTTCCATTTGCTCCACATCCTACCCAACCCTCAGTATGGTCAGTCTTTTTCATTTTAACTATTTTCATCAGCATGTAGAGGTGTCTGAGTGTGTAAAATGGCATTTTCCAAATGACTAATGGTGTTGAGCATCTCTTCATATTTTTGTTTGTCACCTGGATACTTCTTTGGTAAAGTGTTTATACAAATCTCTCCTAAAATATTTGACAGAAAACTTTTTTTAAAAAAAGAATTTAAAGTAGATCCATTCTCTAGCCCCATCTTTTTTCTGGGTTGTGAGCTGACTCAGACCATAGTCTGGACAATGGGGATATAGGGTTGCTCCACCAAAAGCTGAGTGTTTCCTTTCTGTTATTCCTGGAGGACGGCTCTGACTGCTTCTCATAGAAATGCTACATTGGACATTGTCAGTAGCTGGAGATGAACCTGAGTCAAAGATATTTAGAAGAAGACTTCCTGGAAGTGAGATTCCAAGACTGGGTATGAATAGTCACTTTCAATAGTGTTCAGTCTTTTTAAATTCTATATATAAGTGAGATCACATAGTATTTTTCTTTTTTTTTTTTAAGATTTCATTTATTTGTTTATTCAGAGAGAGAGCTTGCCAATGGGGGGAGGGGCAGATGGAGAGGGAGAGAGAGAATCTCTAGCAGACTCTGCACTGGGCGCGGAATCCAATGCGGTGCTCGAACTCACGGCCCTGAGCTCATGATCTGAGCTAAAATCAAGTGTTAGACACTTAACGAGCTGAGCCACCCAGGTGCCCCAGTATTTGTCTTTCTTTAAGACCCCAAGAATTCTGAGGCACCATGTTGCATCTAAACATTCAGTACAGAGACAAGGCACATCTAGAACTTCTTACAACTTTAACACCAAACCCAGGGAACATGCTTAGCTGGGCTTCCTCAAGGTAGGGGACCATTACACATTTAATCCTGGCCTCTATTTACTACTGTCTTCTGTGAAATGGATAAGAAAATAATAGGACCTAATCCATTCTGAGATCACATCTGACTTCTTCTTACCAGCTGTGACTCTTGGGCAAACACCTTGCCATCTCAAAACCTCACACCTCGGCATGGTGTTCTGAGCTACATGTGAGGGAATATACACTGGAAGAGTGGGTGTGAAGCTATATGCAAAGTGCTATGTGGAGGGCAGCGGTTATTCTCCAACACATCTCATTTTATTGTTTTGGACTGTGCCCCAGCTTGGCCTGATAGCTCGTACCATCTATTTTAGTGGTTAAGGAATGCGCTTCTGGAGCCAGAGTTTGAAGGTTGAATCCCAGCTCTGCTATACACTATTAGCAGAACTTCTGCAAATAACATAAACACTATGTTCTCTAGTTTCCTCATCCTTAATATGAGGGACAATAATGGTATGTTTTCAAGGATTAGTGTATGAAATGAGTAAATACAGATGAAGGGCATTAAAGTATGCAACAGACTGGTGGATGCCAGAGGTGGGGGAGATGGGCAAGTGGGTGAAGGTGGCCAAAAGGCACAAACTTCTAATTATAAGAGAAATCAGTTCTGGGGATATAATGCACAGCATGATTATAGTTAACAGGACTCTATCATGTATTTGAAAGTTGCTTAGAGTAGATCTTAAAAGTCCTCATCAGAAGAAAAAAATTGTGACCATATGAGGTGGTGGAAGTTAACTAAACTTAGTAATCATTTCACAGTATATACATATATCAAACCATTATGTTGTACACTTTAAACAAATATGATGTTATATGTCAATTATATCTCAGTATAACTGAGGGGGATTCCTTGGGGTCTTGAATGTATTCACGATGGTGACAGAAGATTTGTTCATAACCTAGATAAATGCTGTAGGAGAATGAGGAGAATGGGGGGGGTGGCGTGAGGCACAGGGGGAGCAAGGCAGAGGCTTTCTGTGAATTCAGGGCTCCAGGAGGGGTGACTGGTGGGCACTGGACTGTACTGATTGCCACAGCTACCTGGGAGGGAAGGAAGCATGACATTCACTCGGTCACGTCGTGATTCACACTAAATACAGTACTAAACACATTAACATGATTTGCCAGAAAATCAATTCCATGAAATCACTCAGGAAAAAACATACGGCATAAAAGGGCAAACTATGCACAGAAAAACAAACTCCGTTATTCCCAGATCCCATGCTATATTCTTCTCCACTTCAGATCCACTGACTTCTCTTATTTATGCTCCCATAAGCTCCAGTGTGGTCTCTGCTTATGATTCCACCCAACCGACTCTCATGAGGTCAGCAAAGGCATCTAGTTTTCTGACACGCCAGGCAGTTTCAATCCACATCTTCCAGGAATCCACTGATGGTCTTCGAAGCACATTTATGTCCTTAAATATACTCATCGGCATCCTCTCTTATTATCCGTGTACTGTATGGCCATGAGTCCACTGTCTCCTTGTGGCTCTTCTCTCCCCTCCCTTCGATGGTTGGAGAGCCTCAGAATCAAGTTTATGTCTGTTTCTCACACTACACGGTCTCCCCACATGAACACCTCTGTTTCTGGCATTCCCTGCTAGATATGGACCTCAGCCATGGCGTTTCTTGTCAAATGCAAGATCACCTCTCCACTGATACTGGACATTTGTGCCTCCATGTCTACCAGTCATCAGTCGAGGGGTCCCCAGCTTTTATGTGTACCTCCTGACCTTCTCCATTCCAGCATCAGGTGAGAGAATTCACTTCCTTCCCTTCTTCATTATAACACTAAGTCTGAGGATTGTTTTTAGATTCCTATCCCTACAACAACCAAAGATGTAGACATCAGGAACTGTATTTATTACGTCCTATATTCTAAGGGTAACATGAAAGTTGTCTTAGAGGAAGTCAGTGTTATTTCCGATGTTAATGTAGTACAATGGGTAAATGCATTCTGCTGTCCAATTTTCAATCAAGTTGCACAATTACACTTGGTGTTACTCTTTAAAAACACTTTGCTTAGTAAAAGTTCAATAAAGAAAAAAATGATAAACTCATTAAATATTAAAAATATATTTTATTGGGTGCCTGGGTGGCTCAGTTGGTTAAGCGACTGCCTTCAGCTCAGGTCATGATCCTGGAGTCCCTGGATCGAGTCCCGCATCGGGCTCCCTGCTCGGCAGGGAGTCTGCTTCTCCCTCTGACCCTAACCCCTCTCATGTGCTCTCTCTCATTCTCTCTCTCTCAAATAAATAAATAAAATCTTAAAAAAAAATAAAAAAATATATTTTATTATATTCTTCAATATAAAGGTGCACATATTACATGAAAAAATCCAAATCTTATAAATATTTACATAAATAAATATTTAAATAGATAAATAGATATGAGCCTGGTCAACTGTAAGCGACTGTGGCTTGTAGAGTTGACATGTCGCTTAATACTTCTGAAAACCTTTAACAAATGGATTCTGTTGATGTCACCATAACAGCAGAAATGAGAGTCTTTGACACGGAAGAACAACGGAAAGTGTGATATTATTAGTCAGAGGGAATCATTTCCATGGTGAACTGGGTCTCATTTGTTGCTCCTTAATCTTTCTTGCAAGATCGTTGATGAAAACAAGGAGCTCGTGACTTCTGCTCTGACAATCTCCCAGGCACAAGGGCTGTATTGCTTCTCTT